>NC_092798.1:49546228-49864119 GCF_918797505.1 Bemisia tabaci
CACGGTGGAGCCAACCAATGACAGACATCTGACACAGTGTGGAAGCTGCGTGAAAGCTTATTACATGTTTGTTAATGAACCACTAGACAAGGTCTCAATTAAAATATTCTCATGTATTCATTCTCATTAAAATTTTATGTAAAACGCGATCGATGCAACGAAAATTATTATACGTATCTCTTATCCTAAATGTTAGAAAAAGAGACTTACAAAGGCAGCCCAAAACGGAAAAAGTAGGTTGGAAACAGAAGTACAGTGGAAACAAGGCTAATAACATACAAAATTAGGTAGGACGTTTCGGTGTCTCACAACACCATTATCAACCGCTAAAAAAGTTAAATAAAAATAAAAGAGAAATTAATATCAAATACGTGCTGGTTTCATTTGATTTTAATTTTACTTTTTTAGCAGTTGCTAATGGTGTCGTGAGACATCGAAACGTTCTCCGTGATTTTGTGTGTTTTTAACCAAGATATTAACGTTCTTCGATGCCTAAATTCAAAATCCCCGCTCACGAAAAAACTATAATCTATTTAAGTTCGATGACACACTTAACGTTACGTTAATAGTCTCTGCTGTATGAATTTATGACATTTTAAATATATGCGCGTCAGCTCAGCTGTTACAGACTGTTTACACTTTGAACAATACAGGGCGAGGATGGAGCATTGCTCGATTAAAAAGATAAAGAGGAGCGCCTTCAACTCACTGCGTAATCTCAATGCAAAATTTTGATACCACTATTCGTGCGTCACGACAGTCATTTTGCATAGTCGGCTAATTGAAGGCGAACCTTCGGTTTCCAATTCTCGTTGCAAAAGCTTCATATTTACTATTGCATAGAGAGGCTAAGGTGATTTATGATGAGAGCTTTATCAAAATGAAGTTGATTTATGAATTTTCATCAAAATTTCACGCAGAACACGATCTGGACGACGAAATAATTTACGCGAAGTAACTCTTAACCAAGATTTTGAACGAACAAACATCAAAATTTTGCAGTTTTACCTTGTCTAGTGGCTCAGGCGGAACTTAAAAGTTTGAAAAAGGCTCAATCTGATCAGTCATAGAATTTTCTGTCTAATGCCACCTCTTGAAATCCATTCTGTGAAGGAACAAACATCCAAATGTTGCAGTTTTGGTATAAATTTCAATCATAAAAACACTTAACTAACTTGCGCGAAGAGTTTGATAAATTATCAAATCAAGTATCAATCATCATTAATTATAAGTATCAAATTTTACGCGCGATCGAGTTGAGTGTTTTCATGATCTGTTTTCTTGTGCGGGTCTCAATAAAGAAAAATTGTATCGACAAATTTCAATGTCCGATTTCTCCTTTTGTCTATCTCTTTCCTTTGTGCGGCGGTGGATTAGAGCCGGCTTCAAGAGCCGAGTCGAGCGCGTGAAATGTGGCCAGTCCCTGCTCGGAGCGCCTCGAATACACGCCGCCCGCAACACGCCGCACCCCTCTCTCCCCTGATCGTGATGAATATTCATAAGCTCCCGCCAACAGTTATCAATGTATTTTGCTCCCCTCCCCCCCCCCCCCGGTCGTGTGACCGGATGAGAGGTTATTTCGGTTTATCCGACAAGGATCGGAGTTTGTTTGGGACTTCGCAAAACTCGAGGCATGATTTTTGGAATTAACAGGTCAATTATCAGCGGTTCATGCAGGTATTTTTGCAGAATCAGGTATTTGAACACCGATTAATCTTTTTAGCGAAAATACCAATTTAAATTAATATTTCACTTTCTTTTTACAAGTAGAGTGAGAAGAAATGAAATAATTTTTGAGACTCCATTTTTTACGATCTGTAAGTTTTAACTCGCCAAAATAGAAAAAATTAACTAATTTAACCAGTGTAGCCTAATTGTATTTCATAGTGTCTAATTTTATGTATATTTTAATTTCAACAAACAAAACAAAATGGATAAACAAGGCTAAAGTATAAAAGAACAACTCGAGACGTTTCGCAGCTGCGTAGCTCCTTTCTCAACCGGCCAAATCAAAAAATAAAAAGTAAAAAAAAAAGCTGAAAACTACGTCCGTCCAAAATTTAGCAGCTGGTTTTTAGCTTTTTTTGACATCTTATTTTTTTATTTAGACGGTTGAAAAAGGAGCTATGCAGCACCGAAACGTCTCAGGTTGCTCTTTAATATTTTAGCCTTCTTTACCCATTCTGTTTTATTTGTTATCTGTACTCGGGCTACGAAAATTTCTCAACTCATTTTAATTTTATATACTACATGGTGTCTCCTAAGAAAAGGGGCCATTTAAAACGCCTTTGAATACGAATCCTACACGTTACTCTACCCACTCGAACGAACTAGAAAACTTTTCAAATCGCCTTCAATTTTTTCTGATACCACCTGCTCATCCCTCGAGTTAGAATAGTTGTATCATTGCACCTGCCAAGAATTCCTCGGTTTTCCAGCCTCTCTCGCACTGTGAGAGTGTTCGCTGGTGCAATTTCTACTACTACGGCTTAGGAAAACGACAAAATTTATGAGTCTTAGAAGTGGGTTACTATTATACGGGTTAGGACGCATGGTGAGAAGTTAATGGGCTAATTTGCGATTTATCTATTGATCTGTCATTTAAACCTATGGAAAAGTATCGATAAACAGAGTGTTTGCAGCGAACACCTTAATAATCAATTATTTACCACAGCTTCAAATGGGGAAATATTGATAGATCGCAAAGCACACCAAGCCAAAGTTACCCACCCGAACGAAAATTCTCGCCAACATTCGATCGGAACACTGCCGTGCTAAGAAAACACGCCGTATGAACCCTCAGGCGTTGCCAAATTCCCTTTGATAAAACACAAATTTCCTGATAAATTTCAGAATATTTTCCCTCTAATTTTTCAGATAATTTTGATCGCAATGTCACCTGAAGTTCCTGTAATTTTCAAGGAAAAATATTCATAACTTGCCTCACAAATATAAATTTTATCGAACACTGGGAGAAAAAAAACACATTGGATCTAGAGTCCAGACTCTTAAAAACATCGACAAGAAAAAGCACTCTTGATTCAATCAGAATCTATCTAGCTTAAATCAAGAACCAAGCAGCTTAATATAAGCGGATTTCGTTTTGATTCAAGCAAAAATCCGATTGAATCAAGAGTATTTTTTCTTGTCAATGTTTTCAAGAGTCTGGACTCTAGATCCAATGTGTTTTTTTTTTTCCAGTGAAGGAAATTTGGCAACTCTCGAATGTTCATACGGCGTTCTTCCTTAGCAGGGCAGAATACTAGGTAGGAACTCCCACCTCGTCGGTTCAATTATCTCCCACCGTTATCCCCCACCGCGTGGAGATCATCGAACCAATCTACGATTGCGCACGCCCCCAAGCCCCCCCCCCCCCTCCCCAAGATTAATCACCACACGCACAGAGACGGAGAGATGCGAGTCGCCCACTCTATCGCAGCATCTATTACACTCATAGGATAATCGGATGCCGAAAGCTTTTTAATCTCACCGGCCCCCGGCACACATTAAAAGCAAGGGCCTTTGAAAAGAAACAAGGGGCGCGTCGCGAAGTGTCGGTTGCGGACCTCCGGCGTGGGAGGGGGGGCCGCCGGGGGCATAAAATTAAAATCCAACCCCCTAGCGCCCCCGCCCCCGATGCGACCGAGCCCCTGTCTTAGCGTGAGGTTTATGAAAAGAAAACGAGTGAACTTGTCTCGTGATTAAATTCGAGTCCAAGTCGCGAGAGGGCCAGAAGAGGAGTGGGGAGTCCGGCGCTCACCGGGGTTTTTGACCTCGATACCTGGCCTCCCGTCATAGCGAAGAGAGCACAGCCGTGCTAAGGAAGAACGCCCTCAGGCATAGGCAAGTCTTTCTATAAAAATTACGAATTTCCGGGAAAATTTGAAAATATTTTTCCTCCGACTTTTCAGAGAATTATGTTCGTAATTTGATCTGGAAGAAGAGGGCGGTACTTTACTTTAAAGAACTGATTTCATTGGATCTCTGGAGAAATGACACTTACGGCTGTTTTGCCTGAGACTACGTCACTTTTTGCGCACGTGCGACTTTCTCATATTTCTCGTTTACACACAATTCAGATAAATTTTGCTGTGATTCGACGAATTTTGAAGGAAACCCCGAAAAGTCCATAGAGAAAATATGAATTGAATTACGACGCAACATTTTTTCTCCTCAAAATTTCACGAAGAAGACGAATCACACACTAACGTCTAGAAAGGAACTCCTAAACAATGTATAAGTGTTTACAGGAAATGTATACTTGGTAGGCAGAACACCAAGCACTCTCAATGCGGGAGAGACTATGGAAACGCGAATTCGTTTGCAGGCGCAATGATACAACTATTCCAACTCGAGAGATAAGCATGCGGTATCATGAAGAATTGAAGACGATTGGAAAAAGTTTCGATCCTTAACCGCTCTTATAATAGGCCGTTCATGTCGAGACATGAGGGACAGATCATATTATTTTTAGCTGATCTACAAGAATGAAGACTCAAAACACGATTTTTTGACCAGCGCAATGGACCCATTTGAACGCGCACGCGGGAAAAACCACCAACTTTGAAAAAAAATGTATAGCATTCTCAACTATACTTACAGCTGATTTCGGCGCCAGCCATAAGAGTAATTACACTAGCTAGAAGTGTAAAGGCTAAGGCACCAGCCAGCGGTATAGTTAATCCAACCACGCTTGGATTACATTTTGCCAAAAGGAACTAGGAGCATTCCAATTTTGCTAGGATTGTGCAACTCACATTCGTTGCAGTAAAATTACTGAAATCGAGCAACAAATTAAGTTCCCAAAGGTAATTTTCGTCTTTAATTTATAGTCTATTGATAGTAAAGATAAAATTTGTTTCGATGACCAGTCTATATTTGCAAGGGGAAAGAAGTTGCTCAATTTTAGCATCATTGGAATGCTCTTGGTCCCCTTTTGCAAAATGCATTCCACTTATGCTGACTGTGAGGGCACCAGCAAGAGGTATGGTTGATACAACCACACTTTCAGCTAACGCAACCACTCCTCTAGCTTGTGCAACTACTCTAGTACCTGGCGCAAAAATCAGCTACGAGTATAGTTAAGATTGTGATACTTTTTACCGTGAACGTTCTGTCTAAAAGTTGGGTTAAAACACTCTTTCCAGATAAGATTACGAATATCGTATCAGTTTACGCAACATTTCCACTTGAAGTTGCGATTTCTTCCAGGTTTCACGGTCGAACGACGCAGTGTGCGTCGGAGCGCGGGCGGGGGGGGGGGGGGGGGGCAGAGGTCAGGACTCAGGAGCGAGGGAGATTTTTGAACAGTCTGGCGCTACAAAGGGCCCCTTTTAATCTGTCACGTGCTTTAACGGGTTGCCAGGGACAACTTCCATTGATCAGCATTCAGCTCCGTGCCCAGGTTCGAATGCCGGCCGCCAAGGCGAAACGGAGGCGGATTGAGCGTGTTCAAGATTGTCCCGCCTTCTCAGGTTCCGATGAAAACGATTTCCGAGTTTCGAGTTTGACGCGCGGCCACCGACTTCGCGTGGAAGTGATTTTGGTCCAACGCCGTTGGGCGACCCAGCGAAATAGTTCCATTCAACGTATTCCCGCTACGCTGACAAAAGGGTGTAACTACAATGGGCCTGTTGCAAACTTTTGCCAGAGCAAAAATAAGAGTCGTTCCTTATAGAAAATGTCTCAAAAATCACGATGAGCGCATCGGCTTCCTCTAAAATGCACTCCTACACAATCTGCGTCTGAATCAGGGGTGGTTTTAATGAAGTTGATAAGAAAAATTTACGACCCCTAAATTCAAAAGCGAGAAACCTAGCAAGGTATCTGGTATCGGAGAACCTCCACAAAATTAGGCGAGGTATATGGATGCGGAGTACTGCCCACCAAATGAAAAAACGTATCCCAAGACCAGGGATGGGAACTGAAATCGGAACCGGAATTCTGAACCCTCGGAACCGGAATCCTGAACCCTTGGAACCGCAATTTTATGTTGGGACCGGAACTGAAACCGGAACCTGAATAAACTACCTGAGAGGAGCCGGAACTGTAATCGAAATGGCGAGACTTGAAATCGTCATGAAAATTCGGTTTCAAAGGGTTCCCTCGTCAGCCGATATTAAAATCCGTGTAGTGAATTTTGCGTCTTTCAGGAAATGTGAGGATGTATGCGGAAGAGGATTGTGAAAAGCACCTATTTTAAAATTTCAAAGATGAACCGGTTCCAAAATTTATTTAAGTTCCCATGCTTGCCTGTACCGTGGAAAAACCCCTATAGCATATCTTTCAAACTGTACACCGAAAAAAAAAAAATTCAAGTCGATTAAAATTCTGAATGTAAAGAAAGTGTGCGAGAACTTATAAAATGCTGAATAACCCGCTGTAGCAGTTACTTTAGCAATGCCAGGATGTAAAACTAACTGCTGTGGCGAGTAATTCAGCATTTTTTAAGTACTCTCACACTTTTTCTACATTCAGAATCTTAAATCAACTTCACTTTTTTTTCAGTGTAGTTAGGATTCTGGATGCCTTAAGCGTTGATTTTGAATGAGCATTCAAACTTGAGAAAGTCACTGCTTCTCTCGCGAGGTGACAAAAAAAGTGAAGGTTTGACGTGCTCAATAAATATTTCTCATCGAGGGGACAATTGTGCATCGTGGCCACTCCGTTCATTTTTTCAAATCGAAACACATAAATACGTCGTTATCTCGGAGAGCTTTCCCCGGTTAATGGCTTGTAAGTTATTTTATCCCGGCGTCGTTGTATTGTTCGAGTCAGTTTTCCACGAAAGTGAAAGAAAGTTTCGCGACTTGTCTAAACTTAATTCCGAAACTTTAAATCTCTCCCTCGGGTTTCGGTTATTAGATTTATTTATCTTCGAGGAAGAGAAGCAAAATTGACTGGACAAACTCTACCGTTCCCCTCATATCCCCGAGCGGGAGATTGTGATATCAATCTGTTGACTCACAGGACAGTTAAGAAGGCCCATAAGTGGCCCAATATGTTTAAAACGAATCATGCTGCCGGATTGTTTTATATCCCTTATGAAATAAAGTAACACAAATTTTCTGCAGTTTAGAGCTAATCGACGGCGTAAGTCCGCAATCACACATCTCGTTTGCGGTGTCTGAAAATCTCCGCCTCTGTGTTCTTTTTTTAAAGGAGGACAAATTGACATTATTCTTTGAAGTTTTTGCAGAATGTCCTTGTCACATAAGATGAAAAAGCACGGCAGGTTTAAAGAATTGCCGTTCAGTAGTTTCCCGTTTAAAAAATAAAGTATGACAGGAAGTCTGTGCCGCCGCAAACCGAGTTATGTGATTGCCGACTTACACCGTCGTAGTACTACTGCACTAAGGAAGAACGCGTATGAGCTTTTCGACGCTGCCGTATGTCTTGTCGTAATAAATTACGACTGTATTGGGGAAAATGGTGAATATTTTTCTTCAAATTTTTCGGACAATTTTATTCGCAGCATTATGTCAAATGTCTACATTTCAAGGAAAAATTTGCATAATTTTCCTCAAAAATACATGTTTTATCCAAGAATATTTGACAACCCTTTAATGCTAATACGGCGTTCGTCCTTAGCACGGTAGAATAGTAGACCATGGCTCAGCGTTAAACGCCACGATACGTGTATGATATGAACATATCCGATACACCATCAAAGTCCCGAACCAATTACCATCAAAGTGTCGGGAGTCATCAGTCTTAAAATCGTTACCTCGCCTAATTTTCAAATGAAAACCTGGCAGAAATGTTACATGTGGCAAGAAATGGTGAATGGTGGCACTTCATTCTGATCAAAATTTGACAGTCCGTCCAATTTTGATTAAAAAGAACTGTTGAATGATGAACATCACTGGTCTACTTTGATCGGAATTGGTTCGGAATTTGATCGTGTATCAAGAGCTTATGATCTTAATAATCAAATAAAAATGTCTAATTGTAAGAGATTAAATCGTGTAAGGTTTCATAAAAAATCCAAAATATGAGTTTTTCAGGAAAGTTTACATATTTTAAACCATACCGTGAGCTACCAGCTCGGTCTAAATCAATGCGAATATAGTGTTTTCAGGTGTGTTTTAAAAACTATATTCATCAGAAGAAGATCCAAAAGCACGCTGTGCCTTCGATGCGGAGTGCGTATTCAACGTCGCATATCAAACTCAAATAGCATAACACACCAACGACGATATTACCATATCCAAAATCTGCTCCGACCGGAGTAGTGGAAACGCTGCCTCTGGAAAAGCGAGAAAATATCAAGTTGATCAATGCCGTCGAGGCATGGGAGGGAGCCTGCGACCAATTTGAGTCAATTAAGGAAGTAAAAGTTTGCAAAGTAAACCTGCAATTAAGAGCCGGCTCGGGAGATAAACGAGTGGGGAAATTAGGAGCGTAAGGCACCGGCGGAAGCGGGAAGACAAAGGCGCCAAAAGGGGAAAGTGACGCTGGAACAAAGGGGGCGCTTTCAATGGTCGTACAGTTGCAGCACTGAACGAGTGAGACTTCGCGTTTCGATATCGCACTGCATTAGACGCCGCTCCGAACTCAACACTCCCACTTGAGCTCCCTAGCCGCACGTTCGGGGGTCTCGCCCCGACTGAAAGCGTCTGAAATCGAGTTTGTTTTTTGGGGGTCCATACAATTTAGCAAGCAGCTGGAAAAAAACAGCCGAAGCAGCTGTCAACCTTTTAATAAAGGTGATGCAAAATGCCTTAAAAATAGGTATTTCGAGGAACGCGTTCGGGGGTTTCTCCCCGACTGAAAGCGTCTGAAATCGAGTTTATTTTTTTGAGGGTCCATACAAGTTTGAAATTTGCTCGAAGAAACAGCCGAAGTAGCTGTCAACCTTTTAATAAATGGATTGCATTTTGCAATGAGGAGCCATTATCTCTGGCTCTCCCATTAAAGCACATAGTTATCTGCTTCGGGAAGCCAATACCATGTATGTTGTTTCTAAAATGGGCAAAAAATAGTGGTTCCGAATTGAAAAATGCAGTGCAAATGTGATGTAAAATGCCTTAAAAATAGGTATTTCGAGAAACGCGTATGGGGGTTTCTTCCCGACTGAAAGCGTCTGAAATCGAGTTTATTTTTTTGAGGGTCCATACAATTTTGCAAGTAGCTCAAAGAAACAGCCGTAGTAGCTGTCAACCTTTTAATAAATGTGATGTAAAATGCCTTAAAAATAGGTATTTCGAGAAACGCGTATGGGGGTTTCTCCCCGACTGAAAGCGTCTGAAATTGAGTTTTTTTTTGAAGGTCCATTCGATTTTGCAAGTAGCTCGAAGAACCAGCCGAAGTAGCTGTCAATTGGTGTCGTTGCTGTAAAAAAATTTCGAAATCATGAGTTGAAAACGCTGACTCCGCAGGGTTGAATATTACAGCCACACACAGTGCGGCTACCACGAACCGCGTATTAGCGCCTACAAGACTGCTGGGATACTTCGAGCATTGCGCGTTAGGCGCAATGCGTGAAGTATGCCCTCAGTAGTAGTCTATGCAGTCAGTAGCTGTCAACCTTTTAATAAAGGTGATGCAAAATGCCTTAAAAATAGGTATTTCGAGAAACGCGTACGGGGGTGTCTTCTCGACTGAAAGCGTCCGAAATCGAATTCAGTTTTTTGAAGGTCCATTCGATTTTGCAAGTAGCTCGAAGAAACAGCCGAAGTAGCTGTCAATTGCTGTCATTGCTGTAAAACATTTTCAAAATCATGAGTTGAAAACGCTGACTCCGCAGGGTTGAATATTACAGACACACACAGTGCGGCTACCACGAACCGCGTATTAGCGCCTACACGACTGCAGGGATACCTCAAGCATTGCGCGTTAGGCGCAATGCCGTGAAGTATGCCCTCAGTCTTGTGTCCAATTAATGCGCAACGCGTGAAGTATTCTTGCAGTCCTGCAGGCGTCAATACGCATTTCGTGCTGGCATGTCCGCACGCCGCGCCGCTCTGTGTTTTACTGTAATATTTGAATTTGTAGTGTCAGCATTTTTCAACTCTTGATTTTGAAATGTTTGTACTCTATCTATGGATTATTGTCATTCAAAATAAAAGGTATATACAACTTTGGTGGTTCCGTGCCAAATTTAATGGTAGTCAAAGCACAGGATTTTTTTCTCTTATATTTTGTGATTTTTTCTCAAACTTATTATTGAGAGCACTCGTGAGCATCAGTATCTAAGGTTACTTATACTGCTAAATTTTACGAATGGTAAAATCAACGAATCTTTATAGTGTTACACGACCAAATCGAACCATCAAATGGAGGTCTTTAACTTTTTCTTAAAAAAACCAGCGGCCCTCAGGTATTTGATAGAAGGATTCTTAGCTAAGTTGGCTAGACATTGCTCACCCGTCCATTCAAATACCTAAGGGCCGCTGGTATTTGAAGAAAAATTGTGTGACCTGTTTGTACATTTGATGACTCGATTTGGTTGTGTGACACTAGCTTTACAATTCAAATCAAGAAAAATACGATTTAATTTTAAAAAAATTACAATATTCACTTTACACCAGCACCAGATTTAGTGTGGTCGGACCCCTCAAAAATCCCCCTCATAATCATACTTTAGGAATTTCAATTCATGCATAGAATATTCACTGAAGCGATTTTAGGGGATATGAAATGATTTCATAATCAGATAAAAATCCTGTCAAATTATGGTTGATGACCAACTATTTGAGCAAAAAAACAAGTAATGTTTTTTTTTTTTTTTTTTTTTTTTTTTTTTTTTTTTTCAAGATTTAATTTAGGATTGCTACATAGACTGCGTAACTATTTGGTCATCAGCCATCACCAGGCGGATCTGAATGTTGAATTCCGATGCAAAAATAACTTTTACTATGCAGGGAAGATGACAATGAAGGGTCCCTAAATGATATTGTCTCTAAACGAAACCAGCAACAGGTAGCGAAGTTATTCTCTCACCTTTGGTTGATGTGGCGAGAAATAAAAAGACCAAACATTCCAATGATTAATTAAATTCTCGAAGTATCATAACCATCGTAAACATTTACGGGTTTCACGCGGTTGAATAACGCTTCCGAGAGGACCGACCATGCAATGCTCAGACTGAGCTGCCATGCTAAGGAAAAACGTCTTATGAATCATCAGAAGTTGCCAAAACTCCTTTGAGAAGGTACGAATTTATCGGAGGGGTTGTAAATATTTCTCTTCCGATTTTTCAGAGGATTTAGTTTGCAATTTAATAAAAAATATCTGAAAACTTCAAAGGAAAGTATTCATAATTTTCTTCTAAAATTATTTTCTGATCAGGAGAAATCTGGCAACATTCGGAAGCTCATACGGCGTTTATCCTTAGCATGGGAGTGTGGAACTAACGATCAACTTCAATTAGTTTTGTAGGTCACCGAACCTCATTTAAACAACGGTCGGCTCGAAGGTCAATTTGATGAGGCTTAGCCTGGACTCCGGGGGACGACGTGGTTGGGGGGCGGGGGGATGGGGGGTTCGGGTTGTGGGCGGGGGGGGGGGGTTGCCAGGAGGCGGCGCTGATTGCTTAATACAAAGGACAACGTATATCAATTTATTTATAGTGGATCTGATGTGCCTCCGACATTCCTCCGAACATCCCTACATTGCCAACATTCATCGATTTCAATTTAATCGCGGGCGATTCGCACCAATCCAAAGGTCCGTTTAGCCACACATAACTTCCATTTCCCAAGAACTGAAACTGAATCGTCCGAACATTGCAACCAGATACACAGTATCTTAAGCCTCGTTTATACGCTTAAAATAGGAACTGAAAATGAGGTTCATTTATGCATTCAATTACATCTTTATAACGTTTTCAGTATCGTAGTTATCAGTTTCTCTGAAATATTTCTGAATTATTTTTATTATTAAGATAGCTGTCAAATTACAAAGGCAACAATCTGATGATTTGCTTTGGGAACTACTGGACAGTAACGAAGATAATAGGTGAGGAGGGACCAAAGGAACCCAGTATCTTGCAAGTAAAGGGATAAGAAAGTATTTGAATTCTACTTTTGATCGAATAGTGTTACCTTCTCGTTTTGAAAAGGGGCCGTCTCTGAGGAAATTTCGAAACTATCAGCAAATGAGGCCCTTCAGAAAAGGGAGTTTCACAGAAAACCAGTCATAAGCGATTAGGATCTAATTCGCCTATCCGTCAGGAGTAGATACTCGTAGAAAAGTCAATTTGTCGAAAGTATGAATTACCTGGACGCATTCATGCTGAAAGGAACTGTATTCGTTGGATTTAAGTGCTGAATCGACGGTGAAATTCGCAAACAACGTATCTCGATTTGCGACGTTCCAAACTTTCTGTCCTACTTTATTATTATTTAAACGGTCGAGTACTACTCCACATCCATTATGAAAAACTTCCGTGAATTTTCCTCTCCTCGTGAAGCAAATTCTGAGGGAATTTCAACGATTGATGATGATTAGTTCTCGCTAAAAAAAAGAAAATAGGAGCGGATATTTTTAAACACCGCCAACGAGATACGTGGTTTGGGAGTTTAATCGTCGATATTAGTTCCTTTCAGTATAAATACGTCCGGTTGACCTGGAATTAGGAGAGAGATACCAACTTCGTGGACTTTTTCCAAAAGCAGAGGCGGACCCAGCAATTCGGCAACGCTGGATTTCCTCCATTTAAAGCTATGCTAAGTAATCGATTCTTGTCGGAGCACCTGGCCCCTCCAAGAATCGATACATTTCCATAGGTTTCAATGGAGAAAAGACAATGTTGCCAATTTGTGGGATGTGCCAGTGTCCAAATGCACCCATTTACGTACTAGAATTAATACAGAAATGTTTCTCTTAAATGAACTAAAGAAGGGGTTCCTTTCAGCAAAAGTATGTCTTTGCAGGTTTTGGCGATAAAACGACAACGCAGCATCCGTCGATTCTCCCTTATTGCTCATAAGCTTTGGCGCTAAATGATTAGAATGGGTCGAGTCACGTCTCTGACGCACCCTGAACAAAACCTCCTCTCCTTCGCCATTATTGTAATTGGGTTCCTTGAACGGCCACGACTTGAACCTTGCACTTTGAAATTGGTGTTGCGTTACTGTGGTGTTTCATGCTTTAACTGCACATTCGCAATTTTGCACCTTGTTGCGATGGACTTACCTACCGTGACTACCGGCAAAATAAGTATTCTGCCACGCTAAGGAAGAAAGCCGTATGAACATTTGAGAGTTGCCACATTTTCATTGATAAAATGTGTATTTTTTATGACATTTATGCATATTTTTCCTTGAAATTTTCAAATACTTTTGATTGATTTGCGACTAAAATTGTCTGAAAATTTCGGGAAAAAATATTCACAGATTTCCCAGGTAATTTCGGTTTTTATCGAAGGAAATTTGGCAACGTCTGATGGCTCATACGGCGTTTTTTCTTAGTACGGCAGTATTGGACAGCGTTGAGTAGGAAAGAATCGAGTCAAATCTGCTTTTGCCAAATTTATTCGGGCAATTGTAAAGGTTGTGCGGTTTTTCGTACAAATTTGGGTGAATTTGCTGCTCAGTTAGAGCCAAATTCTTTAAAAAATTTTAAGGAATCCGCACAAGCGTACTTTTGTAAATAATGGCAATAGCTGATGTGGTTTGATTCTATTTTTCTAAATGCGGTCTTATTATTTCAGGGAGATGCCATGGAAATGATATTGCACCAAATGCCAGTAAAATTGGAGAAAATTTCTATTTATGTCATAATATGAATTCTTTTTGAAGAATTTTGAGGGAATTTTGATGTATTGTAATGTAGGTTTCTGATTTTAGAGATCAGTCATCGTATGAGTATTTAATCATACGACAAAGAGTGCAGTATCTGCACACATTTTTAGTTAATACATACCAACATATTTATAGTTACTTTGGATCTAATGGTTCATTGCAGCGAAATTTTGTTTAATAATGTAAAATTCTAACCAGATCATTATTTTGTTTTTTTCAGGTAAGTGATAAAGGATGTTGTTTCATCGTGGCTGAGATGTGACGTTTTTCTTGCAATTATGTACGCAGAAAAGGTAAAGTGCTTAAAACTTTCCATTTACGTAAAACTTGATACGAGCCTTCTCGGCGAATACCCATGAATTTTTTGAGAAATTACTGATGCCTTCTGGGATTCATCAATTTAATTGTATGTTAACATTTGAGATCTTTTAAGGGGGACTACCTTGTCTAAAATTGATTAAAAACAATGGTGTAATTTTTTCAGGATCACCACATGCTGGTGGACCAAATCTTAGTCATGAGCTCAACCTCAAGAGTTTTATTTTGCTATTTTTTGCTGTAGATTTGGCTCTAGACAAAACCAGTGAAGCCATTGAGTTCTTCACAAAATTTTGATTTACGAATTTGTGATTGAATCAAAAGTCCTCCTCGCAATCATGTTTAAAATTTATTACGCCAATTTTTTCCTAGAAATAGGATTGAAATCTGTGACTTCACATACTTGAAAATACCATCTGAATTGTGAATATTCTAGCCGGCTGGTTGTATCCAAACCAGAGATTTAGAATGAACATTCTACTTTGACAGTTCCACCCCTAGCGAACCATCGGTTCCTTTTTACATGCCCTGGAGTCTCGTGTGGGGTGATCGAGAAACGACAGAAATAGAGGAGTGAAGCTGAAAAATAAAACTGCGTAAGACAAGACAAACATCATCCGAAACAAGGACCCAACAGTCCGTGCTTGGAAACAAATATTTACTGAGTCTTCCAAGTCAACTCCTTTGCTCTTTTCGAAACCATCGTTGTAAAGTCGAAATCAAATTTCAATGGATAAACTTCTTTTATTAACTTCATCTGTCATATTTATCAAATTAGTATAGAATCCAATTTTCTGTTTCTTCTTACCGATTTTTCAAACTTTTGTTTGTTTGAAAAATGTGTAAGAAATAGGTTCTACACTAATTTGGATAAACTTCATCTGGTTGACTTGAGATCAATAGGTAGCAAAAGTCATCTACCGGCTGATTGTTGAAATTCATAGATAAATTTATTGACAAAGATTACAGAAGGGATGCGAAGGGATCCTACTGGTGGATGCGGGATGGTACAATAGACAAAGGAGGTAGGTTATAGACTAACTAACGGCAACCCACGCGTGACCCTATAGTTGAATTTCTCATTTTATTTTATTTCACAGGACAACATTCTGACTTGGAATTCAGTCAGTATAGTTTACAATCTATGAAAAAAATAACGAAAATTTAAATCAGTTAAGTCGTCTAGGTCCTTATTTATAGAATGAAAAATGAAAGAAAACTAAGCAATAACATTATTTGGCTTTCAAGAAGTAACGTGAAATGAAGGCAATCGGCTCTCAACGGAAACACCGTGGATGCAACTACTCCTGTTTGATGGATGTGCGTGTTGCATGTGCAAATAATAGAGTAAATAATCAGTAAGTCGATAAATGATCAGTCAGTTATCTATAAATAATCAGTAAGTGAAAGCGTGAGTTTTTTTTCAAAATTTTTAATAGTTTTAAGAGACAGTGGCATTTGGGAGTATCAAATTAGTCACAAGCATCCTACCTAACTAACCTAATTTAGAAAAAACTCACTAGCAAAGGACTCACATCGACATTCATCATTCATCATTAGGCGAATTTTATTTGATTTTTCATCGACAATTTGCTTATCAGTCATGAATCATCATTTGGCAAACATTGGACAAAACATTGGACCTCGGAACTTAGCTTAAAGGCCTTAGCCGATCACGTTGCTTAGTTTGTCAGAGCGAGATCTCTAAAATATATTTCCTCTGTTTAAGACGGACCCATTTGGACGGCGTTTAGCAGAAAGTAACCAAGCCACATCAGCCATTGCCAAATTTAATTGAGCAACTCAATGTTTTACATTTTTTTTTTTTTTTTTTTTTTTTTTTTTTTTTTATAAATTAAAAATGTACCACTGCCCCTTGCGGGGCATTAATTACATAGATGTTAATTTAAGCTTAAAGCTAATCTTAAGACTAGCTTTAAGCATGTTTTACATGAGAACGTTTGTGCGGATCCTCTAGAAATTTCGAGGGACTTGCTTCGTACTGTGCAAAAAATTCACTGAAATTTGCTTAAAAATCCTCCCAACCGTTTCCATGTAAAGCATCTAATTTCCCAGTTTTTGGCTGATTTGGCTTGGTTACTCTCTGCTTGACGCGGTCCATTAAATATCTCCTTCGTAAAAAAATAAACCATAAGAAAAATTAAGGCAATGTGAAATAAACTCGGGCTAATTCTGGTTTATCCCTAGTGCAAAATGTCACGAATTTCATTCCATGTGGCAACGTCGCCATGACCCCAGCTCGTTTGCATCGACGAGTCCCCGCGCGTGGCGAATTGTTGCGGAAGTGGAATGGCACCGTTTCCCCGCCAAGTATCATAAAATCAGACGCAGGAAATCGCACAGAAATACGGAAATGTAATTTCATTTTTTTCCCAGCCCCCTCCCTCCCCCGGTTTCCTGCACCTCGTCTTTCTGCGGCAAATTGTGCGCGAGGCCCGCAGCACCGTGCTGGCGGTAAAACGCCGCATGAGCCCCCTGATCTTGCCAAATTACTCCCAATAAAACACTAATAAAATACTAATTTTACAGAAAACTCGTGGAAATTTTACTGCTTTTTTTATTCATGAAACTTTTATTCGTGATGTGATCCATGTCTTTGAAATTTGTAAGGTGAAAGATTTATACATTTTCTTTGCAGAAAATACACATTTACTGTGACTAAAAACCAGAGACAAGAGACCCTCCACTAGTATCTTGGCCATTGTGGAAGCTTTTACTTTCGGGACTTCAGCGTTCTACTGTTGACTTACCTACATGGTTGATGTTTAACAACGTGTTGGCAGTTTCGTTTCGCAAACAAGTCGAAAATGGCCGAAGTTTGCAAAACTTGTTTGGCTCATGACGTCACCCGAAGCTCATCATTGACCATGTAGGTAGGTCAACAGCCGAAATTGAGGTGATGACTGTTGCTCCCTAATAATTGTCCATAAAGAACTGTTGAATCCCCGAAAGTAAAATCTTCCACCTGTCGCTAGGAGGCCAGTGGAGGGTCTCTTGTCTCTGCTAAAAACTACCGAAAAATTAAAGAAAAAACGCAACTGCTTTTGTAACCGGAAGCAATCTAACTACACTAGACGATACCTAGTTTTCTCTGGTGTTTTATAATTATAACCGAAAATTAAGAAATAATAACAAATGAAGTTTTGTCCGTATGTCATTCTTCATAATCAAGGATAAATTGGACGTATTCATGTTGAAAGGAACCATATGAAAATGAATTAAATCAGAATGAACTATAGGTAATACAGAAATTATATGCACATATGGTTATCCTATTGATTGGGTTCATTTTTGCATAAATACATCCAATTTGAAAAGAGTTTAAAGGTGTAGAATAGTTTCGTGTTGTTTTTTCATTAAAATAAAGAATGCGAAATGAGTGAAAACTAAGCAAAAAGACACGCATGCAGACTGAGTCCAATTGTATCGGCCCAAGTGAGGTGCTTGGAGGACAAGGTGCACAAGTGCATTTGTTGAAAAAAATCGAGGCATTAATGATTTCTAGTAAAACTAGTCGTAATGTATAATCCGTGGAAAATTCGTTTTCATATTCCAATTTTTCAGTATCAAAGAGTCAGTTTGAACTTTCTTTCCGCCATAAGGATCCATGTAATTCCGGAACCTCAAACACGTATTTCTCGTAATAGCAAAAACTGCACTTACACGCCCTGTCTTCCAAGCCCCTCAATAGGCAAAGTAAGATACCGGATGACTGTTTAAGCTTAAAAACGTCTAATTTGCAGAAAGTTTAAAGGTTAAATAATTGCTTGAAGGTTGCTTGAAGTGAAACGCCGCGGCGGGCGAGGGCGACCGGCGCGACACGCGTATTGGCGCCTGCAAACCTAACAGGGATACTCCACGCATTGCGCAATGCGTGAGGCATCCCCTTAGGTTTGTAGGCGCCAGCGCGCATTTCGCGCTGGCAGCACGCCTCGCCGCTCCGCTCAGCTCTGTATTTGGCTCTAATATTTAAACTCACGGGGTCAGCGTTTTTCAACTCATGATTTTAAATGTTTGCACACTCTGCATGGATTATTCTCATTTCAAATCGATGAAAAAAAATATGTACCGGAGGAAATGTGTGTTTTGTAAATATTTAGGTGGTTCCCTGTCAAATTTAATAATTTTCAAAGCACTTTGATTTTTTCTTTTATATTGAGCGTTCACCGCCATAGTAGTGTACGCTCTTTCCCGTCGTTTTGCATCGGGTATGTTACTAATGTATTTAGCTTGACTATCGGGGAAATTCGGCAACACATCAGACTTTTAGACATCACTGGAGGAAAAAAAAACACATTGGATCTAGAGTCCAGACTCTTAAAAACATCGACAAGAAAAAGTACTCTTGATTCAATCAGAATCTAGCTTAAATCAAGAACCAAGCCGTTTAATATAAGCGGATTTCGTTTTGAATCAAGCAAAAATCCGATTGAATCAAGAGTATTTTTTCTTGTCAATGTTTTCAAGAGTCTGGACTCTAGATCCAAAGTGTTTTTTTCCCTAGTGTTTTTGTAATTTAGACATTTAGACATGTTTGACATTCAGAAATTTAGACACTTTTGAATATTTTGATTCCAATTTCATACAGAATTTTGACTCGAATATCGGGGGAATTTGGCAGCATTCGAATGTTGATATTCCGTTTTTCCCGGGACGGTAGCGCAGCCGAGTTCCCGTGAATACCTGCCGAGTTAATAAAATGAATAATCAAAGAGCCTTTCGAGGTACTCGGAGTACTTTTCGCGAGGAGAAAGCGCGGATGGAAAATTTACGATGGTTTCAATGCGCCGTAAAGTGTTATTAAATCCGTCTCTCGACGCAACTTTTATCGAGTGACACTTCCTCCCCCTTCCTCGGCAGCGGGAAGAGAAATGTATGCAAAAAAACAAAACTTCGTGTTTAGCAATGTTCTCGTGCGACTCAAGGGGTTTTTTGCGAAAACACGGCTCTGCATCGCGGAGTTTTACAGTTTTCGCCCCTTCTTTGGTTTTTCAAACACATTTCTCGACGATTTTCCACGGGATTTTTAGGGAATTCTCTTCGGAAGCAAAGGAAATCACAAAAATGTTGTCCAGTAACAATGATCAGTGTTGGACTCTGTTTTGTAGGGAGGAACATGGAAAAAATATACACTGAAAAAAAAAAAAAAACATTGGATCTAGAGTCCAGACTCTTGAAAACATTGACAAGAAAAAGGACTCTTGATTCAAGCAGATTTAAGCTTAAATCAAAAGGAAATCCACTCAAATTAAGAGGCGTGGCTCTTTATTTAAGCTTAAATCTGAGTGAATCAAGAGTATTTTTTCTTGTCGATGTTTTTAAGAGTCTGGACTCTAGATCCAATGTGTTTTTTTTCCAGTGTGCTGCTGATACAACAATGAAATTGAAAAAAAAAAATTGTCCGACATGTTTTAAATGTACATTTCACAGTAGAGGGAAGGCTAATTTAACCATGGCGGTAGTCAAATTAGGATTTTTCAACTGCAAAATTTACATTGAAACATGTTGGACACCTTTTTTAAACTACAAAATGTGAGCCACTGCTGCTGGCTGATCCATGAACGCAATTATCTGCATAGGGCAATTGACGCGGCGTATAAGTTGTTCTTAAAATGAGCCGGAAATATTCGTAAAATTGGTTTTTTAATAAATATCTCTTCACGATTTTCCACGAGATTTTCAGGGAAAAGATTTCGGTATCAAAGAAAGTCACAAAAATTCTGTCCAATAACAATGATCAGTGTTGGACTTCATTTTGTAGTAAGGAACCACTGCGTCTGATTTATTCGAGAACATTTATCTGAGAGCATCATTACTCTCTGACTGTGGTTATCAGTATATCATGTGGCTCGTAAATTTCAATATACCTTGTGTCTTATTGCTTTTAAGACACAGACTATTTTTTAGAAACGATCCGAATCAACAACAAATGGACGTATTTCTATCGAACGAAACTATGTGCATCGTGACTTGAACCTTCCTATGTACATAATCTTATGGGTCTCAGGGCTCATGGCTTAATGCACATAGATCTGTTTGGCAGGAATACATCCAAATAACTCAGATAATTCTGAATGGTGAATACGTGCCGGCTAAATAAGTTATTACACTTGAAATAAGAAGCAACTCGCAGGGCGAATCGCATTGAGTTCGGAGAGAACTAGATAAGTGATGAGAGATCTCTATGCAAGATGCTGGAGTTAGTGGATGATGCAAGTGGCTCCATAGCGCGCGGGAAAATGATTTCCGCGAGTTTATTTGGAAGTTGACAGATTCCACCTCCCGCCAGGCCCCTGTCCCACTAGGTATCCCTTTTAACGAGCAGCACTCTCGGCGAGCCCTTCGGCACTCGACACATTCCTCGCAGCGCATAAAACGCATTCAAACTCAAGGTTCAGCTGCGTTGCCAGTTTCCTGAGTCTGTGGAGTTTGTGAGTGAAAATAATTTTTTTATGGTTCTTCTATCTAGATTACCTGTATAGGGAGAGTACCGACAGATCTGAAACTCCGAAAGTCCATCAGGCCTTCACCGATGCCTCCGCGAATAAAGTTAGGGCCCAAAAGGGCAGCCAACCTATGAATTTCAATTATCCAGAGCGATTTACTGATACTATTGTTACGAACCGTCCTTTATTAAGCACGTGTTTGACTCAGTTTTTGCATTAATTTACTCAATTTCGCGGAAGAACGCTCATTTCTGTACATTCTTAACCATCTTGGTTAGAATTGGAATCTGCAGACTGGCAGTGAAATTTTGTGCGTTAGAAGTTGGTTATAAGGGTGGCTGCACTTTTGGGCCCTAAGCCCTCCATGAACCGATCTGTCGGTACTCTCCCTATACAGGTACTCTACTTCTATCTTCATCGTTGTTTACTGAAACAGTAAAACTACAATGGACCACCAGAAAAAGTACGAATTAAAGGATTTTAATACATGTTTCATAACCAAAATTTCACGCAAAACACGATTTGCGCAACGGAAATGACTGAACTCAACTTCTAACGAAGATATTTACGTTTTTATTTCACATTGGTTACGAGGTATTTGAACTGCCCGCTCACAAGAAACTCGAAGCTCTACTTGAGTCAAATCGCGCACTACAACGGTTTCAGCAATCTTCTCAATCGAGCAATGTTCATTCCCTACCATGTGTTGTTCAAACTATGAGCAATTTGCTATAGCTGAGCCAAAGCGTCAAGATTCAGGGTGCCAGATTTATGTATCGCAGAGACTGTCATGATAGACGTTTAGCGCGCGATGTGAATCACGTAGAGCAATGAGTTTTCATGAGCGGGTGGTTTGAATTCACGCATCAAGAATTATTGAAAATCTTCGTAAGGAGTTGATTTCGGTAATTTTCGTTGTGCGCATCGTGTTTTTCGTGAAATTTTGGTTAAGAAACATGTATCAGAATGCTGAAATTCGTACCTTGTCTAGTGATCCATTGACGGAATAACATTTTGTAATTTTGTCAATAGTTCTTGACTTTCAGAACAATAACCTGACCTAATGTGAATAATTTTTACGCAAGCTTGTAATCAGGAGCTGTTAGGTAGAAGTAAGTAAAACTTATTGTTTTATTCTGATTGAGTTACTACGCAAAACATTCATATCTTTATTGCATTGTTTCAAAGTTTCATCTCCTATTTTGATTTTTTTAGAGGGAAACCAACCAACATTATTTCTCAACATTTTGAGGGAAGAATCCTCATACAGGCAAGAATGCAACATTTTTCGAGCGAGAATGTTCTCTGGTTCCCTTCGAGAAAATTGAAATAGCAGATGAGATTGTAAAACAGGGCAATGCAGATGTGACAGTTTTGCTTCACTCTATCGATTTGATTTTTGTCTTCAATCATTTCTGACGAATGTGGTTTGTTAGTTAGCACTGAATTCATCAAACAGACCAACTGAACGTATTTTCGCTATTCGAGGGCTAACGAAAAACACCGCTTAACTGAAAATTTTGGCAAAAAAGAGTTAGCAACTATGTCGCATTCTACAGTGTAAAAGACGCAAGTTGGTGATTTTAGTTTTTTCCTCAATCCAGGAGGAGAGGTGAAAAAAATACAAATCGAACCCTAAAATTACAAAGATGATGACTTTTCTATTTGTTCTGCAAAATCGTTAGTTTGCAGATAAGCCGTATTGTACGTTACCATTGTATTGTAAAGACAACTATGTGCTAATGAATGCATCTGTAGACAAGGGCTTAGCAAGAGGATAATGAGGCAAGAAGAATAACATGCCAAATTAACACCCAGGATGTTACAAACCTCCGCGACATCTCTGGAATGTTGATATCAACGCTTTGGCTGTTAATTCAACGTCGCGAATATTTTATGTTAACAGCGAGAGCTTCTACCTTCTCCCCCCCCCCCCTTTCCGAAACGAAGAAAACGAATTACACAAATAAGGGAAGTTCGGAAATCAACTCCTGAACGAGGTATCGAAAAGTATCTTCAACACAGATCAAATGGATATTAGACTATACAAATGACGTCATTTGTGTTTTTGTTATTTGACCAATGTTAATTGTGAACAATTTTTAGGACTTGATTTTCTCACTTCACGATGTGTGATTTATTTTCTCCGTGAAATTTTGAAAGGAAAACATGTTGCATAGTGCTTCAATTCATGCCTTGCATACAGACAAGATTCATTCTAATGAACGGTCAAACATAGCAAACTTTTCAAATCGCCTTCAATTCTTTCTGATACCACCCGGGCATCCCTCGAGTTAGAATAGTTGTATCATTGCACCTGCCAAGATTTTCTCGGTTTTGCAGCCTCTCTCGCACTATAAGAGTGTTTGCTGGTGCAATTTCTACTGCTACAGCTTAAGAAAAACGGGGAAATTTATGAGCCTGAAAGGTCGTGTACTATCATACGAGTTAGGATTCAGGGTGAAAAGTTAATGGGCCATCTAATGCCCAATTGTGAGAATCAGAGTCAATAAACTTCCTTCGTAAGATGAACGAAGGTGATAGATAATGGATAAGTTGCGCTGGTCTCAGAATCGTGTTTTGATGTTTGATTTTTGTTGGCTGCTGAAAATATTAGAGACCGTCCAAACAGCAATTACTTTCTACGTTCAAAATTAACCGAGATATCGCGCTTTGAAAAACTCGGTTCATGATGTCATCCACCGCGGTAGTGACAATCTTGGTTTCTTCCACCTTGCTCCCGTTCGAGTTTCACATTCAGTAAACCGTGAAAATGTGCGTCACCCTGACGAATGAATTCAAGTTGAAAGAGACCAAGGGTGTTACTACCACGGTGGATGACGTCACGAACCGAATTTTTCAGAGCGCGATTTCTCGATTAACACACTGAACTTAGCGAGTTGCTGTTTGGACTAATCTTATTACAGGGTTCCCAGCGATCTGGAACACCTGGAAAAGTCAGGGGAAAAAAAATGGCCTGGAAAACATGGAAAAGTCAGGGAATTTGCTCTAAAAGACTGGAATTTTTTCAAGTACTGAGAAAAAAAATTTAATAAGTAAACAAATAAAAATAAAAGAATTAAAATTGAAATTGCAATTCCTTCGTTGTATTTTGAATTTTCCGCCAACGCATCCTCTTTATCGGCATTCGGAACGAATCGGAACTACTCGGAAGTGTTCGGTGGCTCCCCATGCAGGTCAGCCATAATGATGGGGGCATCTTGTGCGACCGGTTGCGTCTAATGAAAAAAGAGATCGCAGGAGCTAGCCACTCCTCTTCACTCCTCTTCGACAGAGGCGTAGGAAGGGGGGGCCAGGGGGGGCCTGGCCTCCCCCAGCAAAATGACCTAGCTACGCCTATGCTCTTCGATCGGGTAACCCTCAATCTTCAATGTAAAAGTTTCAAGTACACTCACTAGGATATCTTGCGCTTAGCTGAGAACTATGTCTGCATGCTAAGGTAGAGGTTATTTTTTTTGTAACTCTGCCTTCTTTCCCTGGACAATACGCTCATTTAAAAAAATATATATGCATTTCTCAGTTTTTTTTAAGAATTCTTAATAGTCTGCAGAACGAAGACTGCAGGTTGGATTATTTTTTAAAAGAATCTGTTCAGTGCTCTTTTCCTTAGCATAGCAGCAATACCATGATGGGATTTATTTTTCAAATCCAATACTACTATGAGTAAATGAAACAAATTGAAAAATCATTTGCTTTCACCAATGCACGTATCGTTTAAGAAGGCGTTTATATTTCGCCAATTTTTTTTTTTTCCAACACATTTTAAGTTTTTTTGTGATTTCATTCGTGTTATGATACTATCCTAGCCTGGTTCTTATAAAAAAAAACCTGAACCAGATCAAAAATTGATGAAAATAGAGGAGTTTATACAAAAACCGAAAAATGCGCGCGCTGTCTCTTTTAGGGCAAATTATTTGAGTTTTTTCCACGGAAAAAGGCCTGGAAAAATTTTCATTTTGGCCTGGAAAACCTAGAAAAGTCAGGGATTTTTTTTCCAAAATTGGCTGGGAACCCTGTATTACCTTTTAACTGATCTACAAGAATAAAGCATTAAAACACGATTCTGTGACCAGCGCAACTGACCCACTGAATTTAGGATAAAGGTGGGGCCAACCGTTCTGTAATTCAAAATATTGAGAGATTTTGATTTTGGGGAAGCTTGAGTACCTGTATATGGGAGAGTATTATTGCCATCTCAATCCTTTTGCTACAGAAAAAGTGTGCTGCGTTCTGATTGGTAGGCTAATATGAAGCCTCAAAGTTGGCTCAATTTGAACAAACCTGAACCTCTCCGCCCCTAGTTTTGCTCAATGTATACAACAAGATGGCGACAAAGTTCTACAAAGTTCTATTAGGCGTGGTTTTGGATGTGACAGAAATTTTTGTATAATCAGCTTCTGAATTGAGTTCGGATCGAACTTTGATGGATATTTTTGCCTAAAAATAAGCTTTGAGTGTGATTATCATTCATTTCTCAGCCGATAATACGTGCTCCTCTGGGTCGGGTCTCTTGAAGTTGGGCCAACTTTGGAGCTCCATGATAACCTAAAATTGTTTTATTTTATTTTTGCAGTTTTAATGGCTTATACCCCGTCTTAGGCGTATACAGCCAACTATAGAAAGTAATTTTATTGTCAGTAGACATCATGTGGATTTTGGCACATCAATGCTCCGGCTTTCAAATTTTTAGGGATTAAGGTCGAGTAGAATCTGTTTCTGCAGATCCACTCGTCAGTTCCGTGAAAATTTGTCGCCACCACCGGGATTCAAACCCGGTACCTACACTGAAAAAAAAACTTCGTGCGTCGGACCCGAAGTTGAAGTCATATGGATCTCTGAAGTTTTCGGATCACGTATCTAAAAACTTGAGGTCGAGCTGCCGAAGTTCGGGTCAGACATCTGAAGTACTTCGATCTATACCGAAGGGTTCGGGTCACACATCTGAAGTACTCCGGTACATACCGAAGTGCCTCGATGTCTGACCCGAACTTCGGCAGCTCGACCTCAAGTTTTCGGATGTGTGATCAGAAAACTTCAGAGATCCATATGACGTCAACTTTGGGTCCCACGCACGAAGTTTTTTTCTCCGTGTATTGGTCGAGAGTCAGTCGCGCTGACCGCATAGAGTACATAGAGTCGTAATGCAAGTGGAAGAGCTGGCGCCACTTTTAAGCATTTTCCAGGTCCCGAATTCCGAGACTCCTGTGTGACGCCGGGTCACTTTTTCGATACATGATCGATTGTTTGCGATTCACGGGTATCTGGCCATCCGATGTAAACAAATGAGATAGGAATCACCACGTATTCCACGCCGCCATTTTGGATTGAACATGTATCGAAAAAGTGACCCGAACTCGCCGCACACCGGGCTCGGAACTCGTCGAGCAGAACATGGCGCCAGCTCTTTCATTTACATTACGACTCTATGTACTCTATTATGGCTGACCGCCAGGCCCACCTGGCTGGCTAACCTAAAATTGATGAACCAATCGGAGAGCGGCACATAGATGACAGTTCTCTCCCGTATACAGGTACTCTAAGGGAAACTTTGGCAAGCGCTTGCCGCCTCGCGCGACGCGAATGAAACAAAGGGCGGGCCGGGCGGGGAGGACCCAAGGGCGGAGGGTGGCGTCGAACATCAACATAAACAGCTGCCGGAGATAGAGCGTAACGAGAACGTAATCTTTTTTAAGTTGCATCGTTTTATTTTATGGCAGGAACTTGACTCGCACTGCGAGTCCCGCTCCGACACCACCGGGGCCCCCGCCGTAAATAACCCCGTCCCCGACTTGACACCGTGTAAACCGTCTTCCTATAATGAACCCCTGCGTATGCCGATCGGGTACTCGTTCCGCCTCACGCCGCCGGAGGCGCTCCAGTCGGCAAAAGTTCCGGAATCCATGGCGATTAAAAATAAAACCACGAATTCCGAACGAGAGCAGCTAAGACCGAAAAAGAATTCAGGGGCCGTTCAAGAATTATGCAACGCACTTTTTCCGATTTTTACCATCTCCCTCCTCCCTTTGAAACGCACCCCCCGTAACGCAGCCCTACACCCTCCTTTCCGAGTTTCGCGTTGAATAACCCGTGCAAATGTGTGTCACACCGACTGATGAAAGCAAGATGGAAGAAACCAAGGGTGTCACTACCGTGGTGGATGACGTCAAAAATCTGACTTTTCAAAGGGCGGTATTTCGGTTAATATTGAGCGTAGAAAGTTGCTATTTAGACTGATCCCATTATTTTAAGCTGATCTACAAGAATCAAGCATCAAAACACGATTCTATGACCAGTGCAACTGGCCCATGAGAAGTTGAATGATGTAAATGGCATTTTCTCTATATTCTTTATTCAACTATTGTTAAGTGTGAGTACTTTAATTTTATTCAGGAGTTAAATTCCTGAGTTTCCGTCGTGAGAATATCTTTTCTCGTAAAATTTTTGAGACAAAATGTTTCGCGCATTTCTTTAATTTATACTGTGTTTAGAGCCCTATTTTACAGAACAGTCAAGGAACAACAACTTTCCAAATCCCCTTCAATTTTTTGTGATACCGCCCGACCAACGCTCGAGTTGAAATAATTTTATCTTTGCGCCTACAAACGATTTCACGTTTGTGACATTTGAGTCTCATTTGCCGACGGATTCTCAACATGATTTCTTTTTAAAATGCAACGGGGAAAAATGATTAACACAATGACCCGTTTTTGATCATCCAATGTTGAAAAAAAAAATATGGTAGATTTCACCAAACACTGACACAGTGATCCGAGTATGGTTATAAACACTAGACTCCATGGTGGCATTTACCATATCATGGCAAGTATCACCAGAGTTCTTGTGAACACTACTATTATTCTGGTTATTTTCGCTGAATAGCATCACTGTGTAAATAATAAAGTAGACTTACAATAGATGTCACCATACTTTCTTTTCAGTGAAAGATTCGAAGAATTGACGAATCATCCAATCACTGGAAAAAACACACATTGGATCTAGAGTCCAGACTCTTAAAAATATCGACAAGAAAAAGTACTCTTGATTCAATCAGAATCTAGCTTAAATCAAGAACCAAGCCTCTTGATTTAAGCGGATTTCGTTTTGATACAAGCAAAAATCCGATTGAACCAAGAGTATTTTTTCTTGTCAATGTTTTCAAGAGTCTGGACTCTAGATCCAATGTGTGTTTTTTTCCCAGTGATCGAAAAACTCCACCAGACACCTAGCCCGGGGTCAGCATCTTGTAGCGCCACGTAATCAAGGTGCGCTCAGCACGCACAGCCGCGAGTCACTCGTTCGTTACTCGCCACTCGCAACTCGCTTCTCGCGCGAGGAGGAAACGCGAGCGCGGGAAACGGAGTGTGAGAAGGAGTTCTCAAAGCGTTAAAACAGCTGGAAACAATATCATTTAACTTATAACTGCGGGCCCTTCCACTTACCGGCAATTACTCTCAATTTCCCTCCTTTCCAGAGAGCGCGCTCGCCTTCGCTCCTACTCCGTCGCTCCTCCGACCCAACGCCGTATCTCGATCCCTACGTGAGCCTTGTTCTACGTATAAATACACACTCTCCAGGGCTCATCCGGGAATCGAGATATGCCTTTTTGCCAGACCAGCGACGATTTTTCTTCCCTTGCCCGGACCCGGCCCCCGGACTAAGCCTCCTCATCTGTTCCTCCTTAAGTGTATTCATTTTTTACGCGCGACTCCGCCCCCAACCCCTCCCCCCACCGCGGGGGGGGGGGGGCGGCGCGACTTTTAAAATGAGATCATTTTTCTGATTTAACCGATTACGGAGGGATGTGATGGGTAATTGAGAGGGAATTCCGGATTCGCAGCGCCGCCGCCGCCGGCGTGATTTGTTATTGTCCGTGCTAAGGAAAAACGCCGTATGAACCTTCAGGCGTTGCCAAATTCCCGTCGACAAACCACGGATTTTCAGGAGAATTTGTGAATATTTCTGCTTCCGATTTTGCAGAGGATTTTGTTCGTAATTTGATCTAGGTAGTCAGAAAATTGCAAGGAAAAATATTCATAACTTTCTTCACAAATACATTTTTTCTGAGAGGAAATTTGGCAACATTCGAATGCTCATACGGCGTTCTCCCTTAGCAGGGTAATATAGTCCGCAGCGCGGCGCTATAGACGCCGGCGCTTAGAAAGAACGCCGTATGAGCCTTTGGGTGTTGCCAAATTTCTTTTGATAAAATACGAATTTACAGGGACATTTCATCAGGGTTTATTTTTTGTAATTTGATTTTAGGTGTCAAACAATTTCAGGATAAAGTTTTCCCAACGGAGCTCTTGCATGTGCCAAAAATTTGCAATTGGAGCACTGACTTTAGTGTAAAATTTCGCAAGAAATACGATGGCACCACTAGTTTTTTTTCTGAAATCGACTCTAGAGCTGAAAAAAAAGCTCTGAATGTTGAGGCCTTAATGGAGGGGATAGGGGGCGCTACCCTGAGAGTCCACCTCTATATCAAGACAAACTCTCTATGCAAATATACCTTTCATGATAGACGCCTAAAAAACTGCGGTTGCTTTATTATGCTCAAATATCCCACGTTGCACGTATCCAATCCTCGGCTCTTGGCCCAATTAAAAGCACCCAACTTGCAAAAACCGGAGAAAAACCCCGGCGAGGAGATCCCATCGCATTAAATCGGAAACAAGTTCCCGGAAGCGATACTCATCGGTTAAACATGGCCTCACCCCGGAAAACTCTCCAAATCAAACTGTATTATTTGAACTAAGCGCCCGGTGTTAAGTGGGCTTTTAATGAAGAGCGGAGAGCGCAACGCGTTGCAGCAGCCGCGATGCCAACTCGTGCGAATTCATCCCGAAATCGCCACGCAAAATATCAATCCCTGGCCCGAAGCGGCAACGTGGTAGCGAAGGAAACCGGAAATGCGCGCGGTTTTACAAGAGGATACACCGTATCGGTCGGAGCACCTTGCGGGAAATAGGGAAAGCCGCAAGCCTCGCCTGTGGGCGGCGTTGCCGAGATGTGGGATTTTTACCGGGGGCGGTGGTAAAAATCCCCGCGTTTTGCGACGCGATTTTGAGACACCCTTCGCTAAAAAACGGCGGAACCCGGGCGCTTTAACTAGGTGTATTAGCTGTGCACACGCTGGAAATTACCGAGATTAAGTAGATTCGGCTACTCGACGAGTTAATTCTGGGAAGTCGTGTTGCGATAAGTGAGAAAAGTAGCAGTAATGAGTCGTTCCTTTTTTATAATTAGTCAGTCTTAAAGCACTGCATGCCGTTGATGTGAACGTTCAATCAGATTCCAGCGTTGCATTCAAAACCAGACATAAATTTCGCGCAATAAGTGAAGAAGTTAGGCTTAGGGAACGACGTCGTCTACATTTCTTGGACTACAGTGAAAATGTCTACAATTAAGAAGTGCACTTTTAGAATGCCTAAGAAAGTAAATGTCCATGTATAACGCGTCTATCAAAGGAAAATGAATACACGATGATTCTTCATGAATACAACCAAAGAAGTAACTGAAGTGAGTTCACTCTACCTATTCTATTCAGAAGTGAACTTTCTGAGTGTGGACTTTTTTTTAGAAGACATTATTATTTGTAGACATTTTAGTAGGCGACTTTTTAGTTCTAGACGTTGTAAATGTAGACTTTTTGCTTGTGGACATTTTTGTTGTAGACCCTCTGTCCGCATATCTAGGGCTTCTGTATAAGGAGAGTACGGACTAGTCGGTAATTTTGAGTTTACTTCACGGAGCTTTTAGGGTCCGAAAGGCAGCCAACCTATGAATTTAAATCATCCAGACACTAGATAAAAAGTTAAGAGCTTTATAGACATACCATCAGTGCCGGGCTCAGAGGCCGAAAGTTCCGGGTGCTACCTCCGGAACTTTTTGCCTCTGAGCCCGGAACGCGGACGATATGTCTTTATAGCCCGTAACTATGGCTTCCACGACCGGAGTTTTTTTTTCAGTGGAGTGACTTATTGTAAAAATTGTTAGGACTCGTCGTTTGTAAAGCACGTACTTGACTTAGTTTTTTAAATATATTTACTCTTGATAGTGGAAGACGCTCATTTATGAACATTCTTGGCCATCTTGGTTTAATATTGGAATCAGAAGATTGGCAGCGATATTTTTTATGTTAGAAGATTGGCTGCCCTTTTGGGCCCGTAGAGCCCCATATTTGGACGTACTTCTGCCAAACGGAACTATGCGCATTAAAACACGAGCTCTGAGACCCACAAGAATATGTGTATAACAGTGCTCACGTCATAATCCACATAGTTCCGTTTGATAGAAATACTTCCATTTGAAAATTTCCGCACTCTCCCCATATACATATTTTCCATAGTTAGGCTGAGCAATGATCATTAATCTCACATCTGTAAAGATATAACGCAAAGTGAAGGCGCGATGATATTCTGAACGGTACACGGAGAAAAAAACCTCGTGCGTGGGACCCGAAGTTTAGGTCATATGGATGGATCTCGAAGTTTTAGATGGCACTGAACACTTAGATCAGCTGCCAGATCGATCACACATCTGAAACTTCAGTTCTTACATCTGAAGTACTTCAAATGTAAGAACCGAAGTTTTTCGGATGTGAGAACCGAAGTTTTTCGGATTTGAAAACCGAAGTACTTCAGATGTAAGAACTGAAGTTGCAGATGTGTGATCCGAACATCGACAGCTAGATCTGAAGTGTTCAGACGCTCAACCCGAAAACTTCAGAGATCCGAATGACCTGAACTTCGGGTCCCACGCACGAATTTTTTTTCTCCGTGTAAAACCGGATCCAAGTATTTTGCACTCAATGTGTGCGCGTTTATGGGCGGCCTGTGGGACTTGTCAAATGCTGCACCGTTGCAAAAGCACAAGGTGAAATTGTCATCAACAATGTTCCAATGCATAAGACCGGATAATCTTTATGAGCGTACGTCTGCAATGAAGAGTGAGAGCTTTTTTCATGAAATGATCACAGAAGAAGTGTTTTTCACGCCTTCAAGTTCAGGAAATATGTATTCATCGGCCTTCATTTCCCCGTGCCGACTTAATTATGAAAAACATCTCGAGAGTTAAACAAGTTTTGTCATAATAAGCGACACGACCGTTTGCCGGCCCCCGCAGCCTGTGAATGGCCTTCACTGCTGTCAGATTGCTAACAATAAAAAATCAAACAGACCCGGTTCCTGACAAATTTGTGAAAACTGCTGTGGACACAACAGTAGTAATTATTTTCATGCTATGTTAGGTTTTAGGACTAAAATTTTCACTGAAAGTGGCCTAGGAATTGTGATTGCATCTCTGGTCGAAGAGACCGGGGTAAATCATACATGAATTAGACTAGAGATCTGGATGACGTCGTCCATCGTGTATTTCAAAATGCGGTGTTACTGATGAACGTTAATACTTGACATCTTACCTAATCAAGTAAATAATATTTTTAAAAGTTGTTCACTCACTTGCGACGTAATTACTATCGGGCATGATGCCATTTATTGTCATGGGAACGGAGTTCCCCATGATATTACAATCGTTCCGTTGCTTTCGCTATGGGATTCCCTATACCTCTGCGACCTTGAGCGTTTCGCCCAGTCTCCGATTTTTGGTTGATTTTCTGATGTATCAAAAACCGTTGTATTTTTTAGCCAATCATGTCTCTACGTCAAGTTGTGTTGATTGCTAAAATTCGCTTTCAGCGAGTTTTTTTTCCACCTCGAGATGTCGTGTCTGACTGGTAAATCTGCGCAGAACCACGAAGTTCCGTTTTTAGGCAAATTCTTTTTTTTGGGAGGTTCTGATTGGTTATTTTTCGCCATCAGTTTTCTGTTCGTTGGTGCAAAAGATCGCCTACCTCGGTGTTCTTGAGAAGCCGCCATTATCCCACCTCAAATTTGAAAAATAGAAGTAAAGAAATAATAACCATCGTACAAGGTGGAAAATTGTTCTGGAGGACTCGTTACGGATAAAGAAGTCAAAATCAGAGCTCGATTGATTGATTTAATTCATGGATACGCAAATATTGCCTCAGCTTACTGCCGCGATGGCAAATGCCTGCTGATATGAACCTTGAGACACATGATAGCATAGGCAAACAATGTCTCACAGAGAAAGGCGCTTAGCTCATTTCTCCAGAAGCTACGAAGACGCGAATCGCCGAATCGCTCAAGGACAACTCTTGTGATAATTATTAAGATATCTTAACGAATCTTTATTTATTTTTTTTCTAAACCTCGAAACCATCAGCAAAATACTTCAGCACACGTCATAAACATGTCCACAAAAGTTTTCGCTACGTTTTTGTAGATTTAGACAATATTAGAAAAACACCGTCGGTGATTTGGCAACTTGGGAGAACATCACGGTGGTAACGGCGGTTTGTCGCGCAGTGATTTGAATGTATAACGCTCATTTTATGCGCTTCTTCCATGAACTTTTTAATTTGAGCGTATTCATTCGCACGCTTTTTATCATTTTCATTAATTTTTCTCACTTTGTCATCTTATTTTATTTCCTCTCCCATAGCGCGCTCGTCTCTTTCTCTCTCTCTTACTTTCCGAGTGATACACAGATGTTCTCTTTATCATCTTGGCAGACGACCAACTGAGACTTCCGCTGCCTTTGTATCGGAAAATTAGGGGAAAACGGTAAAAACTTACCATCGCTGATTTTAAGCTTGTTGCATAAGCTCTAACACCACATTTAAGATAAATGGCATGGAGTTGTCGACAAAAATCTTGCCAGTATCTACAAGAATGAGTTAAGGTAACTCGTCACGGTTTCTGGCCCGATCAAACTGGCGTGCGATGTATCGCATCGACCATGTCGAAAATCTCGACAGATTTTGAATTTTAAGACGATAGAGGATAGTTCCTGCTTATGAGCCTAAAGAATCCCTCTGAACCAAAAAATTGGAAAAAATTCGCATTCAATATAGTTATGTAATATTTTGTACCTATAAGTAAAGAATAAAACTTTAGACAGGGTATGAATAAAAGTACTTCCCATGTCCCCGAATTGTGTGATAGTACACCATTTTTAAAACTCATAAATTTTCATGTTTTCCCGCAGCCGCAGTAATAGACATTGCACTAGCAAACTCTCTCACAATGCGAGGGAGGCTTAAAAACGTGGAATTTTTGCAGGCGCAATGATACCACTATTCTAACCCGAGCGATGATCAAGCGGTATCACAAAAAATTGAAGGCGATTTGAAAAGTTTTCGCTTTTCGATCCTTGATCTTTCTCTGGAATGGCTCTCTATACAAGATAAGAATTGAATCACTATGCGACATATTTTCTCTTCAAAATTTCACGAGGATAACGAATCACACAACGAGAAGTCTAGAATTTATCTTGAGGAGTGTGTAAGTATTTACAATTAAAATTGGTTAAATGGCACACATATACAATGATGTCAATCTCTTTTCTCTCTTCCTCTCTTTCTTGTAGATTTCTAAATTTTCCGTCATGTGAGTCGTTTCCGACTTGAGATTTTGAGAAGCCAACTTGTGAGACTCCTTTCTAGTTCAGACCTTGTCTAGTGGTTTATTGTTCTGTCTAACATTAGCAAAAGGGACATAATTTAATTTCAAGTATGCGCATGTAAGTCGCGGTGTAAGTAGGCAATCAAATAACTCGGTTTGCGACGTCGTAGGCTTCCTGTTATACTTTATTTTTTAAACGGAAAACTACTCAACGGCAATTATTTAAAACTGCGGTGATTTTTCTTCTCTGTGTGAAGAAAATTCTGCAAAAACGTCAAGGAATGATGTCAATTTGTTCCCCTTTAAAAAAATAACATACAGGCGGAGACTTTTAGACACCGCGAACGAGTTATGTGATTGCCCACTTACACCGTCGATATCTTATCTCTATATGTATGTAAAAAGGTCAATGTAACGCTGAAAACCTGACCCTACGAACCTTAGAGGGCGTTAAACGCTCCAGAGGGGGGGGGGGGCGTAGCCCCCTAGTACACAGAAATTAACTGTACTACGTTTCCGGATCAGGAACTACAACTTCTCGATCATCGGTAAAAACTCGCATGTGCACAGAGAAAATAACGGTATACACGTTGTTTGTAGTCAAGGCAGAAATAGTAGTTCCTATTTGCAAAATGTAATCCAATTTACCGCTGAGTTGGTCCCTCCACCGTCTTCATTTTTTGGAGATGGGATATATTCGATGCTTCAAACGTCCATTGAAATGCATGCGAACCCGGTCGAAACAATGTTGATTATCAAAGCGATTCGGTACCGGGGGGAAAAAAGGCCACGAGAATACTCGACGAAACTCTGAGGTGCAGCATCTCGGCAACGGACGAGGAGCAAGCGACGGAAACGCTCTTCACTTCACTTTTGCTTCCCCCATTTTCCCATCATCCCCCCAACCCCACCCCACCCCACTCCTCGGCCGAGTAAAAGTGCATCTGCAAGTGCTCCGGAGCCTCGAGCTCTGTTCGTTGTAATTATCACGAATTTCTAGACAAAAAGAGGAGGGAAAAAATTAAGCGAGGATCCCCCTCCCCCTCCTGTCCTCCTCGCCCGATGCATTTTCTCAATAATTTTTATGCGTTTGCGCGGGCGGGCGGGCGGGCGCTCCCCCGCCCCTCTCCGTTTGCGAGTGCCATTTCGAATCGGTGTTCGAAACGCCATTCGGCAAATTGCTTCCCCCACCCTGCTCTCCCTCCCCTCGGTCCCGTCAGTTCGACTTTTGTTCCTTCGCGTCATAATTTAGCGGCCGGCGGGTTGATGGGGGAGTAAGGGGTTGGGAGGGGGGCAGGTTACGACTTTAAAAAAGAACCCTCCGAGGCGGTTGATGGGGTTCTCGATTGAGTCGTTCGGATCTTCGCGGACGTGGCCTTTTGCTTTCCAAGTTCCGTGTCGTTCCGGAGATGCAGGCTGAGATAAGACACCGAGTGAAGGTTTTTTAAGTTTCAGAATTTCGATGCAACTTGCAAGAAATCGGTTGCGATTTTACGTAGGATGGTCTTGGGCAAAAAAACCTTTCAAATATGAGGAGAAACCAGGCCGCCATTCATTTTTCGGCTGGTTAATCAATGGATGACCTCGATATTCTTAAAGTATGGATTAGTTTCCTTGGAAATTGGATATCGACGATGAAACTACCAGACCATGTACCTCGGTTTGCGACGTTGCAGACTTCCTGTAATACCTTAGTACCTAAATGGTCAATTACCTAGCGTCAGTTTTTGAAAATTTCTGTGACTTTTCTTCTCCGTGCGAAGAAAACTCAATGAAAACTTCAAGGAGTGATTTTGATCCATTCTCCTTTCAAAAAATAAAATGAGGACTGATGATTTTAAAACACCGCAATCGAGGTGCGTGGTCTGGTCGTTTCACAATCGATGTATCCTGTGAAGTCATGATATGTGTTTTTTCCTATCACGTTCCTAATCAGCAAAAACTCGCCCAGCGAAGTGCTCTCCTTGACATTCATCACTCATAAATTAATTGAATTTTACAGAATTGTTTACCCAACAAGTTGCCCATCAATCGTCATCGAGCAAAAAGTGGCATTTACCTCCGAACTTAAACTCGCCTTCCAGATCACATCGGTCAGATGGTCAGTGCAGGATCTCTAAAATATATCCTCTTCGGCCGCATCCTTACATAGCATTGGCGAGGCGTGAACGATCGATTATGAAGATTTCCCTCATTTGAAGGCTGTGGTAGAAGATCGATTATTAATGTGCTCGGTGCAAACACCCTGTTCACCGATCCCTTTTTATAGGTTTAAATTACCGATCAATCGATATATTGCAAATCACGTCGTGTTACTGTTACATAGGGATTCATCTCCAGCTCCTGAAATGAATACTTCATTTTTTCCTCAATTCTCCACGCTCACAGTGGATCGAGTCAATTGCAGAGGTCGGGCCATAGAATTTTTGACTAAAACTGAGTATTTTGGTGTTTATTTCGTTACATTTTAAATTTCAAGGGTGCTTCCAGAAAGAAATGTCACGAGGAAACCAATGAAAACACTTTTGGAACCTCAAAGTTTGTATAAAACGGAGTTATAAGCGTTTAAACTTTCAAAATTTTGTCCGACCTCTCCTATTGATTCGATCCACTGTGCGCCTCCTCAAATTCCCCGAAATATTTCACGGAACTTTCCAATCCCTCATATGCCTTCATTGCACACCACCCAGTCCCCGAGGTGTCATGCCGTGTCGTGCAGCGTACGTGTCGCGTAATCTGAGACAATCACGACGGCTCGTAAACCGCCAGCCCCGGCCGGGCGGGCGCGAATGAAAATCCCGAAGAAATCACAAGCGCCAACCACATTTGATTACCCTTATCGGGATGAAATCGCAGTGCGCGATATTATACCCGCCTCGAAAATATCACGGAATTGCCCCCGGGTAGCGGGCGCCCGGGATTGATGGGAATCCATCTGATGGTATGTTTGTGTGATTGGTAGTAGGATAAACTGCACGCAACCCGCATCGCGACACTGCACAATGCTCCCGTGCTAAGCAAGAACGCCGTAAGAGCCTTCAGACGTTGCCGAGTTTCCTCCGATAAAAACCGAATTCACTGGGAAAATTGAGAATATTATTTTCCATAATGGAGATGTTGCATGTGTGAGGAATTTGCGATTTGACTGTTGATTTTTATGTAAAAGTTTGCGAGAAACACGATGGTGCCACTGGTTTTCTCTGAAATCAACTCCCAAGCTCAAAAAAGCTTTCAATTTGAGTCCAAAATGGAGGGGATATCCCACGCTATCCCTGAGAGTCCACCTCTACATCAAGGCAAACTCTCTATGCAAAGATAGGGAGCAAATGCATTGACAGGGCTGCCACTTTATTTGGGGACTCTAAATCTGAAAAAACAGCAACCCTGCTAATGTATTTGCTCCATATCTTTGCATGGAGAGTTTTTTTTTATGTAGAGGTGGACTCTCAAAATAGCGTGGGATATTCCCTCCATTTTGGCCTCAACTTGAGAGCTTTTTTTGAGCTTGGGAGTTGATTTCAGATAAAACCAGTGGCACCATCGTGTTTTTCGCGAATTTTAACACAAGAATCTACAGTCAAATCGCAAATTTCTCACACATGTAACATCTCCATGTTTAGACAATTTTGTACGCAATTTAATCTAAAATATCTGAAAAATTCAAGTTAAGATATGCATACATGTTGTCAAAAATGCATGTTTTATGAAGGGAAATGTGGCAACTCTCGAATGTTCATACGGCGTTCTTCCTTAGCACGGCAGAACGGGAAAGAGCAGGACGTAATGGCATACGGGAGGGCGCGGAAGGGGTGGGAGGGTAAGACCACCCCACGAAGTGAGGACCCCGTAACGCCGTCGTGAATCCCTATTCGGATAAGACGTTTCTGCTTAGCGCGGCGGAAGAGAAATAGGATATCATGACGTGCATGTGGAGAAAAGCCGGGAGTGGGACAGGTGATGTCGTCGCACTAAAAGGCGTAACTACGATCCGTAATGAGCCCTATCTCGCACTTAACGCCCGCGCTCTCAGGGCCCACGTGAGGATGGGATGGCGCTCTCACGACAGCGGTGCTGGGAGGTGATGTGTGCATTCTCTTCGTATATTACGGAGTTTCCTTGTTTTCACTTTATTATTATTTGCGCAAGCTTTTTCCTCGGCGAAATTTCCAGTTGCTACGTCATCACGGTGCATTGCTCTCTCGCGAAACTTCACGTGCCATTTTTTTAAGCTTCAACCGGAGACAATATACTTTAGACGCCGCGCAATCCCTGTATTGCCGGGGTGCGGAAAGGTTATTCACGAGATCCTCACGATTTTATGATGATTGATGTGGGATGTGTTGACCCAGTTTGACAATCCTGCTTTAGCCCTGCTCTTACCAGATGTATTATTTCGTCAATATCTCAAGGTCACGTCAGTTATCATTAACCAGAAATACATACTGCAGGATACGTACAACTGAATTTCTTATCAATCTAAATAAAGGAAAATCTGTAATCTTGCACCTTTTTTCAACATTATTCTGTTGAGTTCTACTCGAGATTCCTTCAAAATGTACTTTCTACAATGTTATGTGAAACATTTCCTTAAACCTCCTTATATCACAATGTTAATAAGGAAAGGAACTGTTTGATGAAAAAGTATGGTCACTGCCCACATTTTTTTTCTCTAAATAAAACGCCGTAAGAGATTTTGGAAGTTTGAAAGCTTATAAACGAATGAACGCTAGGCGATAGTCTTAAAACGGAAGCAGACACTGTGAAAAGTACTTAAGTTGTGATAGCTTCCTGGATAAAATCTCATTATTTTTTTATTCATGTAATCGTGAATATTTTCGCATAGAAACCTTTAAACACTTCGAATAAAATTGCAGATAGATTCTCCGAACAGAGCCATAGCATTCCAAGAAAATGCGTGGCAAAAGCATGCCGAAGTTCGAACGTTCTTACCTACCTAGGGCATGTTTCCTAAGCACAGCATTGCTTTTAACAGTCTATCACAAAAAGACGTATGCTAAAAGGAACTATGTTACACGCAAACCCTATGCAAATAGTTCCTTTTAGCATAAATACGTCCTAATGGGCCTTTTGCCACGAGGATTTACTAATTCAGGTCCATTTTAGAAACCGCATATCGACGGTGAAACTACCAAACCACGTATCTCGGTTTGCGACGTCGCAGACTTCCTGTCATACTTTATTTTTTAAATGAAAAACTACTAACATCCAGTCTTGAAAATTTCTGTGATTTTTCCTCTATGTGCGGAGAAAATTCCGTGAAAATTTCAAGGAATGATATTGATTTGGTCTACTTTAAAAAAAATAAAATGTGAGCGTAGATTTCTAAACACCGCAAACGAGATACGTGGTTTGGTAGTTTCACCGTCGATATGTGCTGTTACTTGTGCAGATGGGTGTTTTCATCGGTGTGCCAGAAATAATTGTTCTTTAGTGTAAAATGTAGTCCCAATGGGCCTGTTGCAAACTTTTGCTATAGCAAAAACAAGATTTGTCTCTCATAGAAAATGTCTCAAAAATCACGATTTTCCGTCCAAATCGTAATCGGGAGCACAAGGTCAACCAAAGTGGATCTTTGTCAACGCAAAGAAATCGTGAGTGTAAACACGATGGGTTGTTAACAAATGGTTAGAATCTCGTCTAGGCACATGTGTTTCAACGGAGTGGTGTCGATCATGTTATATATTGTATAGTATCTTAATGCACAGGGGTTGGATAGAACGATATCTTTAACGAAAAGTTTACCTGTGCCGTGGTATTGTTCTTGAAGGAGGAGGCTCAAAAAACACGAATTTCTTACGGAGATCGTGAAGTTGGGAGTGCATTTCATAATTTGCCGATGCGCTCATCGTGATTTTTGGGACATTTTCGATAAGAAACAACTTTTATTTTTGCTCTGTCAAAAGTTTGTACCAGGCCTATAGCGCGAAGAATCGAAGGGCTCCTTCACACCATCGGTTATGCAATTTGATCTACTCAGGTATTATAATTGAATCAGTCATTTTGATCTTCGGCGTCGAACAGGAGTACGACAATGCCTACGGCTCTAGTATTCGCGGAAAAAGTCGAGCTACTGAACAGTGGCTCGATTTTTTGAATGAATACTTTAACTTTACTACTCTACATAAACTGTGATGTATCATTCATTAATGAATCGAAGGGCTCCTTCATATCTTCGGTTATGCAATTTGATCTACTCGCGAGTTCAAATAATTGTATCGGCCGTTTGAACCTCAGCGCAGAGGAGGACATGAGTACGGCAATGAATACACTGGAAAAAAAAAACACATTGGATCTAGAGTCCAGACTTTTGAAAGCATTGACAAGAAAAAGGACTCTTGATTCAATCAGATTTAAGCATAAATCAAAAGGAAATCCGCTCAAATTAAGAGGCTTGGTTCTTGATTTAAGCTTAAATCTGATTGAATCAAGAGTATTTTTTCATGTCGATGTTTTTAAGAGTCTGGACTCTAGATCCAATGTGTTTTTTTCCAGTGTACGGTTCTAATACTCGCGGAAAAGTCGCGCCACTATTCATCTACTAAACTAACATATATATTACTAAAAATGTAGTCTCAATAGAGTGAAGAACTCAAGGGCTCCTTCATATCATTGGTTATGGAATTCGATCTACTCAGGAGTTAAAATAATCGTATCGGTCATTTCGATTCCACTAAAGCGTCGAACAGGGATACGGTAATGAATACGGTTCTAATACTGGCGGAAATAGTCGCGCCGCAATTCATCAGAATCGAAGGGCTCCTTCATATCATCGGTTATGCAATTCGATCTACTCAGGAGTTAAAATAATCGTATCGGTCATTTTGATCCCACTAAAACGTCAAACAGAGGCACGGCTATGAATACGGTTCTAATACCGGCGGAAAAAGTCGCACCGCAATTCATTGGTTTAAACGTAAAGAGTTAGCGGTAGGTAAAACGCAATTGAGGCTAAGCCAAGATTTATCGATGACCGGTGGCGGCGAGGGCGGGCGACCCGGTCCGGAAGCCCGGAACAGCCGTCGCAAGAGTTTCTTTATTCAATTAAACTCGCGGAAATCTGTCGGGAAGATCTGGCGGGGAAACGCCGCTTTCCCGCGCCCCCGCCGCCGCCACCGCCGCTGTCGCTCTCGTGTTGTCATGTTGTCGTGTTGTAACACAATCTCGCTCGCTCCGCCAATTACCCTTCTTCCAATACTCCTTTGATTAAGTTGTCATGATAAAACATGAGCATCGATCCAGCTCCTATGCCAGCGTGTTTCCCTCGCTTCACGCGCACATTCACACGCTCGAGCGTGTGAGTGTGTTCCCTAGCGCTTACTCGCCTCTGTCAGTGTGAAGGGGTCTTTCATAAAATACGTAACGCTTCAAATCGGATTTTTCGATTCTCTCTCTTCCACCGTAACTAAAGATGCAAACTAGCGTTTCATTCTGCTGAAAAGTGATGAAATTTCAAAGATTTTTCAGAGGCTGCAGATCTGCAACCCGCAACAATTATTTGAAAATACGTCGAGAAACTTTAAAATTTGATCCAGCTCCTATGCGAGTGTGTTTACTTCGCTTCACGCGCACATTCACACGTTCGAGTGTTTGAAAGTGTTCCCTCGCGCTTATTCGCAAGGCCAAAGTATCTCTGTCAGTGTGAAGGGGTCATTCATAAAATACGTAACGCTTCAAATTGGATTTTTTTATCCTCTCCTTCCCTCCGTAACCAAATATGCAAACTAGCATTTCGTTCTGCTAAAAAGTGACATCTTATTTTCAATGATTTTTCAAAGATTTTTCAGAGGCTGTGTCTGCAACCCGCAACAATTATTTGAAAATACGTCGAGAAACTTTAAAATTTGATCCAGCTCCTATGCGAGTGTGTTTACTTCGCTTCACGCGCACATTCACACGTTCGAGTGTTTGAAAGTGTTCCCTCGCGCTTATTCGCAAGGCCAAAGTATCTCTGTCAGTGTGAAGGGGTCATTCATAAAATACGTAACGCTTCAAATTGGATTTTTTTATCCTCTCCTTCCCTCCGTAACCAAATATGCAAACTAGCATTTCGTTCTGCTAAAAAGTGACATCTTATTTTCAATGATTTTTCAAAGATTTTTCAGAGGCTGTGTCTGCAACCCGCAACAATTATTTGAAAATACATCGAGGAACTTCAAAATTTGATCCAGCTCCCATGCGAGCGTTTTTCCCTCGCTTCACGCGCACATTCACACGTTCGAGTGTGTGAGTGTGTTCCCTCGCGCTTATTCACAAGGCCGGGATGTCTCTGTCAGAGTGAAGGGGTATTTCATAAAATACGTAACGCTTCAAATTGGATTTTTTGATCCTCTCCCTCCCCCGCAACCAAAGATGCAAACTAGCATTTTGGCCGCGTTAAAGCAGAAAGGAACCGAGAAACATCAGCTATTGCCGTCTCATTTCCTACATGAAAACGTTTGTGCGGATTCTTTCATGCATTTCAGTCTGTAATTTATTCGTAACGCAGGTATATTCTTCAATGTATTAAATTCTTTGATCTTAAATCAATGCAAAATTAAAATAAAAAAGGGAATTAATGAAAGCAAAGGAAATCAATTTAAAGAACATTGCACTGAAGTATTAGAATAAGATAAAACTAAAAAGCAAAAAGGGGGAAAAACCCCCTTCGAAAAAAGGAAAAGAAAACAGCCTTAAGCGTTACCTTACCTAGTCTGCACCCCCTACCCCATCCGTGCACCCGTAACTCACCCGTAACGTACCCGTAACGGAGCGTAAGGACCCCCTATCGTATTCTATTCACATATTTTATGAACGGCCCCTTAGGAGAAAGTTCCTTAGCTCTCATATGTGGGCGCGTCTCAGTGCTCGTGCACACGGCTCAGGCACACACCCACACATCCGTGCCGTAAGTTAGTTTTTTCGCGGCGGTGTGCGTGAGTTCCAGTGTAAACGGTCCATTCACACACTCACAAGTTCACGTTTGTGAGTGTGTTTCTTCGTGATGTCGGGCGGAGTTACGAGTCATTTTTATTCTTTCACTCTCGTGATGAATCTGTCCGGTGGCTCGGTTTGATATTAGTTTCGAGAGGGGCTCGTTTGTTAGGCGGCCGATCGAATTGAAAGCCGGCTGCAGCTGTGTGAGCCACGGCCAGGGTCGCCTCTCATACCGAACAAGGGCGTATCTCGATGTCTATGTGAGCCCCAGAAAACACGGATCTACATATAAAATAGGGCTTACATGGAAATTAGGATACGCACTTTTGTCGGAAGAGTGACGATATCCGCAGCCCCGTTTCGTATGATGAATTTCTCGCGCGCCCCCGGGGAAAATTGGAAGCTTTGGCATTCGAGACGAAATTGGGCCTTTACACGCGTGGGAATGAGCTGTTTCAGAGAGAGCTTACCGAAGAAAGACTTTACTGAGAGATAAAAAGACGTGATTAAAATTGGACGTCACTAAGCGTGAGGAATTAATGCACTGCCAAGTAGCATACTGCAACGAAAATACTGAAATCATCCGGTAAAAAAATGCATTAAAATTCGAAGGTGAAACTACCAGACCACGTATCTCGTTTGCGGTGTTTAAAAATCCCCACTCATAGTTTATTTTTTCGAAGGAGCTCAAATCAATATCATTCCTTACAATTTTCACAAATTTTTCCACGCACGAAGAGGAAAAATTACAAAAGTTTTCACGAATTGACATTGAGAAGTTTTCCATTTAGAAAATAAAGTATCATAGAAAGTCTTCGACGTCACAAACCGAGATACGTAGCTTGGTAGTTTCACAGTCGAGTTGCAATTCCGAAAAAACTACAATAAAATTATAATTTCGTTAAAACTGCAAGAAAATTGCAATTTCGTAAAAACTGCACAGTAAAATTGCAATTTTGAAGTTTGCTCCAGAAAAAGCAGTGATACCATTGTGCCTCTCGCGAAATTTTACATAGGAATCCGTGCTTGGATCGCAAATCGACGGCGTAAGCCTGCAATCACATAGCTCGTTCGCGGTGTCTGGAAATATCCGCCTCTATGTTATTCTTTCAAAGGAGAACTAATCACTCCTTGAAGTTTTTGCAGAAATTTCTTTGCACAGAGAAGAAAAATCACGGCAGTTTTGAAGAATTGCCGTCGAGTAGTTTTCCGTTTAAAAAATAAAGTATGACAGGAAGATTGCGACGTTGCAAACCGAATTTTGAGATTGCCGACTTTCACCGTCGAAATTCTTGACGCATATGCAAGGGCTCTATTGCCTGCGACACATACACCAGAACGCTTAAATCCGTACCCTGTCCTCTTGTCCAGTGGTCCATTCTCGTGGTTGCGCGACCCGGTTTCGGGACTCTCATCGGGTGACGGTAATTATCGTCATTACGGGGGTTGACAGCTCAAAGGCAGAGGAGGGGGGGGGAGGGGCGGCGGAAACGGAAATAAGAAGACGAACGACGCCGTGATTGACTCATGTTTGCACTTTTCGCCTCCGCCCGGGCCCTTTGTATTCCGAGCACGTTCGGTCCGCGTTAACAAGCGTCTTTGAATTTTTTTCAAGTTCTCATGATAATGTCGCCGGGACCTCTCCAGGATCCGGCCGCACTTTGACTCGCGCCTTTTCGTCGCCATCGCCGCTCTTGCGTGAGCCCCGGGAAACACGGGATTATACGGATGATAGGGCTCGTCCTGTGTTGCTTCACGTGAAAAGAGCGCCGTACAAAGGGAGAAGTTGGCCAAATTTTGGAAACTTTGAAATCCCTCAACATCGATAAAAATATTTGTGTCCTTGTGTTATTTTTGGTTTATATAGGAGGCAGAACACAAACTAAATTTTGTGTTGATTTTGGAACAAACTGTGATGAATTCAGCGCCAAAAAAAATGAAGAGACTGGGAGACCTCAGAGTCAACCAAAAGCTATTTTGTATCCGGGTTACTTTTTATGCTGTTAGGGTGGCATGAAACATAAAAAAGTTACGAAACATTCAAAATTTTCTCGAAATATCTCCAGAGATTTCACGAAACTGTGAAACGTATTTTTAGGATGTTTACTATTCAGGAGCTAGGTATGCAACCCGTACTTATATGAAAGCAACCTTGATCTTTGCCTTCTAATTCATGATTAATAATGATAAATTTCTGACAGGTATTTTATAAACTTCTCGAATTTCCGGAAATATTTCTTCATTTTTGTCACCTAATAAATAGTTCTTAATTCTTAATTATAATTTCCGCACAGACGTTACCGAGTCCATTTTCTTAGAACTTCACCGTCGCATTTACGGCTCTCTTCCGTATCACAACAGTATATTTTCGAAATTCTGAAACGAAAAAGTCTAAAAAGAGGGCTCCATTGGTTGTTCCGTGCAATTTTCCATCAGAGACACCCCTTGAAATTGAAATTGTGACGTAATAAACACCAAAATTCGCAACGTCAGCGCGAATTTCATACCCGACCTCTTCTGATAGCTCGCCCCACTGTGCGCCGGTTTCAGAGTCGGTGATTCTAAAGAGCTTCGAGGGCACTCGACGCACAACGGGTGTGAGCATTCTCAGACGGCCTTGGCGCTGTGTGTTCCGCCCCCCCCCCCCCCCTCGGGGGTTAGCGGGTTCATTTTCGCCCGGCCGAAAAATTGCTCCAACCCCCCTCGTCGACGCGCCACCATGCTCCAAGGAGTACTCAAGAGACTGATCAAAAACCTTTGTCGTGCTTTCAATGGCGTGTTCACAAACCTAATGAAAGGAGTCCTCGAGACTCTTTTTTAGACGTCGTGCATGCATTTATTTTTTGGAGCGGGGGATGAGGGGGGGGGGGTCCGGGTCTCGGGAATTAACGTCCGTTTACAGTCCGACAAACCGTATGATAAACGCTTAAACCACAGGGTTGCCAAAGAAACGAGGTATTGAAATCTCGGTTTGGAGCGCCTTCATTTTTTGTGATACTCTACGCATTTCACGAAGTTAGTTCAGTCATCTGTCCGATCAGAAAGGGACTAATATCACGGAGTTCACTACACGTCCTCTGAGTGTGCCTATTTCTGCCATGTTTTTATGGAAGGAAATATGTCTATTCGCATTATATACGCAACGTAATCAGCACTCGTTAATCTTGTAATTTTGTTTTTGAATTGTATGATTTTCTGTATTTATTCACCACTAGCTCACGTATTGCCGGTGATCCCTAATTGCTTGCGATATACGCTTCTTCTTTAAAAATCCTTGTAGAACACGATATCAGTAACAAATATTACAGAAATGGATTCCCAACCAAGATATTAAGGTTTTCATATAACATTCGTCACGAAAAATTTAAATTCTCCGCTCAAAGGAAAAAGAGGAGTCTCCTAGAATCAAATTGCGAAGTCGCTCAGATTCGGAAGAAAAGTTCAAAAAGAGGCTAGATTACGTCTCTATTACTGTTGGCTGTGTTGATCACGTAGTCCATGCAGCACCACGTCAAGTAAGACAAACGGAAACAAACCCAATATGGAAATACAGCAATGGGAAGGACGCGCCTTAATGAAGGCGCAGAGATACAACTATTCGTGCTTGATGGATGTCCGTGTTGCATCTGCAAAATTGAAGGCGCTACGGAGCGAGGCGTGAACTTTCAAAGCTCCGCTTTATGCTGCCAATGGAATGTCGCTCAAATTTGACAGAAAAATAGAAAAGAATGAGGCAAGAATAAAACTCTCTTTAGTCTTCGTGGGTTACACTGCAAAAATTTTTGAATCTTCGGTTAAAAACAGGTGCCAGCCAGCAGAATTGAATTTTGATCACATTGATGGTAGTATAATGCGCTAGCTAGGGTGTTTCTTATAATTTAAATTTTCGAATTCGAAGGAGGTTCTGGTCTTAAAAGTTGATGTGTTTTAGATTAGAAGACTCATGCAAGGGAAACAATTAGAAACTTGTTTTCCAACGACCTAAGTGACACAGGTTGAAATTTGCGGTTTTAAGAAATAAAAACATTCTTCTCCCACGGAAAATTGGCATCAACACTTCATGGCATTTTGGCATTACGGATTAAATAATATTAGTTTCCCATGGTAACTCGGATTTTCCACAGGGAAACAATGTTGTTTTATCTTGAAACCGCAAATTTGAACATGAGTTACTTAAGTCGTTTGAGCACCGCGTAAGTTTTTTTCCTAATTTTTCTCCTTGCACGAGGCTTCAAATCTATCCGAACGTCAACTTTTAAGACCAGGACCGAGGACCTCCTTCGAATTCAAAAATTTGCTAGCACTCGAAAATCGCAATCTATTAATCGTCACCTTTCGGCCAAAGTATCACCAGTGCCATGCGACTTTTAAAAATCTTCGCCACCATTTTATTTTTTACAGAGAAATTTTTCAACGAAACTGTCCGAAAATGTCACTGAATTTCTTTGTGCTATCGATTAAATTCAGTATATTTTTAAACACATTCAATTAACACTTTCTTTGTAATAACATAAAATGGCAGCAGAAATTTTGAAACGTCGCGCATGGCGCTTGTGATACTTGGGCCGGTAGGTGACGAAATGACGTCGAGAGAAGCTGGAGTGCATCAGTTTACCACGTTACTGTACCATCGCCAGAAGTCTTAGATCTACGGCTTCGGTCGATTTAACAAACATTTTTGTCAATCTGACCGAAAAATAGTAATTCGAAGTATCCCACAATGATAATAAACACGGCGACTTTAACTAGTATTGTGAGTAAATATTTTTTCTCCATAAAGCTCACTTTGCCTGACTTCATCACATCGAATGGACAGTTGGACCGGATGTTGGTCCTCAGATTAATTTATAACCCTCACGGATACCCGTACCTCCACACTCGACCCCCCTCCCTCTCCCCCTCTCCGCAGTCCGGAACGAGCAATGGTAACGCAAGCTTTTCCGCTCTTGCAGGTCGGCGAAGATAGAGTAAATATTTAAGGGTAGAGTAAATATTTAAAGGGGGAGTTAACGTGAAAAACCTTAGACGTTGAGCGTTGAGCGTTGAGTGTCCCTTGTTTTCGATGACGCGAGATAAAGCGCTCGGCTGCGTCCTATGACGGGCGATTTGACGAACGGAAATCGAGACGAGATGCGCTTTTTCCGCGCTATTGAATAATTGACGAGGGACTTCCGCCGCCAATCAATATTCCGCCAGCGCCAGGAGCTCTCGTCAAAGTGGTAATGGCCGCACCGACGCTTCTGCCATGCGCTTCCGCTCAAATTTTGGCCGAGGAGAAAAATTCCCGGGCCGAGTTCCATGCGAGCGTCACCCTTTTACACTTGGACCGCATTTAGCAAAAAGGAACCAGCGTGATAACAATGTTTTCAAAATCGTACAACTTTTTTTCCCTTCAAAAGTACTCAGTATAGGCACAGTATTAAAATTTACATAATTATTTCCCATTAAAATTGACAATTTTTTGGTGAAGAAGCAACATTTTAACAACACTGTAATAGCGCTGGTTCCTTTTTGCTAAATGCTTTTGAATGCCGGTACAGGTGATTTTGCACTGATAACACTTTACGCGTGTGTGCATTCATTGCTGTATACTTTCGTAGTTGCGTTTTGGACACCCAGCATCAGGATCTTAAGCTTAAAAATTGACGCAAAAAGCCACAAAAAAATTGTCGTGAATGGGCATTGTCATTTCCATTCGACAAAACATATACAATTCTCTGGTGGAAAAATCGTCGTTCTTCTCAAGAGAGAACGTAAAACAGCATTTATTGCTGCCGAGTTTCCCTTCGGAAATTGTATCTTCACCAAAAGGATCTTGGGCATTTCTAACTGAATATTTCACTGATTTTTCTTCTGACTCACTGGGAAAAAAAACACATTGGATCTAGAGTCCAGACTCTTAAAAACATCGACAAGAAAAAATACTCTTGATTCAATCAGATTTAAGCTTACATCAAGAACCAAGCTTCTTAATTTGAGCGGATTTCCCTTTGATTTAAGCTTAAATCTGATTGAATCAAGAGTCCTGTTTCTTGTCAATGTTTTCAAGAGTCTGGACTCTAGATCCGATGTGTTTTTTTCCAGTGCTTCATACAAAAATAGAAAAAACTTTAGACAAAAATTTCGTTGGCAGATTTATTTGAAAATTGAATTGTTTGAGTCATTTTGCTGACCTTCGAATGGAGTTACGTTCGTTCGTTCGGGAAACGATGGGATGTCGTCCACTGCTATTTTGTCTGAAATAACGTTAATTTTTGCGCACTTACGTCTCTTTTTCAGGATCTTGTTTTCATACAAATAAGTCGATTTTTGCAATTTTAGCTGAATCAGCGATCTTATCGAAATTAGATTACTCAGACGAATTTCAAAGAAAACTAATTCCGAAATTTCGAGTATTACGGCTCTCTTCTCTAACACGGCATCGTACCTGATTATTGATCCATCCTCGTCAGTGGCGATTCTTACAGGTTGGCAACCCTGCTTTTTCTCCATTTAAATGCATGTTAAACAATCGATTCTACCGTGAGGCAGCCCGCCTCACTTAGAATCGATATATTCAATGGCTTTAAACGGGGCATCAACAGTGTTGCCAACTTGCTGGAATCGTCACTGATCGACACGCGTCACCCGTTGCGTGGTTCGCTAACGACCGAGAAACCGGGACTTGAGGGAGGTATCCGTCAAGTTGGTAACGACCCGAAGGATGTCGCCATTCGGGGGTCGTCATGCACGTGACGTCGACGTCGGGGGTCGCGCGGGGGGGGGGGGGGGGGGGGCTCGGTAATCTTGGCGGAGGCCGGGTCTGACGCACAGACGTCACCGGCAAAAGGCGGGAAAGAATGGGAGCGGAGCATGTGGTGTCGTCTCCAGATGCAAAAGTATCCCGCTTAACGAGCCGAGTATACAAATCGGCTCTCGCCTCATGATCGTGTTCGTACTGCTCGTGGCGTACCAGCCGCAGGGTTGCCACAGTCAGGGAATACCGGGATAATGCAGGGAAAATGATGAAAATGTCAGGGAAAACTACGAAAATGTCAGAGAAAATGTTGGGTCACCTTATTTGATAAATGTTGCATGAAGGAACATTATTCTGGCTCATTTTAGAACAACAATATGCATGGTTTCCTATGCAGAAACGTGCTTTGACAAAAATGGGAAACTAATGGTGCATGCGTTGTTTCTACGCTGAGCAGAAATATAGTTCAGGATAATACCCATTAGGCAAATGGTGAAATGTCAGGAAAAATGACGAGAATTCTCAAAAATTATATTAGCGGTCACCTTTATTTTGATTACATCTTGCAATGAGACACTATTATTCTAGCTCATTTTAGAAATAACATAGTGTCATTGGTCCTTATGAGTACGTGATTTTAGACAAGACAGTTGACAAAAATGTGATACGTTGTGTCGACGCGAGGAAAATTTGCTCGATATATTATATGCTTGACATCGGCGAAAGGCAGGTTTTCTTTGTTTTTTTGATCTTAAATACCGAACCAGGATCATGACTTGAAGGTTCCTAAACAGAAGAAAAATCGCTAAGATTGTCGAAAAATGACGTTCAGTAGTTTTCCATGCAGAGAAGTAAGTATGACGGGGTAGTCTGCAACGCCGCAAACCGAAATACGCATTTCTGCAGTTTCACCATCGCATGGTTAACACTGTGATTCAGGGAGGTTTTAGAACGTGGTAAGGAAGGAGGCCCTCCTTTGGAGGGGTGCTTCGGTGGTAAAAGAGGTTTAAGAAGGACCTTAAAAGTATAACATTGGAAAGAGATTCTAAGGAAACAGATGCGGGATACCAGGGATTTTCCGCTGCAAAAAATGAACCAGTTGAATGGTAAATCTCACAAAAATTCGCAGTTTGAATGCGGTTTACGTTCAAAACATCAACATTTTACAGTTCGAAGTCCAAAACATAAGAAAATGTTGTAAATCTACAAAATTTGACCAACTGCCTACCCCGAAAAAAATATTTGTGTTCTTGTGTGACTTTTTGTCAATGTTGGGAGTGATACACGAATCAACCAAATTTTCATGTTGCGATTTCGGTTTAGTTTCCGTTGAAATTACCACTGAAGAGAAACAGAGCTCTTCAAGCCCCTGACCCCTTCTGACCCCTCTGCGAGAGTGGGCATTTTTTTGAAACGCCTTTACCTATTTCCCGAGCCCAAAACAGTGACACAGACACACTGAAAGAAACATGAGCCGGTAAGAGACGAAGAACACGCCGGGACCGTTATTATACAAGCAAGATCTCTAATTTACAGGAGCCTTCGCGTGTTGTTAAACGCGCAACACACTGCCTCGCGACCTGTAAGTTGTATGCCAAGCAATTTCTCCAGGACGACAAAAAACAATTCCGACGTCTGAATCGGCCCCTGGAGAGTAGGCCACCACCGCCGCGCCGAGGCAATAAAATGACGTCATCCGTGAGTGTCCTCTCCGGGAACAATCAAGGGGCCAAGGAGACGGAGTTTACCTCTGCCGGCTAAGGAAAAACGCCGTATGAGCCTTCAGGCGTTGCCAAATTTCATTCGATAAAACACGAATTTCCTGGTAAACCTCTGAACATTTTTCTTCTAAATTTTCGGATAATTTTGTGCGCAATTTCACCCATAGCTCCTGAAAATCTCAAGTGAAAATAGTCATTACTTTCCTTATAAATGAGCGTTTTACTGAAGGAAATTTGGCAACGCCTGAAGGTTCATACGGCGTTCTTCCTTGGCACGGGAGACCTGATCTGTGTCTCTTCTCGCCGGTGTCAAATGTAATCTAGTGGCCCGTTTAGGTTATCTATTGCCCTGGCGGAGTCTCCGGTGGCGGTCCCGCTGCGTTACTCTGATTCGGTGTTGTCTAGATTGGCTCCTTGTACAGGGTGACGTGCCTGTTGGAAAGCTAGGAGACACTTACAGAAGTCAGGAAAATGTGTCTACATTCTGACAGATTCGGGTCTTACGATTCCTAGCATACGTTGGATGGATAAAACGGTGTGGCCAATGGAGATGTTGCATGTGTGAGGAATTTGCGATTTGACTGCTGATTCTTGTGTAAAAGTTTGCGAGAAACACGATGGTGCCACTGGTTTTCTCTTAAATTAACTTCCAAGCTCAAAAAAAGCTCTCAAGTTGAGGCCAAAATGGAGGGGATATCCCACGCTATCCTGAGAGTTCACCTCTATATCAAGACAAACTTTCCATGCAAATATAGGGAGCAAATACATTAGCAGGGTTACCGTGTTTTCAGCTTTGGAGTCCCAAATAAAGTGGCAGCCCTGTCAATGTATTTGCTTCCTATCTTTGCTATCTAGTTTAAAAATTAGAACCTAACGTAGAGCGGAGCGGCATGCTGCCGGCGTGAGACCCACTGGCGCCTACAAACCTAAATAGATACTGCAAGCATTGCGCAATGCTTGAAGTATCCATTTAGGTTTGTAGGCGCTGATGCGCGTTCCGCGAGTTTGTCTTGATGTAGAGGTGGACTCTCAGGGTAGGGTGGGATATCCCCTCCATTTTGGCCTCAACTTGAGAGCTTTATTTGAGCTTGGGAGTTAATTTCAGAGAAAACCAGTGGCACCATCGTGTTTCTCGCGAACTTTTACACAAGAATCAGTAGTCAAATCGCAAATTCCTCACACATGCAACATCTTCCATTTGTATTTGTGCGGCTTGGAAAAATTTGTGAGGAGGGGAGAGAGGGCTCATTTACTCCTCACTGCATCTGCTGGTATCGGAGGACTACATATCGATGGCCTAAGTGCGAAACCACGTATCTCCGTTTGCGACGCTGTAGACTTCCTCGAGTTAATGTAATATTGTAAATTATGTATATGTATATTGAAATTTTCACAAAATGCCTCTAGGAAAATTTTCAAACGAATATCTAATTTGTTTGAAGAAAACTAAAAAAAAGTGTTTCATCTCAGCAATCCCCTCGTACCAGTGTACCTCTTGAAATTATCCGAATCTCTCAGCTCAATTACTCATGGCGTTTTGCGTCCCGACTTCGCATTTTATTGCAAGTTCGATTAATTTTCAAAAGGAATTTCATTTTTAAAAGTCAAGATGCGAGCGTCAAGGATCTCTCGACTTTCTGAAATATTCGCACTTATATTAGAGAGAGCTGTGCGAAAAAAGCTCGGAAGTTGCGATGGGAACTTTAATATCTAATAAATTGAGGCAAGCACAGCGAGATATTGTCTTTATTCGTGAGAAACATCCCAAACTATGTGAGTTATTCTTGGGAATTGAGATGCATGCCTTTGAAGCCCTTTGAATGAAACTCTCCCCAAGACAAGATTAATACATCCGGTTGCTGCTGAGAACGCATGTAATTTACGATGCTTTCAAAAAGCTTCGCATCTAAAGTCTCATTTTTCACATCTGCCAAACGAAGAACCTTAAATACCTTGGAATTGAATATTTACCGCAAATTACAGTTCATATTCGGGCACTTTTCCGATAGAGCCTACTAAAAATAGCTCTCGCAGAAAATATTTCTTCACACACTGAAGTCACCCTTTCCCCATTATCAATCGGACGCTTGCGCCCCATCACATTAAAAATTGGACCCTGGACATTTTAAAAACAACCTACAGCTGCGGCTTGATTATTGACTTAGATAGACAAGCAATACATAAAGAAGACGATGGAGCGATCTTTTGGGTTGAAATGGATGGTTGTTATAGACTAGGCGGGTAAATGATAGAATAATTAGACTAGTGGGTTGGCGTCAGTTGGTGTAAAACTACTCCTAGTTATTATAATATTTCCTTAAAATCTTTAGATACCTTAAATTAAAGAATTCTCTGGAAAATTGAAATAGAAACAATATCTGTAAGTTAGCCTGAAAATCCCTATTTTATTGAAAAGAATCTGGCAACGTTCGTTGGCTCATACGTCGTTTTTTCTTAGCACAGCAGCATAGGATTTGTGTGATTCAAAGTCCCCTTTGATTCAATGCATTTGCACTTACCTCCATTTACTACAGATGCGTTCAATAAATACCATTGGCGAAGCGTGACTGACCTATTATCGATATATCCCCATTTGAAGCTGTGGTAAAGAATCGATCATTAAGGTGCTCGTTGCGAACATTCTGCGTATCGATCTTTTTCCGTAGCTTTAAACGGCAGACCAATCGATGTATCGCAAAGGACGCCAAGGCACTGAATGGAATGCGTCTCATAAATGCGTCCAATTTTCTATGGAGGAGGGGAAAAATGGACCTCGTCGACATAAAAATCTCCACCTGGCGATTACAAGCTTTCGAGGGGCATAATCACTCCAATCAATCGTGAGCCGTAAAATCCGAGGAGGCGTGACTGGGGCCCAGACAATCGGAGAAGTTGGCGTCGTATTTATCCAATAACGAGCTGGAAAATGCTTACTCTATAGCTTCACATTTTAGTCGGAATCCCGCATTACGAAATACGCATTCATACAAAGTTTACTTCTCATTAAGGATTCAAGACAGGCTTTGCTTGAGAGCATAACCATTCGGCTCATGCGAGCTCGCCGCCCCGCGCGCCACCGTCGCTTTGTATCGCCGCTCAGTTGCCACCTCCTGGTTCTTTAGCCCTTGATGTATTTCAATGCATGAGGTTTGAGTGCCTCTTTAGACAGAATATGGCCACCATCGGATCGATTAGGGGGACCTTTTCGAGATTATTTTTCGCCCAATCCAATGGTGCCTGGTGAGCTGATCATTGAAATTGATAGACAAAGCTGTGGACAAAGCGCTAGACAAAGTAATAGACGAAGCGATAGACAAAATGATGAACAAAGTGATAGACAAAGCTATAGACAAAGTGATAGACGAAGCAATACATAGAGCGATAGACAAAGAAAGCAATTTGCAGCATAGACTGCATTTTGCAACAAGGAAGTCAATGCCTGAAGTGCGAGACCCTGTATCTCTGTTTGCGATGTTGCAGACTTTCAGTCATACGTTATTTTTTCCTTGGAAAATAAGTCAACCAATTTTTTTAGAATTTCTTTGACTTTTCCTCTGTGTTTGTAGAATATTCTGTATACATTTCCAGCCAATAAGTTGACTTGTTCCTCTCAGCGAAAACAAACTAGGAGCGGAGATTTTCAAACACCTCAATGAAGACACGTGGTGTCGCACTTGAGTCATCGAAGCACTGTTTCTGACTCATAAATAAAGGCGCCTATCTGCGTAGGGAAAGTAATAGCACACTTGTTGTTTATTTAAGTGGCTTGGCAATAGTAATTGAGGAGCTTTCCAGAAAAAGAGCACACAGCAAAAAATCACGTTTGGAAAAAATGCATCTGAAGTTTCCATCATTACTCTGGTCACTGACTATGACTTATTTTCGAAATTGAGAGTCCAAAATGTTATGTAAGTTACCATTAGTGGCCAGAAAGTAATGATGGAAACTTAAAATACATTTTTTTAAATGCAAATTTTTTGCTTTGTGCTCTTTTTCCGGAAAGCTCCTCAATTGCAAAATGGAGTGTATTTGAATGCTGTTAAAATTTCCCTTCATACTATTAAAATTTCCTGTTTTTGACTTATTCTTCGTCTATAAACTTCAATGATCAGACATAGTATTTCCATGAAAGGATGGTCAAGGGTTTAGTATAGCCATTCTGTTGGCGCGTATACGTAGTATACCGCCTTTGCGATCGTTTCGACCCCCCCCCTCGATACAATAACCGAGTCCCCTAGTTCCTTACCGAAAAGTGACTACCGCGAACTTCTGAGATTTTCCAAAGCGTGTAAAAAGTTTACTAATCCGTCAATAATAATGATTAAAATTTGTTTCTCATTCTGGGGCTCGCTAGTTTATGTGTAATGAATACCAAGAGTCTACGTTTCTTGGTTTTTTTTAAAAAAACCTTAGAATGGGGCGCGCTGATTTAAAATATGCATATATAAGCGGAAGCAAGCGAACTGATTCGAGGATGGCTGACCAGTTCGGCACTCCTTGAATGAGAATTTCACTCACTCCGTTTTGTTCACAACGTTGCTTTGACATATCTCCACAACACTGTTATCCTTTTCAAAAGTTGGTACTCCTTGCTCTGATAGCCGGGGCCACCAGGATAGTGGTAAGTGCAATCTGTGATGAGCCTCGAGACTCATTAGACCATTTGCTAAACGTGGCTCATACAGGAGTCCACTAAGCCCTCTCGTCCCCACGCTCCTGATCACTGCGTCGGCGTCACGAAGAACAATGGGCCTTGGGTCCCAACGCGGCCGATACCCGTACCCCAATTACTCACGCTTCATTAACCATTTCACCGTCACGCTAGGATTCATCCAATTTTCAAAAAAAATTGTTTCGCATGTATTTAGCAATTTTTTCCTTACTCTCCGTTAAAACACAAATAAAAAGAGACCTCATTCATAAAAATCGGCCGAATAGAAGAGAAGTTACAGTAATCGAAATCCGAAGAAATCAACAAAACCTCGACTCCTCGATACGAAAAATAAAATGAAGGGGAAAAAAAGAAAGTATAAATTACAATTAAATATAATTGACCTCAAAATTTGACAAACAATTCATTTATATACCTAACGCTGAAAAAACTGGGAGAAATTACAAAAAATTTGCCTCTTGCAAGGGGCTTCTTTGTAAGAATTTTGACCTGAAGACAACGGTCGAATAACAGCAGTACTCCATACAATACACGGTGTGCCTGAACGAGTTAAACATTTTTCATACGTCCAAATCGAAAAATCTTTATATTTTTAACTACAATGTTTCTTGAATCGTTTAAGCAAAAAAAAAAAAAAAAAAAAAAATTCCGTCGAGATTCTGGAACGCAAAGGCGCTTTAAAAGTATTCTGGGGCTATAATAGCTAAATCACCGGTAGTAAATTCGTTATATTATTAAAAAGAAATTGACTCCATAGTTTAATTCCTTAGTTTCTTGAATACGATTATTTTAAGCACTTAAACATTTATACCACCAATTTTAGCCATGGGGTGATTTCCTGAGAGCCGATAATATCACGAATTTCTCATAGAACCCCTCAACAGTGGCTTGCTTTTTTGGCAGCCGATTCGGCCATCGAACCGGAGTTTAAATGGAAGCTGATAATAACCCAAAGCTCTGAGAAAAATTTTGAGATGAGTATAAGAACGGTTTGTTGTAAGTAGCGAGGAGAGGCGGGCAAAGCGGCTAAAATCCTATCTAATTTTTACAGTTTTTCTGTTGAATTAATGTTGCCGCGGGCTTCTGACTGTCCACACATAGTTCTGTTCAGCATATCGATACATAAGTATTTACATTTTACATACGTAGAATCTAATTTTCACGTCGGGGAGTTGACATATTTTGATTTTTTCGATTTTATACGGAAAATTGATGGTTTTTCGGGATTGAAATTATTATTGTTTCATGAAAAATAAATGCACCCAAAATGACTATAGCATATTGATTCTTACACATTTGCACTCACAAAATTGGTTGGTAAATTCAACGAGTGGGTGCATCGACCTGGTATATCAAGTTTCTGCAATTTTTTACGGCAAATCAGTAGATTTTCGGGATGTAGATTGCTTACTTTCAATTCATGAATGAATAAAGCAACGACATGGTTGAACTTCTTTGCATGGAAAGACGTTTAAAATAACAAAATCAAGACGTATTTAATGCAATTGCATTTATATCGAGTCAATTTCTTTTCAATAATATAACGGGATTTTTACTACCGGTGATTTGGGTATTTTAGCCCCAAAATACCTTTAAATCGACTTTATCTTCTAGGAGTTCGACAGAATTTTTCCTTTCTTCGCTTAAATTATTCCGTAGCACTTTTCTTCAAGAATCTGATAAGATTTTGCTTGAGGCAGATCAAAAAACTTAAATTCGATCGAATAGCTTTCTACTTTCACAATACACGGTCTCGTCAAGGTGCGTCTTTGACCTCGCAGTGTTGGATCGTGAATTCTCTTTTTATGCTGTTTGCCTATTTTGAAATCTCTGTAAATGAAAACTAAAGGGGTTGATATGTGCGAGTTAATGACGCGCCTTATCAACACATTGTGTTGGAGTTCACTGCTTGTTTTTATTATGTGACGTCATCGACAACGTGGCACCCCATCACCCAGATCCGTCTTCCGCTTTGCACCCTCCGCCCTTTATTCTCCGAGTGCGCACATTTCGTCATCCCTCTGACATAAGGACGTATCTCGATTACCACATGAGCCCTGGAAAGCGTAGAGTTGGACGGAAAACAAGGCTCATGCGGGCATCGAGATACGCCGTTACGCCGAAGGAGTGACGATTTTCCCTCCCTTATCCGCCGCCTGCTTTTTCGAAATTGTCTCTTTGTGTCAAGGTTTGCTCAATCCCGGAGGAGTGGAAGTATTTCTTTTTTTAAAATCTACAACCGTTGGTTATGCATGACAGAATAATGGAGGGCTCATCTCAATGGGAGGAAGTCTTTGTGGGATTGTAGTGTGGTCTGTCTCACGTAAAATTTTGTGGAAAACCGATGAGTTCATGAAAAAGTTCAAAAAAGCATCTCTTAAAGAAGGCTGATCTAAGCTGATCTAAATCCGACCAATCAAAAATCGATTATGGAGATGTTGCGTGTGTGAGGAATTCACGATTTGACTGTTGATTCTTATGTAAAAGTTCGCGAGAAACACGATGGTGCCACTAGTTTTTTCTGAAATCAACTCCCAAGCTCAAAAACAGCTCTCAAGATGAGGCCAAAACGTAGGGGATATCCCACGCTATCCTGAGCGTCCACTTCTACATCAAAACAAACTCTCCATGCAAAGATAGGGAGCAAATATATTAGCTGTGAATCAGTGATGCCGTGTTTTCAGTTCAGAAGAGTCCCTAAACAAAGTGGCAGCGGCAGCCCTGTCAATGTATTTGCTCCCTATCTTTGCACGGAGAGTTTGTTTTGATGTAGAGGTGGACTCTCAGAATAGCGAGGGATATAGCGAGTTGATTTCAGGGAAAACCAGTGGCCACATCGTGTTTCTCGCAAACTTTTACATAAGAATCAACGGTCAAATCGCAAATTCCTCACACATGCAACATCTCCATTATCCGAAAGACTCTTAGAAATCGTTTGGATGATTAAAAATCGACCGATTTTTCCCTCATCAAATGCAATGAGAATAATCCATGGAGTGTGTGCAAATATTTTAAAAGCATGAGTTGAAAAACGTTAATTCCGCGAGTTTAAAAATTAGAACCTAACGTAGAGCGGAGCGGCATGCTGCCGGCGTGAGACTCGCTGGCGCCTACAAACCTAGATAGATACTGCAAGCATTGCGCAATGCTTGAAGTATCCATTTGTTTGAAGGCGCTGATAAGCGTTCCGCGAGTTTGTCTTGATGTAGACGTAGACTCTCAGGATAGCGTGGGATATCCCCAGAGCTTTTTTTGAGCTTGGGAGTTGATTTCAGAGAAAAACAGTGGCCACATCGTGTTTCTCGCGAACTTTTACATAAGAATCAACAGTCAAATCGCAAATTCCTCACACATGCAACATCTCCATCGAGCTAGCACAGCAAGGGAAAGTCTGAAGCCGCGTTCAAACAATCAGGAAATACCGTTTTCCTTGCCTGACTACGGCTTCAGAGTAAAAATCCAATTTGAAAATATTCTTTCAAATTGGTTCCCATTTCGGCGTTGTCGACGGGGTTTCTTTGCCATTTGAGTTTCAAAAATAATCTGAAAAATTCCCAGAGGCTTAGTTTACTGTGTGCTTTCAGAAAAGGAATTTGAAAAAATGTGTGCCAATGGCCCATTTAATAGATAATTCCTCTTATCGTCTCAGCCGATTGGATGTACAAGGTTTATTCGAGGAGCTTGGAAGACAAAGCGCGTAAGTGTAGATTTTTAAACAATTGAGATCATGATTTCAAGTAAAATCAGTCTTAATGTACCTTCTGTGACAAATTCTCTCCCAAATTCCAAGTTTTAAGCATAAAAATAAACTCAGTTTAAACTTTCTTTCCATAAGGATCCATGTAATTTCGAAACTTCAAACAGGTATTTCTCGAAATATAAAAAATTGCCCATATGCGCCCTATGTCCTCCAAGCCCCTCATTTTATGTTTTAAGGTTTTGCAAATCATAACGGAAACGTTCAGAATGGACCACTAGACGAGGTACGAATTTCAGCATTCTGATTCATGTTTCTCAACCAAAATTTCACGTAGAACACGATGCGCACAACGAAAATTACCGAAATCAACTCCTTACGAAGATATTTAATGATTCTTGATGCGTAAATTCAAACCACCCGCTCATGAAAACTCAATGCTCTACGTGATTCACATCGCGCGCTAAACGTTATCATGACAGTCTCTGCGATATAAAAATCTGGCAACCTCAATCTTGACGCTTTGGCTCAGCTATAGCAAATTGCTTATAGTTTGAACAACACATGGTGAGAAATTGAACATTGCTTCGATTGAGAAGCTTGCTGAAACCGTTGCCTGTGCGCGATTTGACTCACGTAGAACTTTGAGTTTCATGTGAGCGGGCAGTTCAAATTCCTCGTACCCAATGTGAAATAAAAACGTTGATATCTTCGTTAGGAGTTAGTTTCAGTAATTTTCGTTGCGCTAATCGTGTTCTACGTAAAATTCTGGTTATGAAACATGTAACAGATTGCTTAAATTTATACCTTGTCTAGTGGTCCATTATTTTATTCAATTTCAAATTGTCAGCGGTATGTATTTGTAGCTGTGTAGCGAAAACAGAAAGTTGAATGTGACACGAATTTGTTAGATTTAGCTTGTCTTAATTATCCACAAGAATCTTGGAAATCCACAACTGTTCGTAGGAAATGACTGAATGATGGGAGGTTCATCACAATTTAAAAGTTGACTTTCCTGTTGAATTCTTGGCTGATCGAATGGGCGGGGTGTATTTCATGTTTTTGTAGGTATTTTCAAACCTTAATGAATTCAGAATAGACTTTGCATAAGCGCGTTTTTTTCTTCTTAAGTTCTCTCTCACATGATTACGCTCAACAATATTAAAAAGCTCTTCAGTAACATTAAAAAGAGATTTGGGTGAGAAGAGTGGTTTGAACGTTCATGGAACGTACGGTGTATCGGTGTATGTTTGATCCTGATATTTTTTTTACCTCTATGAATTTCCGTGGCGCTCAAATCCTGGAAAAACCAGGAATTATCAACGTGTATATCTGAGAAAGACAAATATTCGGAAATCCGCGTTGTCCCGACCTTGAAGAATGAATCAAAAGATAAAACAAATGGTATCTTCTTTTAACCTCTGAGAAAAACTTAGTTCTTTCCCTCAGATTCTCATGAAGGGTATATCAGAAGAAAATATCAAAGGTGGAAACTTTTAAGAATTCTGAACAACTAAATATAGATTGCATCAAAGTCAGGGATAACCCGGAAAACCGGGAGAAGTCAAATAATTTAGGTGAAAACCGGGAAGCTTCAGGGGAAATGACAAATGTTTCGAGGAAAAATCGTCAAATACCTTCTATTTGCTTTCAACGATTCTTTTAACGTTCCAAAATATTAGATGTTGCATGTACATGGTTTGAGGGTTGGTGACTTTTATGACAATCCTCCGTATAATCAAATGTCAAGGAATCGTAATAAAATTTGTCTAGGAAATTTAAGAAAGGTCTCGGAATTTCATCTTTTAAATTTTGAAAGCAAGCTTGTGTACAAATGGACGTATTGTTGCCAAACGGAACTATCTGTATTAAGACATGAGCCCTGAGACCCATAAGGATATGTGCATAACAGGACTCACGTCATAATGCACATAACCCCGCTCGGCAGAAATACGTCCACATACATGGTAAAGTCTCGATTATCTGCGATGATTGAAACCGGAGCTACCGCGGATAAGCATAATTTGCGCATAATCTGAAATAATTAAGCGATTTGGCGGGAAAAAAGTATTGAAAGGCTGTATTTGAAATTTAAAAGGAATTATTAAACAAATTTTAAGTAATAGATGTATAAAAGTAATTAATTGATTGAAAATGAATACGTTTTACTTCAAAGAAGTTATTTTTTCAAACATCGCGCGAGGAAAGCAGGGAATTTTTCACAAACGTTGTCGCTATAAAAATTGCAGCGTTTTTGGGTTTCATAAAAACGCATATCTGCATAGAGAAACCAGTGTCACGTATGTTGTTTCTAAAATGAGGCAGAAATTAATAGTGGTTCCTCATTGCAAATGTATTCCAACTAAGCGAGACTCCACTGTATTATGGATTTTTTAGAATGCCCTCGGTTCCTTCGATTGATTGCTTAAGTGGACGGCATATAATCTGGAACTATAATTTCTGGCTCAGCGTAGAAACAACGTATGCACCATCCATCAGTTTCCTTATGCACTTACGTGTTTTTACGGATGAGCCAGTAACTGTAGTCCTGAATTGAAAATGAAATCCAATTCAGCTTTTCATCACTTCGCTAACATTCCGTTCCGTAAAATTATAAGAACGTTCACTGGTGCGGAAGAAACGGGGTTCGGTCGAGAGAGCAACCAAACAGTAGTCAGAAAACCAGCCGATTCGGGACTCTCAAGCAGGCCCGCCACATCCCATCTCGGGCCCTGCTACCAGTTTTAAGGTCCGGACCCCAAGCACGGAGGGGGAAGGGGGTCCAAGGGGCGTCCCCCGAGAAATTTTAGAATTTATACGACTAATCAGACGCATTTTGAGGCTTCCATAAAGAATTTTTCCATCAATTTCTGCGGAATAATTATGTTTTTTTTCTACTTTCAGTACAAAATACTTGCGAATTGTCGCATTCAAAACATCTGGAACATTTTTATTTTTATTTTTATTTTTTTGAGGGGGGGGGGCGGCATATGATACTATTTTCAGTTCTAAGAGGGCCAGGCCCTCCTGGACTCCCCCTTGTTTGTTTATGGCAAGGGAGTTGAGCCATGAGCCATTGAAGTCGAGGATGCCCAGACTAGAGACTCTTAGCATCTGACGACGGAAGAAAATGAAACGCAGTTACTAAAAATATCCCTCTGTACTGAAAATCTTGAAAATAGATACAACTTTTCCAGGAAATATACTTCTTTGAAAATTTAAGAATTCTACAGTACCGCAGCGTGTTTCTGAAAATCTATTCACCTTTTGCGAAATTTTTAGGGTAAATTTTTCACTTTTTCTTACGAAACAAGGGTTGCATGTGAATTCGTAGTGGTTTTTCACGGGTAACACGGGCCCCCTCCGGGGCCCGGGCCCCGGTACCAGGGACCCAGTATCCCACCCTTGTGGCGGGCCTGCTCTCAAGAACCAAAAAATGAGACAGAAAGGAGCTGGAAAATAGAGCAAAAAAATGAGCCGAAAAAGAGATCAAAAAATGAAGTTTAATTCAGATTTTCATCACACAAAAGCTTCGCTTACATTCCATTCCTTAAAATAACAAGAACGATCGCCGGCCCTGAGGAAAGGGGGTAGATCAAGAGAGGCTCCAAGAAAAATTAGTGTGAAAACTAGGCGTTTTGGGACTCCCAAGAGCCGAAAAATGAGCCAGAAATGAACTGGAAAAGAGAGAAAAAAATGAAGTTCAACGCAGCTTTTTATCACACAAAAACTTCGCAAACATTCCGTTCCATAAAATAACAAGAACGATCGCCGGCGCTCGAAACAGAGGTAGATCGAGAGATGAAAGAAGAAAAAGTAGTGAGAAACCAGCCGTTTCGGCACTCCCAAGAGCCAAAAAATGAGCCAAAAATGAGGCAAAAAAGAGAGTAAAAAATGAATTTCAATAGGACTTATTTCTGTCAAACGGAACTATGTGCATTAAGACACGAGCCCTGAGACCCGTAAAAATGTATGCATTATAGGGCTCATGTCATAATGCACGTAGTCCCGTTTGACAGAAATACGTCCAATTCAGCTTTTTATCACACGAAAACCTCGCAAACATTTCGTCCCTTAAAATAACAAGAACGATTGCCGGCGCTGAAGGAACGGGGTGGATCGGGAGAGGAACCCAGAAAAAGTAGCGAGAAAACCGGGCTTTCGGGACTCCCAAGAGCCACCGTGCGCGAGAATCCAGAATCCAGTGCTCGTAACTCCAGGATCATTCCAACCCCCTGCAACCCTCCTCCTTGCTCTCGGCAGATAAGCGCATGCATATTCAACCATTCGCGAGGGGAGTTTATCGGGGTTTCCGGCCGGACGGAGCCGGGCCCCGCGTCATCCCCGGATAAAAGAAGCCGCCCAAGAACCGTCGAGGCCTTGTCATACGCTCCGAATTAAAGATTCAGTAACAATCAGGCAAAAAACGAGGAGTGGAATCAACTCCAGGTTGTCGGATCGTCTAGCAGTGGCGACCCTTGGAAGTTGGCAACACTGTTTTCCCACATTTGAATATTTAAACATAATTATTGTACGTGTAGGTATCTAATTTGTAGAAGTAAAAGATAGTTAGTTAGTTAGTTATTATAATTTAAGACATTCAGCGTCTCAGGCTTTTAACGTCTTTACAGATAATTTTGAAAATGGGAGTATAAACGAAAATTTAGATTTTTAAATTAAGAGAGGTGAAGAGTTTTAGAATTTTGGTGGTAATATTGGGTTCATCGCATGTAAGAGGGTTTAGCCTTAATACCTTAATTTGTGTTAATGGAAAGCACTAATACTTATATACTGAGTACTATTACTAGGTAATATGCAGTAATTTTTAATGTAGCGAAAAACACTTCGCGCAGCATGAATTAAAATGAACACATATTAAGGCATCAAGGCTACAATACTATTTTTAACCTCTAAATTTAAATGTATGCAAAACGATCAATTCTTGGTGAGGCAAATTAGCAATCGCCGTCAAATTGCAATCTATTCGTGTTGAATCAACAAATTAAAACAATTTTAAAGTGAAAAAACGAGATAAGAAGTAGTGATTATTATGCTTTGAATTATGCGATATCTCCTTCTTCTTAAATGCATGGTACCAGCTAGCACACCTGCGAGTTCGTGAATGTCGTCAATTATCTGCGTTGGGTTAGGTTTGGTTAAAACCGGCTCCAGACTACGCGGTATTCGCCGAGTACCGAGCCGAGTCACGAATATTCGGGGTTCGAGAAGCGACGGGCAGATTCGAGCGTTTCCACGAGTGTACAGCGCCACACTACTCGTAAAAGTCGTACTTGGCTCGTCATTTGGCAAATAACGAATTTCTGATGGGATAGGACGAATGTTCGCCAAGTGAAAAAAAAACACTGGAAAACGCTGCACCTCTTCGCCCCCTTCCTACAAAACTATAGCGAACATTCGGCGAGTGAGGACGAGTAGTCTGGATGACACCCCGATGTTGCCCTGATGTCGCGATGGACGCTCGGCTTCGTGCTCGCGATCCCTTTGACTCGTGTCACAAAAACCGACTTTTAGTGGGTTGGGGCGAATGCCGAGCCGAGTGACTCGCCTCGCGTCAACACGAGCCAAGTCGACGCGAATGTTCCATCCAGACTACGCGGGACTTGCCGAATATTCGGTATTCGGCGAGTAATATTCGGCGAATGCCGCGTAGTCTGGAGCCGGCTTAAGCAACTAAACTAACTCCGCGGCAAAGCAGAGAGTATCGCTGGATTTGAAGGCGTTCCAAGCTGAGAGCGTACCTTGAATTTCTTCGCTAAAGAATCCTTTACTATACCGATGTTTTCGTAATTGCAATTTGACGAATTGACAAGTGAGGAGCTTGCAAATTGCCGGCGATTGCTGACCGCCTGCGATATACGTTTCTCTACTTACTTTGATTATGACTGTTCATTTCGAAAAAAATTTGCGTAAAAATGTGGAATTTGAACTAATTTACTCTTTTGTTTTTTTCTAGGTAAGTGACATGGGATTATGTTTCATCCGAAGTGAGATAAGACGCATTTTTTGAAGTTGCAATTACAAGAAAGGTAAAGTGCGTTACCCCATCTGTTTACGTAAAACTTAAAGCGAATCTTCTCTGCCAGATTTTACAATGAAAAAATGCTAATTTAACCATCCCGTGGTTAAATTAGCTCCGTTTGCAAAGAATGTACTTTTGAAACATGGCGGACATATTTTTTATCAATTTAATTGTTAAATGGATTAAATTTTGCAATAGGGAACCACTATTTCTGTCGCTTCCATAAAGGCACCTTTCTGCATAGGGAAACCAATGGCATTTATGTTTTTTCTAAAATGAGTCAGGAATAGTGGTTCCTTATTACAAATTGTAATCCAAATCAACAACCAATTATTTTCCGTGTAACCAAACTTTTGTGTTGCATTTCTTTCCGTGTACCGGCAACTCCGACGCAAGGAAGCGACTTGGCGCAGGGCTTGGCTAACAAAGTGACGAGACGGTGGACTGTTTTGATAACTGAATCGAACTGTCTCGCCGAGCCACAGTGCGGGGGACGGGGGGCGGGGGTCGCCGAAGGGAGGGCAGGGATGCACATGAAAGATAAATGAAGGAACAACAATGTTTGCGAGATTATTCTTCGAGTCGGAGTGGATTTAAAACGGCGTTTGTCTCAGTCGTCCCGTTTTGTAAGCGCATCAATTATGCACTGCTCGGCTCCGTGGAGTCCCGGACCGTGTCTTTGAATTAGAGGCTCCTTTGTATGTAGCCGAGCGGTAATTCCGGGCGGCCATGAGAGCAGACATTAACCCACCCAGCACACATGAGCTCCGGCTTCTCTGGCAACGTCATCCCATCTTTCAGTCTCTCAACTCGCCGTTTTCCTTACGAAAGAACGTAACTACATTCCGATGTTGCCGAATCTCCTCTTGCAAATTGCAGTTTTAACTGTGGAATCTTGGGCGTTTCTAACTGAAAATTTCACCGATATTTCGCCTAATCTCATGCAAAAATCATTAAAATTTTGGACAAAAATTGAACGGGTTCATGCTTGTAAAGCATCGAATTATCTCCGTCAATTCGCCGTTTTCCAAAGGAATTCACTGAAAAAAAATAATGTGCTCTTTTAGCACCTAGGATGTCAAAAATGTGTCTGGTGGTCCCAAGATGCTGCCTTTGCTGACCCCGCAGTTAACTTTACATCTTATGAATGCAAATTCAACTGCGTAGGCAATCAAGGCAGCATCTCAGGATCACCAGACACATTTTTGACATCCTAGGTGCTAAAACAGCAAGGTTGCATGATTGACTCAAACTATTCAATTTTCCACCAGAGTGTGCTCAAACAATTCAATTTCACCAGACTGTACCTGTGCAACTTTGGTCCAAAATTTGACTGATTTGTGATGGAGTTGGAAGAAAAACTGGTGAACTTTTCAGTTAAAAAGGCCCGAGATTATAGCCTTGTATAAAATTACGATTTGCGAGGGGAGTTTGGCAACATTGAAATTTCGTTACGTCTTTCCGTGGGAGAATGACAAATTTAGCAACTTTGGAATGGAGTTACGTTTATTTGTCCGGAAGCTTTCACTCGTGATTGGTCGCATCAAGATCATCTTACTCAACTCTACTCTTTTCTGGAATAAATTTCTAGGGCTTTAGCATTGGTCATCTTTTTTGGTGTCTAGAAAAAGAAGAATTTCCCAATTACTTTTTTTTGCAGCGAGTCAAAGATTCATGAGGGGCTTCGTGAATTCTTCTCTCGTAATCGCAAAAATCATGACACAGCGGTGGCGCCCTCTACGCGGAAAAAAGTCCCACGACGAGTCGCTGAAGATTTTCGGTGAGAGAGGCCAATGACTAGTCAGGCTAAAAAACATACCACAACTGAAACAAAAAGATAATTTTAAATTAAAGCCAGCTCAGAACGAGGAAGTTTCACCAAAACGCGCCCTGCTAAAAGTTAGAAAAATGCCAGCACAGTTAGTTACGCCGCGACCAACGATCCCCTGGGCGGCAAGTAGGGATGAAAACAAATTATCCACGATTTTTATCAATGAAACCGCATGCGTGGAAACGTGACGATTATACGTGACGCGCGGTGATTATTAATAATTTAATTTGGTGAAGTTATGTTTGCCGCAGCGCGCCGGAAATAATACAAATGAATTGGTCTCGGTAGGGTGTTAGCCCGAAAACTCTCTCCTCCCTCTCCCCTCCTTTTTGGCCGACGTCGTCAGAAACAAACGTGTTCCCTTCCAGTATGAGCTTTGAAATGTACACGAACATATGCTTTCTAAGGCTCATCTGAAAATTGCACATCCTCTCCTTTACCGACCGGAGGATCTTGTTTCATGACTGAGCTGAAAAAGCTCTAACGTGCGTAAAATTTATGCGGGAGATGAGTGGTTCTTGCCGAGAGTGTCAGTGGCAACACGTCTTGGTCATTAAAGTCGCTGGACACACCATCGATCATCGCTTAGAACGGAGGCATTTCTCAGGATCGAGGCTACAAACCGAAAATACTCCCTCCTTGAAGGGTGTTTAATCGACCCGACGCTATTTTTTACCCTGCCCTGATTTCGACCATTTTAGGGGTCAATCCTCTAAAAAGGAAGAGATGGTTGCGCCGATCCCGGAATTGTAAGAATTTGCGATGAATTTACTGCGAAAATTTGGATAACTATTGTTACTCGTGACGATACACCCCCTCTGTATTATTCGCAAAAAATAACACAGCGCATTATAATAATAAATAAATAAATAAATAATGAACATCATAATTAAATTGGTAATTTTGAAAAATAGAGTGTAAGAGTGAGAGAAAAGAGTGTTAGGAAAGGAAACCTCGCATTCGATACAGAAATCGATAGCTATATCGAATGCGAGGTTTTTTTTCTAAGACTACTCTGCTTCCATTTATCTGAATTTTGCCAATTTTTGGGTTTGGAATGTTTTTTTGGGGGGCTCATGCGCAAGGGCGCTATCGTTCCTTTTTTTGCTTAAAATTAAACAACTGCCGAGATTTTCTACTTAATCGATGCGATGTATCGCATGCGGGTTCGACCATGTCACTTGAGCTTGACGAATCACCTTAACCTATCTTCTCACTGACTATTGACAAACTTTAGAAAGGGCAGTAAGAATGATCTTCTGGGATCGATTCAAATAAACTCTTGATCCACTACGATTCAACTCATCGCTCCTTCATTTCCTTATGAAACTCTACGCACAACTCTCAAGTTGGTTTAGTTGCTTAACCCAACTTAACCCGACGTAGTTCGATCTCCATAGTTTTAAAGACGCATGAGTAGCAAGTCACAACATATTTTGTAATAGTAGAGCACATATTGCTCGATGAAGCATGTAACACGTCAAAGTACAAAGACAACAATATTTGCAGTCGCTTTTGGTTCGCTTGGAAATGAAGTCGCTTTGGAGATGTTCCCTTCCAAAATTATCGATTCAAATAAACTCTTGATTAGAACTGCTTCCTGTTCGCAAACAAAATGGCAACGCCCGAGTGACGACGGCTGCTTGCGACGGAACGGATGCGCAGGTGACGTGTCGCAACGGCAAGCGGATTCTAACCGCGAACCTTGTGTGAAATTTCATCTGCTACTTCGATACGCACAACGCATCGCTCAATCGCAGCCCGCTATCTCCGCACGGAGGATAACAAGTAGGCGCCGATACCACGCTCCACTTGCGGGGTTTCCGTATCAGTAGCGTGGCGTGCTTTGCGATATATCGATTGTTATGCCATTTAAACCTATGGAAAAAGATCGATAAACAGGGTGTTCGCAGGGAACACCTTAATAATCGATTCTTTACCATAGGTTTAAATGGCATAACAATCGATATATCGCAATTCACGCCACGCCACTGTTCCGTATCACCGGTAGGCAGTGGCGTGGCGTGACCTGCGATGTATCGATTGATCTGCCATTTAAACCCATGAAAAAGGATCGATAAAGAGGGTGTTCGCAACGAACACCTTAATAATCGATTCTTCAGTATAGCTTCAAATGGGGAAAATGTCGACAATCGATTTTTCACGCTCCGTCACTGCTAGACGGGTGCTCTGCTTGCCAGGGAAAAGAACAGTAACTCCATTCGGATCCGCACCGTAGTTAGCAGATGCGTACACGCGCTTTGAGGCTCACTCTAAAGCGGAGTTACTGTTCTCTTCCGTCAAACGGTACAGTTCTCCTATTATACGCCGTGTTTAAGAAGAGAACAGTATCTCCACATAAACTTGACCTGCGACTAAGACTCGTTTCTAAGTGCATTCTAGAATGCTGTAGATTTTCGGAACACGGAAGAGCTTACGCGCTGTATGTCGTGTTACGGAGGAGAACAGTATCTCTACTTGAACGTAAGCCACGTTTCGTAAGAGTTCTTATACACTTTGAGGCTCACTCCAGAATACAGTTACTGCTCTCTTACATGATATTGCAACATGTTCCTCTCCCTGTTCCTCTTTTTGTGCCGCACAGTGGATCGAGTCAGTTGGAGAGGTGGGACAAAATTTGGAAACTTTAAAGGCTCAAACTCCTTTTATACAAAACTTTGAGATTCTAAATGTGGTTTCATTTGTCTCCTTGTACATGTTTTTATCTTAAAGCACCCTTTGAAATTTAAGATGTTACGAATCAAACATCAAAGTTTGAAAGTTTAGTCGAAAATGTCATGTCCGACCTCTCTAATTGACTCGATCCACTGTGCGCCGTGTCGGAGTATTCATTCGATTGTGACAAATTCAGCGCCGAGAAGCAGTGCCGTGGTTTCCTGAGGTATGCTGGGATTAACCTCGGGTGACTTGCACGAATCTTGTGAGATGCTGGAATGATTAAGGCGTGAAAATTCGGTACAACCGCTTCATTTTCGTTCAGATTCGAAGCATTTCTGCGAACGGTTGCGGTCACACGCTGCGAGCGTTTATGTCCCCGAATTGTGTGATATAGTACACCATTTTTAAAACTCATAAATTTTCATGTTTTTCCGCAGCCGCAGTGGTAGACATTGCACTAGCAAACTCTCTCACAGTGCAAGAGAGGCTTGAAAACGTGGAAATTTTTGCAGGCGCAATGATACAACTATTCTAACCCGAGCGATGATCAGGCGGTATCACAAAAATTGAAGGCGATTTGAAAAGTTTTCGCTTTTCGATCCTTGACCTTTCTCTAGAATGGCTCTCTATACAAGATATGAATTGAATCACTATGCAACATAGACCGAAGATGGAACGTTCACGGTGGCGAGGTATGCCTCGCGATATGTCGATTGATCTGCCATTTTCAAACCCATGGAGATGGATCGATAGAAAAAACCAATTCGTCATAGGTTTAAAAGGGGAAAGATCGCTAGTCGATCGGTCACGCCTTGGACCTGGAACGTGCGTCTTTGTTCATGAAATTTGGTTTTGATCCGAAAGTACTCATGATTGGCCCAGACAAGTGTTGCTTTAGATGGCTTCTCCAAGACTTAACTCCAAAACCTACCATCTTGATTGTGTAGTCTTCGGATCACACAACATGATACATATTCGAGTACGTATTTAATATGGAAATTAAGCATTGAAATATCGAAAAGTAGCAATGGAGGTGGAAGGCTTGGTACAATTCTCAAAGTATAAGGTGAGAGTACCGAAAGCTCTTCGACAAAAATGTTCTGCGGGGGAAAAATGTCAAAACGATTATAAATTATCAACTATAAATCTCCCAAATTCATTAAATGACATTCATCGAAAATTCATATCATAAACTGGCCTGCTTACGCTAGAAGTAAAAATCCGTAAGCATAGGTTCACCTTCATCTGATCGTGTATGCAAGATAAGGCATCACGGGGGGTTAGGCTCCTTCGAAACCAGGCGCGGCAGCCCCTTGGGGTTGGGGTCCTGGGAAGCCAGGCAGGGCATTTCCCAGGTTTGGGCTTATTGGTTGCGAGGTGTGCAGCAAGCTTCGGCGTCTTGGTTGCAAGGGGCGCAGCCCCCGGGGTTCGGCACCTTGGTTGCCAGGGGGGCAGCCCCCGGGTTGGGCTCCTTGGTTGCCAGGGGGCAGCCCCCAGGTTGGGCTCCCTTTGAATATCGAATGACATTGCTGTAATTCGTACCCTGTTGCCTGAAGTCAATGATTCGCCTTCAAATTGCCGGGTATGCAAAATGACTTCCGTGACGCACGAATAGTGGTATCAGAATTTTGCATTAAGTTTACGGATGTATTTGAAGGCGCTCTCCTGCATCCATTGTGAGTGGCACTTTTTGCACCCAGCGCTTGAATTTGTCTTGTTTTTACGAGTCGAAGCGGCGCCAATGTCGAAGGAGCTAATTGAGGAGCGATGTAGATCGGATCTTAATCCCGTCCGACCAGCTACTCGTGGAGCCAATACTTTCGGCACTTGAAGTTTCGCGGCTCACACTGCAGTTAAGTCCTTTAAACACAAGGTCAGGGATGTGAAGGGTCGAAGCGGGTCTCGTCACGGGGCGGCGCGGCGCGGCGGTAACCAAACAATTAGTCGGGGATCATTTCAGTGCTCCGACTGCAAACAAACTCGAGACGTGAGTATCCGCGCTCTTTGTTGATACAGGGAGTAACTGAGCAAGTCTCTCCCGATGCTCCGCCCCGAAGCCCAAGCTCCGGAAAAACGCCGCATCAACGTCCGGATCTTGCATTATTTCTTCCGATAAATGCAATGTTTTTACTCCGTCAAATATTCGAACTGTTAACGTACGTCAGACGAGGATAAACTAGAAATCGGAATAAGGTGAAAAAAAAACTAGAAAGGGAAGAGGAAGATATGGATTGCATTTTGCAAAAAGGAACCAGCAGCACACTGCCGCGCTAAGGAAAAACGCCGCATGAACCTTCAGGCGTTCCCAAATTTCCGTCGGTAAATCAAGAATTTTTAAAGAAATTTGTAAATATTTTTCTTCCAATTTTTCAGATAATTTTGTTCGCAATTTTGTCTGAAGTTCTTGAAACTTTTTTGGAAAAATATTCATAACTTTCCTCAAAAAATAAACATTTTACTGAAGGAAATTTGGCAACTCTCGAATGTTCGTACGGCGTTTTTCGTTAGCACGGCAGCAAAGCCATGATGCTAAGATTGTGCGACTCCAGTCTTAGCAATAAAACTACTGTAATCGTGCAAATTTATGGAATCTACGTGATAATTTACGTCTTAAATTTACAGTTTTTGGCGCTTAAAATAGAAAATGTTTATGAACAATCAGGTTTTTCTTCCTGGACAAAAGAAGTTGCGCAATTTCAGCAACATTGCGATGATCTCGGTTCCTTTTTGCAAAATGCAATCCATATAGGATATGAAAAAAAAAGGAAGACAAGACTGCCGTGATAGCCAAAATAGCAGTAAGTGCAAAGTTTCGAAAAAATGGGCTCACAGCTCACAAGCGTCTGACCAGAAAATTTGGTAGAAATACGCTTTCGTGCTTTGTCAAATTGCCACAAATCATCCCAGAGATTCGTAGAAATCGTTCGGATAGTTACAAATTGACCGATTATGTTTTAATTACACTCAAAAAAAAGGAAATGTCGAAGTAGCATTAACCGCCATGTTGAAATGACATCACAGAAATTATGTTGATATAGGCTGCACTCCCCGTAACCCAACATGGTTTGACTTAATTCTACATTTGCCGTCATGTTGAATCAACATGACCGAGAATGCTTCTACCTGTCATGTTGAATCAACATGACGGTAATATTCGAGTAACATTACGCATGTTACTTCAACCAAATTCATGTAAATTTAGCATTATGTCAGACTGAAACTGCATTACACATGTTGTTTTACCATTCCATTGGTTGAAAGAACATTAACATTTTGTTGAATTAGCATATGCAGTGTTATGTTACCATTTGCTTTCATATTGTTTCAGGAGTACCGTGGTGCTCTTGAAACATCATCTACGTACTGAAAAGGGGGATGGCGTGTTCTCCTCCTCTCCCTCCTCCTCATCTCCCTCCTCCTCATCTCCCTCCTCCTCCTCATCCCCCTCCTCCTCCTCATCCCTCCCTCCCCCTCCCTCCCCCTCCCTCCATTCATGATTCCGTTTCATAAGCTAGACATCTAAGCCACCTGACTCGATAGTCTTGACACTTAGACAAGATTGTCTACTCACTGCGAGTAACGTTCAAATTAAAAAAATAGCGTACCTATTTTTTATTCAGAGAACTGGTACTATTACTCTTTTCAAACCATTCGTTGGTACATTCTGAAAAAGTCTCTTAAGAAATACGTCCCAAAGTATTTACTTAAAAAAATTTCTGGATACCCAATTGATAAGGTAAAAACACAATTGAGACACTTTCGGAAACAAAATAAATCGACTCGAATAACGCTATTAACGCTCACCATGACAAATAAATGGTAATACGGTAATAATACTTACACATGAAACAAAAAGAATTACTTTTAAGTTGATGATAGTTTATTATTCTTCGTTCAAAAACATTTTCGCTCGTGTGGTTAAAGCTCTTAGAATCATACGTTTCTAATTATTTGATTATATTTTTTATTTTCAATGTTTGATTTATTTATATTATTAATTATTAATTATTATCATGATATAAAATAAGAATAAAAATGACGATCGTAAACACTGAAGAAAGTAAACATCGTTGTTGGAGGAGAAAAAAATAGTTCGTGATAAATTGTTAATTTTTATAAGGTGCATAATGTAAATTCCTTTTCGTAAATAGTGAATGGAAAAAAAGAAAAACCTAACAATCTGATGCGGTATGCATTTCACACAACTTAGACGGCAAAAAAATGAAAAAGTAATTCAGTGGGATATGGAAATACTTAAAATTCGTCTTTTGGAACCGTAAGCCCGGATGGCTCGGTTGGTAGAACACTCCGCTTGTAATAGGTAGGTCCCGCGTTCAAATCCCGAAAAAAGTCGGAAAAATTTGATAGGTCGGATGGGATGATTCTGGGTTGAGAGTAGTATTGGAAGTATAACTACATTAAAATACGATTCAATTTTCATTAAAATAACGTAATTTATTTTAATTTGTAGCATTTGACGTACTCGTATATCAACATGATTGTCATGTTAAATCAACACGACAGCATATTAAGTCAACGTGACGACGGTCATGTTGATTTAACATGACGGCTATCATGTTTCTTCAACATTTTTGATTATGTTCCCGTAACATGCTGTAAGCTTGTACCCGTTTTTAAGACGCCCGTCATGCTGAATCAAGCTTGCTCAAGCTTAAAGTAACATTTTTTTTTTTTGAGTGTACATAAAAAATTTAATGTTCAAGAAATGTTCAATTCTGCCAAGCCACTAAAGCTGCAATTTTAGAAGAATTCTATTCACAATTTAATTGAGCGCAGCTGATTTTGTTGAGATATGATCAGTGGAATACAAAAATCTAGTGAGCGACATCTGATGACGCTAAGATTATGCAATGGCACATATGCCCGATTTAGATGTTTCAATGTAAGAAGTCTACGAGAAGAACACGTTTTCAGTGGCGTGGCATACTTTGCGATCGATACATTGATTGATCTGCCATTTAAACGTATGGAAATGGATCGATGAAGAGGGTGTTCGCAACGAACACCTTCATAATCGATTCTTTACCATAGCTTCAAATGGGAAAATATCGATTATCGATCATTCACGCCTCGCCACTGGACATTCTAGTTTTGTTATAGTAAGGAACACCATGCACAATTCTAGCAAATTCTGATGACGCTTACCAAGTTTTGTGTTTCCACTCCTTTATCCTCAAAGGTTTCCTCCATAATGAATTTTTAGCGGAGGAAACTTGGCAACTTTCGAAAGCTCGCACGGTGTTCTTCCTCAGGATGGCAGCAGGTTGCATGTTTATCTGCCGGGTCATTTCCGGTTCGCCACCCTACGCCAATATTCACATCTATGCTGTCGTGCACCTACGAATACGATACCTTGTGAAGCTGTCACTACCGTCTTTTGGTCAAATATTACACCAGAAAAACAAAAAAAGGCGGAAAAATGGTTTTCTTCTGTTTATCAAAAAATGAGAGTAAAAATCCAATTTTTGACCCTGCGTGCGTGTTACTTTAAGTTCTTTTTTTTCACCGATTGTCACAAAAGAAAAAAACTTGGAACCTCTTTTCCTCTAGTAACCTCATGTGACTTAGTTCATTTTTGAGTCGACGAATTGCTCACTAAATAAAATATAATTTGAAACAATACACATCGTATTTCCTTTGCAAGTTGTCCGAGGAACTCAAATTACACTCTAGGAAAACGAGATTTTGTTTGCAGGGGCGAAGATACAACTATATCAACTCGAGCAATGGTCGGGTGGTATCATGATTAATTGAAGGCAATTTGCTAATGAGAGAATTTCAGACTTTTCATGTTTGCTCATGGTGTTTATCGATTTGAAGGGCGGATCTTAATTTCCCCATGAGCCGAGGAAAGCTTAGAGTTATACGGATCACAGGGCCCGTACGTCCTTGCGTTTAAAAGAGCAACAATTTGAGGAAGGGCATACCGCCAAATTTCACGTTATTGAGTTTTAGACGGAATGCTATTCTTTGAGAATAGACGGCACTCACCACCGAGTGATTCCCCCAGCATTGCTCTCTAAGCCACTATTTTACACGTGAATATCTGTTTACTCGTAAGTGGGGAGAAGGCATAAGTTTCGAGCCACCTTACCCAGCGTAGAGTACTTTTCAATGATAAAAATTACTAATAAAGGCACAAACTATAATTTTGATGTATCCTCGCTCGGTGGTTTGGTCTTTAATCTTGTTCATAATTTAATCATGTTAACATTGACAATGAACACATATGCATTGACTCTCATATTACTGCTATAAATGGCAATATCGAGCGGTTTAATGAAAGAAGCACGTATTCCCCTAAATTTTAAAACAAATTATGTCTTGCCCACTTTTGCCGACCATGCTCGGAGTGTGACCGTTGGCGTATTACAGAAATCACTCTTAACACCGATTAATTTTTTCGTACAAAATATGAAAAACTTTATAAGAAATCAAGTTTATTCGTGTTTTCTTGAAACTTGACTTTCGGCGCACAGTGGATCGATTTAATTAAAGAGGTTGGACAATAATTTTTTTATTAAGATCCCTTTTGATGTTTAATTCTTCACATTTTAAATTTTAAGGGTTGATTCTAAAACAAAATTTTGTGAGGAGACCACTGGAAGAACTTTTAAGCTTTCAAAGTTTTGTATAAACGGAGTTATAAGCGCTTAAAGTTTCCAAGTTTTGTCCGACCTCTCCTATTGACTCGATCCACTGTGCGGCAGTTACGCCTATCCTCAAGTACCCGTTCAAATTTAGTCGTTATCAACCGCGAAACCTTGAGTGACATTAGACCCAGATTCTCCGGGGACAATTCACTTTTCTCCAAAATATCCGGAACTACTCCCGCACACTCTCTCTCTCTCTCCTTAAAACCCGGCAGTTTTTTTTTCGAGGAACAGCGCGGATTTAATGGAACGAACAGATTTACATTTCCTCACATCGTGAAACCTCCGACAAAGCGCGTAACCTTACCTTGAGACGGGATCAGTGGCGTGGCGTGAATTGCGATGTATCGATTGTTCTGCCATTTAAACCTATGGAGAAGGATCGATAGTCAGGTTGTTCGCAGCAAACACCTTAATAATCGATTCTTTACCATAGGTCTAAATGGCAGAACAATCGATATATCGCAAAGCAACCCACGCCACCGGACGGGATCCGTCGTCCGTATAACGCCACGTTCTCGGGGGCTCACGCAAAAATGGACCACGTTCCAATACCAAAAGGGCGACGCCAGGCATGCAGCGGTCTCAGATTCGCCGTTCCAGAAGTATGAAGCAAAGCACGTGAAACTAACCTGCTCGGCCGAGTGGAAGAAGAAAGAGAGATAAATAAATAAAGTGTATGAATAAATGAAACGGTGCCTTGCACTCGGGTTTGAATTTTTCACATGCGGTGCGCACTGTCCCCGTGCAAGTCACTTCACGTACCGTTTTTTTGCTTGCGAAGGAACGTAACTTCATTCCAAGGTTGCAAAATTGAGTCAAAGAATTGGTCACTAAATAAAACATAAATTGAAACAATACACATCCTATTTTCTTTGCAAGTTGTCTGAGGAACTCAAATTACACTGTAGGAAAACGGGACATTATTTGAAGGGGCAAGGATACAACTATTTCAACTCGAGCGATGGTCGGGTGGTATCACTATTAATTGAAGGCGATTTGCAAATGAGCGAGTGAAAGAGAGTGAAAAGATGAGTATTTTGAACCTCTTAAACGTTCTTGAGGTATTCAAAATGGCTAGTTTCTTCTGAAACACCTTGTATAGAACCTCTCCTTGCTTGAGTAGATCTCTTGCTTGCAGCAAATCCATTGAATGCAAGTTATTCTTTACAATTTTGATTTTCCTCAAATGATTTCCGAACAAAGTTAATATGTTCATTTTTCAACCCTGTTTCAAAAAGACTGTATTTTGAAATAAGGAGCAACAATTTCTAGAGTATTCGTAATAACACACTTACGTGCTAAAGAAAACAAATACTGCTGTGCTAAGGAAAAACGCCGTACGACATCCAAATGTTGCCACAGTTTCAACTAAAAAAGACGCATTTTTGAAGAAAGGTATTAGTATTTTTCCTTTAAATTTTTAGATAATTTAGATCAAATTTCAAACGAAATTCAATGAAAAATTGAAAGAAAAATATTCACATGTTTCTCGGGCAGTTCGTGTTTTATTGAAGGAAAAATGGCAACGTCTGAAGGATCATATTGCGTTCTTCCTCAGCCCGGCAGAATAGTACATACGTTGTTTCTGAGCCAGACATCGTAGTTCCTAATTGCAAAATGTAGTCCAAATCTCTTCACTATATGTGCGGGTCGACAAGTCACACGAAGGTATCCTCAAGGAGTTGGGGGAAAAGTTCGGGGAATCGGTACGAGGGAAAATTGAAGCTGATGGATATCATAACACTTGGATCCTTTCCAAACACTGATGAAGCACACCCAGGATCGGGCGAGACTTCTTCTCGTGAGCATTGTTCATGATTGCGTTTCCCATTTCTACAAGTTTTGACGTTAAAAGGCAACTTATTGTTAAGTTAGCGGAAACTTGAAGCGGGAACGAAATCTAAGTGCTCTCAGAGCCGCGACGCGATACGATTTTTTCCCCCTCGCGTCAATCAAAAACTATCCGTGCGAGATCCGAGTCTTTTGCAGTCATTATCCTCGCGACGTCTGAATCAAAAAGCGTTTCGCCGTCAGTGGCGTGGCGTGCTTTGCGATATATCGATTGTTATGCCCTTTAAACCTATGGAAAAGGATCGATAAACAAGGTGTTGGCGACGAATACCTTGATAATCGATTCTCTACCACACCTTTAAATGGGAAAATATCAATAATCTGTATCGGAAGTGTGAGTATACTGCGAGGAACACTGAGAAAATTGAATGTCGATTCTACATTCATGCGGTTAAAAAATGTGTGACAAGCATCAAATGCTGATTTTACATTAAGAAAATCCTAACTCAACACCTAATTTGTTTATTTAATCGTGGACGTAGTTAACATAGTATTTTTTATTGTAAAATCACCATTTATACTTCTCGTACATTTTTTACAACATAAATGGTAAAGCAACATTCAATGTTTTTCTGTGAAACGTCTGAATGAAAAATTTGCATTAGTGGATCCCTGGAGAAAGTCTGAACTTTGGTTCAGACTTTTATCTCAACAGACTTAGCCGATGCACTCATCGTGATTTTTGAGACACTTTCTATGAGTAACAACCCTTATTTTTGCTCTACCAAAAGTTTGCAACAGGCCCATTATGTTTCCAATGAGATACGTGATTTTGAAGAGTAACCATCGATAACACATCAGGTAGTGGAGCGATGAAATCGCAGCAATAGGATAGAAAAATTAATCAAGTGATGGTATTGAAGCGATCATCGGACGAGAGTAGCTCTCAGCGGTCGGCCCTCTCTTCCACTCGGCCGGCAGGCCAAGCGCACTAATCCGACAAAATCCGATGATTCTTAGCGGTAAATACAGTGCCCTTTTTTAGCCTCACGGGGAAAAACATGGAAGCTCTTTTTCTCATTATGCAAGAGTGAAGTTAAATAAACGTCATGTGTTGGCAGGAAACTAATTATTCAAAAGCAAACGGATCGTAACCCGGATTTATTGACAGTTTGTTATTATCTCGCATTAATCTCGGTAGTATTTCCGTTGTCTATTTTTCAATGGAGTCTCGATAATAGTAGTGCATGCATGTTGATCCTCAGACTGTCATATTCCGCATTAATTTGGTCAATGAATAATAGACTAAGGAACGTTTATAGTCTTTGCTTCACCGGTTCTTTTCCTCGAAAGGCAACATATCGATGGTCAAAGTGCAAAACCACGTATCTCAATTTGACGTATTTATGTTAAACGGAACTAAGCGCCGAATTGAGTTCCTTTTCGAATCCCGGGTAGCGCATTCTGTCAAACGGAACTAAACGTCATGGAAAAGCAGTGCGAGTACGAGTATAGGACGGAAGAAGCATCGTGTTCTGCAACACCCGCCAATCTAAGGCCCCCCCCCCTCTCCCTTCCTCCCCCGATGGCGCTCAGTTCCATTTGATAGAAATACGTCCGATTGCGATGTTTCAAAATTTTGGCTTCCTTCTTATTTTCTCAAAAAAAAAAAAAAAAAAAAAAAAAAAACTAACCGACTTCATAGTTTAAAATTTGCCCAGAATATTCTGCTAGCAGAGGAGAAAAATCAAATAATTGATCAAAAATTGTTTCTGAATCGTTCTTTAAAAGAAAGAAAAAAAAAAAAAAAAAAAAAAAAAAAAAATTAAAAAAAATAAAGTAGGGCCTCAAATCTGCAACGTCGTGTTGCATACGTGTTTTTAATAAAGAGTCAGATATTTTAGATCCTAATTGCAAAATGAAGTTCAATTCAACAGTCCTTTCAAGAGATTATTTGTACAATGATATCACATTCACAGTCTTATTTTGAACAAAGAAACGAACTATAATTATTATTATTAGTATCCTATAACCACGATATACCCTGTATTTTTTGCAACTGACATAATAGGAATAAAAGCTATCAACATTTCTGAAATATAAGATATTCTATTCATTATGACTATGAGTACCCTGAAAAAGAGACAATGTTTTGCTGATGTCACTTTTGCTCCTTTCAAAATGGGAGCGCTGCATAAGCAATGCGGCAGATTTTAATAATCCCGGACGTGCTGTTAAAATCCGAACTCTATACGGCGCAAGGTTGCCAGTTTGTGTGACAAGTCTGGATATTTTACACGAAGTCTAGTGGGGAAGTGTGCTGAATTCTCAGCTTTTCTGGCAACAATGATACGGTGACTTTATGAATGGCACCAGAATATAGGTTACGGACATTTTTTTCAATGTTGATGCAATCTGTCGCTCATGGCTGTTGACTGTGTCTGCTGACGCTGAACTCTCTTTGAAATAAATGCACGCAGGAATACATATGTAGTTTTTTTTTAAAAGGGCTCTTCCATTTTCTATGCAAGTTTTACCACTTGTATGGGTATGTAATGAAAATTTCTGCGCAAGAACCCGGTGACCATTATGAAAAGAATAAAAAATGCTTATTCCGTCAGATTAACGCAAATCGTTATCGGATATGTTTTTTTTTTTTAAATTGGCGCATATGTTAAGAAATAAAGTTGTTCGATGGATATTCCAACTGAGCAGATGCACAATTAGATGAAGCAACACAAATTGCAAGAAAATTTACAAGTCGACTCGCAGAAAGTAGGCAGGAAAGAAATTGACGGCTATTTTACATGCAAAACTGAATTATTTATTTCGATTAGGTCTGTATTCATTTATAAACTTTCTCACACCCCACGCTGGTGCGCAAATTTTGTTACTATAAATTTCGGCAAAGTTGCTAACTTATTCTTGCCAAAATTGTCAGTCAGGAGGTATTATTCGTCAGCCCTCGAAAAAAAATTTAAAATCATAGTACTCGGCTGTAATTGTTCAAAACGAGAAGACCGTTTAGTTGTTCTTCTAGGGTAACACTCACCGGAAAAAAACTCATTGGATCTAGAGTCCAGACTCTTAAAAACATCGACAAGAAAAAATACTCTTGATTCAATCGGATTTTTGCTTGAATCAAAACGAAATCCGCTTAAATTGAGAGGCTTGGTTCTTGATTTAAGCTTATATCTGATTGAATCAAGAGTATTTTTTCTTGTCGATGTTTTTAAGAGTCTGGACTCTAGATCCAATGTGTTTTTTTCCCAGTGAACGAGAAGACCGTTTAGTTGTTATTCTAGGGTAACACTACAAAGGTTAGCAAGCTTCTAGCATCAAGAAGTGGAATCGGGCTAAATGTTGCAATTAATACCACTATTTTGAGTAATTTTTGCCAACATTTTCAGTTAGGCGGTATTTTTCGTCAGCCCTCGATACTCAATCGTAAAAATGTGTTTATGGTTCTCCTTTAAGCGTTGGCCTACTTTCGATCGTCTGAAAAACTTCATTCATGCACGGTCAAAAAAAGTGAAAATCCGAGTCTTCGTTTTGAGTCGAATACGGAGCGGTAAAATTCCTGGCGAACTTAATTAATTTTTCCCGGTTTCATAAATATGCAAATGGTAGCCGGGAGCATCGGGAAAGAAGGCAGAGACATCGACGTCGAGGAAATTTATGGGGCTGAGGACCCGGAGGAGGGGCGCCCGCTCAGCGGACCGCAATTAACATTTAGATGTGGGGCTCTCCTCCTGAGGGGGCCCGGGCTTTCACCCAGATTAAAAAGGCGCATAAAAAACGAGAAAAACTGACAATTGGCTACGCTTGGAGACCGAGTCGCCCGTCCTAAGGAAGAACACCGCACGAGCATTCAAATGTTGCCGGACGGGTCTCTCGATGATGTTTGAAGAGCGCCACGTTTAGCAGAAAGAAACTAGAGTACCTTTATAGACAGAGTATGGCCATTTCTGTTCCGGTTTTTCATTGGTCGCGAGCGAATAGGCTGACACGATGCTCTTAGGGCCGAAAATAAACAAACAAGATGGCCGTTATCAGCAAGCAAGATTGAGGTCATGCACATCTTACATCCTCCTGTGATAAAGGTGAAAGGCGATTTAACAATGTTTTAATGTGTTTTTCGTGTGTTATTCGTAGATATGCTAGCTTAAATTGTTACTGCCGCATAATTGAGATTTTTGTGAAATTTAGCTTCTTATCGATGTTACGGTGAGCCGCCATCTTGTTTGTTTATTTACGGCCCTAAGAGCATCATGAAGCCTAAAAACTCGTTGACCAATCAAAAAGCGGAACAGTTTTCCTGTAGTAAAAAGATACGAATGGCCATACTCTGTCCATAAAGGTACTCTAAAAGAAACCAGCGGCCCGATTATTGAAATTGATAGACAAAGCAATAGACGAAGAAGATATACGGAGTATGGAGCTATCTAATTGGTTGAAATGGTTGGTTCTTATAGACTAAGGGAGAAAATGATGGACTAACTATCGGGTCCCTCGTGGGTTGCCGTTACTTAGTTTATTAACTGCCTCCTTTGTCCATTGTAACCACTCACTTCCATCAATGGGATCCCTCCATATCCCTTTTGTCTTCTTTGTCTATAGCTTTGTCTATCAATTTCAATAATCAGCCCCCAGGCCCAGGGTTGCCGGCGCACACTATACCGAGGCAATAGGAGAAGTCGGACAAAATTTGAAAACTTTAAACGCTTATATCTCCGTTTATACATAATTTTGATGTTCTAAAAGTGGTTCCATTGGTTTCTCCGTTAAATTTTCAGCTGGTAGAACCCCTTAATATGACGAAATAAACATCAAAATTTGCGGTTTTAGTCAAAAATTTTACGACCGACCTCGCTGATTGACTCGATCCATTGTGCGGCGGTCTTGGAAACCGGGAAAATCTGGGCATTTTAACGACCGGGAAAAGTCAGGGAATTCGTGGGGAAAGTTAGGGAATTTCTAACACAACTACTAGTTAAACATATCATTGATCTTCCAAATTTTTACCTTTTCTTGTCATTTTGAAGACTTGTCATCTTTTAACCAGTTACTGAATGTCTTTTCCCAGACTTTGATCTCCAAGCAAGGACACATGGTCCAAAGTTTAGCGAAAGTCAGTTTATCAAAAAAGCAAAACAAAAATAGAAATTTTCTTTTGAAGTCAGGAAATTAGAAAATTTTGAAGTGAGGGAAAAGCAAAATTAGTCAGGAAAAAATCAGGGAAGGTCAGAGAATTTGAAGAAGAATAAATTATTGCAAACCTGAAGGGACCAATCCACATCAGCTTTTACAAAATTAAAGTGGGCAATTTCAAGTTTTACCAGAGAACGTTTGTGCGGATGTCATCGAAAATTTTCAGAGATTTGCTCCGTATTATGCAAAAAGTTCACAAAAACTGGCCCAGATATTTTCATGTTAAAAAGGAAATTGTCCAAATTTTGGCAATAGCTGACGTGGCTTGGTCCCTTCAGAGTTGCCATTATTTCTGCAAGTCGCTGCATGCTGCTTATCGCGGTCCATTTGCAAGATGCATGTGATTATTCGTCATCGCAAATAAAATCTCTGAAAAACTAGGGGGAATGCGCCAGAATTCCGGACAAATTCGTAAATGAGTAAAAACGTGAATTCGGCAGCTTCTAAATGAACATAGGGCGTTTTTCATGAAGACGGCTTGAATACTCAGATTCCGGTGAATGAGCGTAAATCAACCTCTCGGGGTGCGGATAGGGAATAATCCGAAAACGCGGGAATGAAGAAAGGAAGGTGTATAAATAAAATATTTTCCTCGTCACCCCTAAACTCCACCTAATATTTCTTTCGTAGACGAGAGATTTCAGCCAATCCTTGCTTATTTCAGCCTATTTACGACGGGCGGTGATATCCTAAAGCGCCGCGCTAAGCCTTTGTCGCACCTTTTTCGGGGTGTGATTTGGGTTCGAAGGCGAGGGAAACCTCGAGGGCCTCGCTGAGGTTAAACTGCCGATGATTGGAAACCTTCCTGCTCATAAATTTCCTTTACTAAAAAAAAATCAATTAGGTTAAAGGGTTTGGAGTCTTGAGATCTGATGTATTCGGAGTGGCGAGTTAGGCGCAGGAGAGGTTTAAGGATAGCGCGAGAGGTCTTCGGATGACTTAAATAATCAATTCTAGGAAAGCATGAGTTCAAAACCTCTAAATAAATAATAAACAGGCCAGTTGAACGCAGAGAGAATATAATTGGACGGCACTAGCCGGAACTGGCCCTAACTATATCAGACGTTGCCTAGTTTCCTTTCATGGTTTTTTCTTTTTACGAGAAGCTTAACTACATTTTACCTTAAAATTTCGAGTATATTGTAGGATATCATACTAGTCGTTCAAGCAATATGAGCATTTTTAGAGCCAGAGGGCTGAAAGCAATGATGATAAGACGGAGAAAAAATAAAATATGGAAGGAAAGTGAAGGAAATAACATGAAAAACTATAAAAAGGAGCTTAATAATCAATTGAGCGTTAAAAAATATTTTTACATTATGATCTAAAATATTCATCAATCTTACTTGAAATATTCCCCAATCTCTCATTTTTGCGAACAATACATTTCATCCACGAATAAAAATTTTACAAATTGCCCTCGATGAAAATTACGGCAAAATTTCAGCTAGGCGGTATTGCTCCTCAGCCTTTGCTATTTTTTCTTGGTCTATTGCTTTGTCTATCAATTTTAATAATCGACCCGCAGGCGGACACTGAAAAAAAAGATTGGTAGAATTTACCATTCCGTCACGCTGTATTTCACACAGCGTCAATTTAGAGCCAATTCTGTCAGAAGAAAGGTAAACGTTACTGTATACTTGTACAGGTAACCATTCCTCTGGCAGAATCGACTTGAAGATTTGTAGAATTTACCATTCCTTCACGCTGTATTTCACACAGCATCAATTTAGAGTCAATTCTGCCAGAAGGAAGGTAAACGTTACTATATACTGGTACAGGTAACCATTCCTCTGACAGAATCGACTCGAAGATATTGGTAGAATTTACCATTCCTTCGCGCTGTATTTCACACAGCGTCAATTTAGAGTCAATTCTGCCAAAATAAAGGTAAACGGTACTATGTACTGGTATACAGGTAACCATTTCTCTGGCAGAATCGACTTGAAGATATTGGTAGAATTTACCATTCCTTTTTTTCAGTGTAGTTGCGCTCATTCCGATTGAACGCGTCAATTTCATAGGCGCATAAAGTTTTAAAAACAAAAAGTTTACGAGGAGTTGGGGGAAAATTACAAGATCCATCAACCGGAATCGGGGGTTTACCCCGGCGAGAATCCATCAACCCGGCTTAGAGAGGAAAGAACCCGGGAGGGTGGCAACAAAAAGCCGCAAGACGGAAGGTGTAAGTTAGGCGATAAAGGGTGTTGCTCAAATTAAGTCATTTAATAAAGTAACATCAAAACGAACGAGGACGCGCCCGCATGGCTCATCAAAACGAATTTAACTTTATCGAGGGGTAGATTTATTATCCGCCCAAACGAATTACAGTCGTAATGATACCCGCAGGCGTCCGCGAGGGGGGTGGACCGGGGGGTCGGGGCGGAAAATGATTATGTTATGGCGTGATTCTTTACACCGCTTTTTGAAGGGGTTTTTTTCGCCCGGGCCGTTGCCTGACGGCCTGTTGACATGCGAAAAACCGCCCTTGGAAATGTCACTCCTCGCTATCTAATCTCAATCCCTCGTTTTCCGATTAAAAGCGCTGTTGTTTTAGTCCTGATTGGAGATATGCCTCGAGTTCACTCGCGCGCTACAAATTTACAAGTGTTTTCGAATGTCGCTCTTCGCAAAGAGCTCACGTGATTGATGGCTTTCCCTTCAGTGAGTCTTTTCCTTCTTCGCACGAGCTTGAGGGATCGACTATCGATTTTTCCCCATTTTAAGCTGTGATAAAGAATCGATCATTAAGGTTATTCGTTTAGCTCAAGTATCGTAATCGAACCGGCATGCGATATATCGCATCGATTAGGTGAAAAATCTCTGCAGATTTTGAGTTTATAGCAAAAAAGGACGATAGCTCCTGCGTATAAGCCTAAAGAATTCATTCTAAACTCAAAAATTGGTAAAATCCAAAGAAATGAATGCAGAATAGTGTGAGAGAAAAACCTCGCATTCGGTACAGAAATCGATCGCTATATCGAATGCGAGGTTTTCCCCTCAAACTATTCTGCTTTCATTTCTTTGAATTTTACCGATTTTTGAGTTCAGAATGATTCTTTAGGCTCATGCGCAGGGGTTACCGTCCTTTTTTTGGCTGAAAATTCAAAATCTGCCAGTTTTTCACCCACCTAATCGATTCGGTGTATCGCATGCCAGTTCGACCACATCACTTGTGCTTGACGAATCACCTTAAGGTGTCCGTTGCAAACACCCTGTCTTTTCTATAGGTTTAAATGGACGATTAATCGATGTATCGTAAATCAAGCCACTCCACTGCGTGCCCTGTGTTGTGACCCTCCACCCTCCAGCCTCCACGAGAAAAGGGACAACTTCAGAAAGAAGTGTATTTGCAATGAATTTGAAAAGCTTAAACGTTCATATCGATAGTCAAAGTGGAAAACCGCGAATATCCGATTTAGACGTTGTAGTTATTTCCTGTCATACTTCATTATTTCTTTGGATAAACTAATCAACGTAATCTCTTTAAAACTTATTTGATTTTTAGTCTCTGTTAGCAAAATAGTATGAATACAAGGTATAATGTTGCCTTGTTCTTCTTCGAAAAAATTAAACAGAAGCGATAATTTTGAAACAGCGCAATGGAGATACGTGGTTTCGCACATTGGCCATCGATAGTCAAATAATTATGGTTATGTAATAATATGAAAGTCAAATTTTTCTATTTTTATTTGTTATTTGTTTTCTTTGTAATGGCAGATTTTTCCGTGGAGCAATTTCTTCGAATTCAGTTTAAGTAATTTTGTGCTTTGAACATGTTGAGTAAAGATTTTAACGGTTTTTTCTCACAATCACAGTTTTTGAACTGATATATTTGAGCTACCTAACTGCCATGCTGAGGAAGGACGTCTCTTTAGAAACCTTATAAGACCGCTCTCTAGCGGTATTTGAAAAACTTTCCAAGTCCCAGCATCTGTATTCAATAACGTCTAGCATAATTTTTGAATTTCATTATAGGAAAAAGCGACTTGAACCAAGCAGAAACATGCTCAAATTTACCGCCGAGAAGATTTCCTTAGGGATCAATGAGAAAAATAATGGTTTTTTTAGTAAGAAAATATGCTCATATAAAAAGATCAGTTACTTATATCAAGCAGCTTTCGTTTATCTATTTTATTCTTGATTCAAAATAAAATCTTCTTGACGGCATACTCAAGAATGTTTCTGCCTAAGTTGAGTCAACACAATAGTTGTTCACGCCGTGAACATGGCTCGGCCAGCACCGGCCTCGCCGTCGGCCGACTCCGCGCCGCGGTCGCTCCTTTCCCGCGACCCGCGCTCCCCCATCCTCGCCGCCGCGCTCGTCTTCTCGCGGCCGCGCTCCCCCGCAACCCGCGCGCCCATCTCGCGGCGTCGCGACGCCGCTGTCCGCTAGATCGCGCTGACGCACCTAGCTTTAGACGTTCCGCCGCTCTCGCCCGTCGTCTGATTTTGACGGCATCCCAGCGGCACGGCCCATTCAAAGTGTGATCCACCATTCACTCATCATCCAAGCTTGAGCACCTTGGTAAGTGAATTTTCACCACTTCTCTTTCAGGTTTTCAAGAAGAAGCATCCAGTCCAGCGCCCAACGCTGTCGACTTCACAGTCCAGCTTCCTACGCTGTCGACTTTCAGTCCGGCTTCTAACGCCGTCGACTTCACAGTCCAGCTCCCTACGCTGTCGACTTTCAGTCCGGCTTCTAACGCCGTCGACTTCACAGTCCAGTTCCCTACGCTGTCGACTTTTCAGTCCGGCTTCTAACGCCGTCGACTTTCAGTCCGGCTTCGAACGCCGTCGACTTCCCAGTCCAGCTTCCTACGCTGTCGACTTCTCAGTCCGGCTCCTAACGCCGTCGACTTGCCAGTCCAGCTTCTTACGCTGTCGACTTCTCAGTCCGGCTCCCAACGCTGTTGACTTCTCAGTCCAGCTCCCAACGCCGTTGACTCCACAGTGGCTCCCGTGCCTGGCCGCTTACAGCGCTGCACGGAGCAACCCGCAATCGCCTCATCGCGATATCCGTCCGAGCGATTCGCTTAGGCAAGCCCTGGGGGTATCCCTTGGGGGTCTTCACCGCGCTTCAAGCGCACAAACTGAAGACGCCGCGCCCACTGTCGCGGATTGCCTGCCTATCAGGCGCCCACCGCCTGATCCAGTCCACTCAAGCGCTCGGATGAGCTTCCATCGCCGGCCTTACAACCCGGTGCTGCTCTCCGTCCTGCGCGCTTGAAATTACGTGCCTGCGCGCACATATATGGTCCTCCGAGCCGGATCTTTTGAGGCAAGCACACTTCCTTGAAAGACGGCAGACATCAGCCCTCTGGACACGCCACTTGCTTTCAACTTTCCAGTATGGCAGAAGGCGGAGAAAACTCCAATGCAAACGACACCGAGGTGGATATTGCGACGCGCATATCCTCTCTCTCGCTGAAGGCTAAAAGGACGATGGTGCTGTCAGAGTTGAGAGCCATCCACGCCGACCTCACCCGAGAGATCCCAGCGGAAGAAATAGAAATCATCCGGCCGTCCTTCAATCGTTTGAACGTGCTGAGAGAACGCTTCGAGGAGTTCCAGGATCAAATAATCCTGTTGAATACCTCTCTGCCACCCGAGTCTGAGATTGAGGTGGAAATTCTGCAGGCCGAATTTGACCGCCTCTTTAATGAAGCCCAGCGCTCATTCCTGCGGAAGACGCTGCCCGCCCTGGCAGGCGTTTCCACGCTCAACGATGCTTCTCTCTCCGTGTCCTCCATCCGACTGCCAAAGTTAGAGCTCCCGAAATTCAGCGGAGATTTGGGCGCATGGCGAACCTGGTATAACCTTTACAAGGCATCGGTTCACACCAGCCCCTCGCTCCTGGCAGTCCAGAAATTTCAATATTTGCTCGGCAGCCTAAAAGGTGACCCTCTTGCACTCATCACCGGGCTAGACATCACAGATGCCAATTACGACGTCGCTTGGACGTTGCTCTGTGAACGCTACCATTCTGAGCGTCGCCACGTGTTCCATCACTATAATGGCCTCCTAGACCTTCCTGATGCCCAACGCTTCGAGCAAATACCTGCGCTGATCACCAAGATCAGGGAACATTCCCAAGCGCTCCAAGCCCTCGGTCACCCTCCAGACTCTTACAGTGGTCTGCTGAGCGCCCTAATAGTGCGAAAATTGTCCACTCGCCTGAAGCAAAGGCTAGAGGACTACCGAGGAGCTGATCCCTCTTACCCCAAGCTCGACGAACTTCTTAGCTTCCTGGAGAAGGAACGTCGCAGCACCGAAGATAGCCCTCCCAATCGCAGAGAGGCTAAGGCTCTAGTTTCATGCCATGAGACTAATGCCCATCCCGCACCCCGCAAAAATAGAGCCAAAGGCTCCAGAGCCAAGTCTCGCTCACCCAACGGCACCAAAGTTTTGGTATCATGCGATGGGTCGTCTGATAGCTCTGACTCTTCCTCTGAGCACGAGCAAGAGGACAGAGACGATCACAGCAAGCCTCAGACCGACCAGGCACGCCAACCGCAATGCCCTTGTTGCCCAGAAAGACACCGACTCTTTGACTGTTCCGCCTTTCGCGCCAAACCCATTTCTCAGCGTCGAGAATTCATAAAGGGTGCAAGTAGGTGTCTTAACTGTCTGAACACTCATTTTGTCGAGTCGTGTGTCTCACCTCGCCGTTGCATGCTTTGTTCCAAAAAGCACCACACTCTTCTCCACGAAGAGTCTCCGGCAAACAACTCTGACGACCCGGATGCTACTTCTGACAGCCCGGCGTCCTCAGGTTCCTCCCAGGAGAAGGTCCTGCTGAGCACCAGCAAAACTTCTTCTACCATTCTCTTGGCCACCGCCAGACTGCGCATAAAAACTCGCAAAGGATCGGTTTTGGTCCGCGGGATTTTGGATTCAGCCTCACAAGGCACTCTGATCACCCGCGAGTGCGCAGACAAGCTCGGTTTGAATGTCCAGTCTCCCATGAACGCAATGAGTGGCTTAGCCGAGAATCGTGTCGAAACCTTTGGCCGTTTCCACGTCACGCTGGCATCTGTGCGCCACAAGCCTGTGGCCAAGAACCACCCGGTCACTGTGGTCCAGACGATCACAAACTCCACTCCTTCCACGGCCATCGCCGCCTCGGTCAAGGATCTAGTTAAGGAATGGAACCTTGCCGACCCTACCTTCGATCAGCCAGGCCCTATAGACGTGCTGATCGGCGCAGAATTATTCTCTGCCCTCATCGTCGGTCCACCGCACCCGCTAGGACCCTCGCTTCCCACGGTGTTTGTGACACCCCTCGGAGCTGTCCTGATGGGCCCAGCCCCGACATGCGAAAGAACTCAAACCTCACTGATTACATGTTTGTTTAACGCAACACCTCCCCGGGTTCCGGTGATCCAGCCTGGATCCCGCAAGTCCTTCGATTGGAGAAAAGCAGAATCCCCAAAATTCTCGCTACTCCCGAAGAAGCCCACAGAGTGCGTCTCTTGGAGAGCTACCAGAAAGCTTAACTCTGTCTACACTTCAGACAAGCTCTCTGACGATAATTCTCTCCGAGAGAATGCAAAAAAACCCGCGAAGCCACGCTTCACCCCACCCGCCAGACGCCGCCCATTGAAAGGGCCCCTCCCAAAAGATGCTCGTCCCCAACTAGCATCTCCCAACTTTGAATCATGGTGCCAGGAACGATCTAATCTCCATACCGCAAGCGAGACAACCACAGTCCGGCCTAAAAATACTCGTCAGCTGAGTAACAATAACTCTTCATGTCAGCAAGGATCTACTAAAGACACAAAAACGTCCCAGCAATCATGTCTCAAACCGCCAGTTGCTTCTAAATCAAAGGAAACAGTACCTGATGAACGCTTAGAAACTGACCGGGACAAACCCCAAAAACTGGGACCCTCTAAAACTAAATTTTGGAAGCGATTTCTCAGCCTTCTTAAATCTTAGTCAATTCTTTAAATTTCTTTGTAAATATCATTGTTCTCAGCGAATTTTAATTTTTTCTTTATTTTTCCTTGTATGATGAGCCCTTAACGGGCCTCATGGGGGGCGGTACATGTTCACGCCGTGAACATGGCTCGGCCAGCACCGGCCTCGCCGTCGGCCGACTCCGCGCCGCGGTCGCTCCTTTCCCGCGACCCGCGCTCCCCCATCCTCGCCGCCGCGCTCGTCTTCTCGCGGCCGCGCTCCCCCGCAACCCGCGCGCCCATCTCGCGGCGTCGCGACGCCGCTGTCCGCTAGATCGCGCTGACGCACCTAGCTTTAGACGTTCCGCCGCTCTCGCCCGTCGTCTGATTTTGACGGCATCCCAGCGGCACGGCCCATTCAAAGTGTGATCCACCATTCACTCATCATCCAAGCTTGAGCACCTTGGTAAGTGAATTTTCACCACTTCTCTTTCAGGTTTTCAAGAAGAAGCATCCAGTCCAGCGCCCAACGCTGTCGACTTCACAGTCCAGCTTCCTACGCTGTCGACTTTCAGTCCGGCTTCTAACGCCGTCGACTTCACAGTCCAGCTCCCTACGCTGTCGACTTTCAGTCCGGCTTCTAACGCCGTCGACTTCACAGTCCAGTTCCCTACGCTGTCGACTTTTCAGTCCGGCTTCTAACGCCGTCGACTTTCAGTCCGGCTTCGAACGCCGTCGACTTCCCAGTCCAGCTTCCTACGCTGTCGACTTCTCAGTCCGGCTCCTAACGCCGTCGACTTGCCAGTCCAGCTTCTTACGCTGTCGACTTCTCAGTCCGGCTCCCAACGCTGTTGACTTCTCAGTCCAGCTCCCAACGCCGTTGACTCCACAGTGGCTCCCGTGCCTGGCCGCTTACAGCGCTGCACGGAGCAACCCGCAATCGCCTCATCGCGATATCCGTCCGAGCGATTCGCTTAGGCAAGCCCTGGGGGTATCCCTTGGGGGTCTTCACCGCGCTTCAAGCGCACAAACTGAAGACGCCGCGCCCACTGTCGCGGATTGCCTGCCTATCAGGCGCCCACCGCCTGATCCAGTCCACTCAAGCGCTCGGATGAGCTTCCATCGCCGGCCTTACAACCCGGTGCTGCTCTCCGTCCTGCGCGCTTGAAATTACGTGCCTGCGCGCACAATAGTTGCTTGAAGCGCCGTGGCACGCCGCGGCGTGACACGCGCACCGGCGCCTACAAACCTAACAGGGATACTTCACGCATTGCGCAGTGCGTGAAGCATCCCCTTAGGTTTGAAGGCGCCAGCACGCATTTTGCGCTGGCAGCACGCCTCGCCGCTCCGCTCAGCTCTGTGTTTGGCTCTAATATTTAAACTCACGGGGTCATCGTTTTTCAACCCATGATTTTAAATGTTTGCACACTCTGCATGGATTATTCTCACTTTAAATTGATGATGGGGAAAAAATGTATTAGAGGAACATATAATATGTTTTGTAAATATTAAGGTGGTTTTGTGTCAAATTTAATAACTTCCAAAGCCTTTTGATTTTTTCTTTTATATTTTTAATTTTACTTGTGCTTTTAAAATGCTGTAATATTTTCATAAAAAAAGAAAGAAGAAGTTGTATGTAAGTTATATCTATATCCAATCTTTTAAGAATAGGAATAAAACCGAATATTTACCAATGACAATTTGAAAAGATGAATCAAAATCAGAAAGTAACACTTTATTTAAAAAAAATAAGTTACCATAACAACACCCCGTTCTCTCAATTTTCTCATTTCGATTTTGTCAAAATAATTCTATATGTAGACTAGAATATAACGCATGGACCAAGTCACTGTTGCTTATTTTACGCATGGACGTAAACCACTGGACAAAACAGGTGCGCAGACAAAAAATCGTTGACGGAATGTCCTGAGGCCGTAAAAACCCTTTTCTCTTCAAATAACGAGCGTTTCACCTGCGCCCCTTTTTTTTGATCCGCTTCCTGAAGTCTCTTGCGAGTTTAAAACTAGATATTTTCCTCAAAGAATTTCGAAAATCATATCAGCATAAGTTTCGCAATAAAACTCTTTAAAAATCATGGTGCAACTTGCAGAGCATCTTGCGAAAGTTGAATCTCACAAAAAGTTTCGCGCACCCCCAGACTACCTTGAAGAACTTTCCATACACATTCTCCTGCTTCCATAAAACTTATCAATCTCCAGGAAAAAACAGGATGAGGGGAGGGGGGGGGGCGTGTTAAGCGTGCTTAGCCAGCCCTGAATGCTAAGTGCTTCACCTATCTGCATCGGGTTAGTAAATATGCTTTTATAAAAATTCTTGGAATACAGCCACGCCAGTGATTATTTGTAGTACTAATACTAATGATCTTAACCCTCTTCGTTATTTTTCACTCTCATTCGTGGATAATACGTTCGACATTTGTTGAGCTTGAAATCGCATGCTGTATTTATTCTTGGAATTAAGACGGAAACAGTGAATAAGAGCTTTCATCTATACGTCTGAGACGGTTTATCTTCGTTTAAAGCACCCTAGAATATTACTTGAAGGGTCAAAAATAGTTATCTAAAAACATTGCATGAATACTTTTGCGTTGCCAAATTCCTCCGATTAAAATTTTTTTTATTTTTTTGATACCTTTCACCTTGATACCAACACCACTAAGCTGAAGGGAAGAAAACTTATGAGTATTTCAATTTTATCACATTTTCTCCCAGAAAATTATTTTTCCAACGAAAAATCATAAATATTTTGCCTAAAATGTCTTCAAAACAACGTATTGAATTGAAATTAAACAATTCTTAAGTATTTCAAGAATGTATCATAAGAAATGTAGCAACGATAGAGCGTTTATTTGGCGTCTCTCTCCAGCCTGGCAGCATAGATGAAAAAAATGCAGCCTATCAGCGTGAACGAGTTTTAATTAATTTAATGAATGGGCGTTCTGAAAGCCCCGAGACTTTCAACGAAAGCTCTCCTGTGATGCCGTCCCCAAACGAGCTTTTTGCCGCATCACGCGTATGACCCTAGCAGTTCGATAGCCAATACGAGTTACGAACGCGAATACCCAAGAGCATTCGAAATCAGAATTCCACCAGTGTAGCAGGTAGAATGCACGGCACATGAGGAGAAGGAAGTGGAAAAATGAGTGCTTAGGATCAGTGGCGTGGATTGCTTTGCGATGTATCGATAGTTCTGCCATGTAAACCTATGGAAAAGAATCGATAAACAGTGTGTTCGCAACTTACGCCTCAATAATCGATTCTTTATCATAGCTTCAAATGGGGAAATATAAACAATCGATCATTTACGCCACGCCACTGCTTAGGACAGGCGGTAGAGGGCAGAGTGTTTGCGGACGCATCGGTTACACTGTTGTCTTTTTGTGCAACCTGCAGTGGCGTGGCGTGCTTTGCGATATATCGATTGATACGCCACTCAAGCCTATGAAAAAGATCGATGGGTAGGGTGTTCGCAGCGAACACCTTAGTAATCGATTCTTTACCATAGCTTCAAATGGCGAGATATCGATAATCGATCGTTCACGCCACGCCACTGGCAACCTGAAGTAACTTCCAAATGAAAGAAGGAAATCTGACAGTGAAACTCCCAAACCACGTATGCGGTGTATCAAAATCTTCACTCCCACTTTTTTTTCTTTGAACTTACAGAAATCAATATCATTCTTCGAAGTTTTCGCCTAATTTCCTTCGCACAGAGAAGAAAATTCACGGAAGCTTTTGGGAATTGACACCAAGTAGATTTCCATTATAAAAAATAAAGTATGGGAGGAAGTCTTCAACGTCGTAAACCGAAATCCTTAGCTTCATCGTTGAAATAAGATATTGCATTTAGCCATAGAAAGTTGAAGGGCTCCTTCTCAACATTAGATATGCAATGTGTCTTACTGAAGAGTTAAAATATTTGTATCGCTGGTTTAGATCTTAATGTAGCGTCAATGAAGAGCGCAATGAGAGTTGAGTACATGTAGGAAACAATGTTATATTGTTGTCCTGTTTTTAACTCAATGGCTTTAAATGGTTATACATTTTTGAGTGAAAATATTTATATGATGCATTGCAAGTATAAGATAAACACTTCATATAGTTGCTGGTCAAATTCTTTGAAACCTTAAATAAAATCGCAAAGCCAGAAAATTTTGTTTTAATCGAAACCAGATGTCCGTCCCTCATTTCGTTTTATTCGAATGTAAAAAGTAATTTTCACGGAAAAACGTGACGACGTATCTCCCCGGAAAGTTATCAACAATTTTTATGGGTTAGCGGCCAAGGTGAGAATTGAATACTATCGAAATTCTGATAAAGTGTAGTTCAACACCGATGCATAGAGTGTGTCGCTCTTCTGAATCTGATCATGAATAATTATGAAGCCTAATGTTGGAATAATGCTGAATATAAATTAATGGACGATGCGAATTGATTTAACCGATATATTAGCGTGTGCACTTAACATCGATCAAATGAAAGACGGATTAGGTACCCTGCGCGTCGATTTGCATTTGCAACTAATGTTAATTGTAAACATATGTATCCTGCTGAAGAGTTGATCCCTATTTATCAAATTCAACGCGAAATTTCGAACATAGTACAATAATTGAGCATGTTGAACTTAAACACGCGTCCACAAAATAGAGAGACTCATTTCGCCTGCAGTAAAATGAAATGCGATGAGAGTTCTCAACATCCCGAACCGAGAAGGTTTTTTTCTGGTTTCGCAATTGATGTACAATCCATTCATGTCTAACTTCACCGTCGATTATTACTTCAACCATTATACTTATCGATGACGCAAAATACTAGATTGCAATGTTGCATATTTCGAGTCATACTTTATTTTTTTTTTTCTAGTTGGGAAAATACTCAACGCCATCGCTTGAACACTCCTCTCACCAGCTCTCTGCGTGTAATGCACAATTGAGGGACTTGGCGGACAAGGCGCAAGTGCAATTTTTGAAAGAATTGAGATATTAATGATTTTAAGTATAACTAGAGTCAATGCATACTCAGTGAAAAATTCGTTCCCAAATTCTAATGTTCAAGCATCAAAAAGTTAGTTTGAACTTTCTTTCCGTCATAAGGATCCATGTAATTTCGAAGCTTTGAACACGTATTTCTTGAAATAGCAAAATTGCACCTTACAACAAACACCATTGAGGAATGTCCCGGATAATTTAAAAAAAAACAAAAACAAACAAACACCATTGCGCCGCTTTTATAAATTAAAGGTTTTCGATTGGCATTTCCAAACAATTGAGTCAATAATACAAAAAGTATTGAGCAGATCTAATGTCTCGCTGAACGCTAATGCTCACAATACTACATATCGACGGTGTAAGTCGGAAATCACATAACACGATTTTTTAGTTAGCTGCAGAAATGAAGTGTAGTAGATGTCCTTTACCTGCTGTCAAAACATTTCAGTCGAAAAAAATCTGGAAGTCACCTAAAAACGTAGAACTCAAAACACATATCTCGGCTCTTGCTGTCTCTAAGAATTATTTCTCCTCTACCTTCAAAGATGAGGAATGTAGAGAGTTTTTTCCCTCTCCTGAAAAATCACGTTTTCCGAGTTACGTGATTGCCGACTTACACCGTCGATATATTGCAATAAGTTTCAGTAAATGGGGCCCCTTCAAATAGGAGCTAGGCAACATACTCAGTTGAACTCAGTTGAATAGTAATATTTACATCATATACTTACTACGTATTGCAATCTGTGCTACTTGGGGCCCCTTTGACGGTCACATCTTCATAGCTGAACTCGAAAAATGAGTTTTCCAGTTTGCGACGAAAAGTGAAAAATGCGTTTTTCAGTTTGCGACGAAAAGTCTCCGATCATGTTTTATTTTTTGAGTGAATATCATCCAACATACTTATAATCATGTATTCTAAGTAAATCATAGAAAACTTCAAGGAACAATTTTGGTTTGTAATCCTTGCAGAGAATAAAACATATAATCGGAGGTTTTTAAAACGCTTAAATTGAGATACATCTTTTTCGCATTTAGCCATCGATACATGATTAGCCATCGATACATGACGAGCAGAAATTCAAAACCTGGCGAGCGTCATCAGGTTATTGCTAAAATATGCATGTCGCTCCTCAGCGTAAAAGATCCTAAATGCCCCGTCTTCATGAGGAAATTTTCTCTAAATTTGGTCTATTAGAAACTTAGAACATTAGGTATAGCAACACCTGATAACACTTACAAGATTTTGAATTTCTGCTCTGAATATAAAAAAAAAAAATTCACACTTCTGCAGCTTCGTGTTGCTCTCACCTGAAAATTTCAGTTTCGCACGGTTCAATAAAAAGATTCTCAGGTTTTGACGTTACTTATTTATGTTTTTCATGTGTACAGCTAGAAACTAGAAAGCACAACTCGGAAAGGAATGGGGAAACAACTTTTGAAAAGCTCATTTCCACACCACCTTAGGAGAGTCCGATCAGGAAAATGATACGGTACTGCTCCTGGAGGTAGAGCTTGCGGCGCGCTTTTTTTAACGTGGTGTCGCCATGAGCCCTAATCCACGGGGGAGGGGGAGGGGGGGACAAAATAGCACACTTACCAACGCTGACGCAGCTCCAGCTTCCTCTGCTCCATGCCGTTTTTGATTCTGCTAAAAAGCAGCTCTGCTCGTGAGACGGAAGTAGTGCCCATTAAAACTAATTAACGATTATAATCCTTATCTAGCAATGAGGCGAAATAAAACGGTATCTTACCTTCGGTTGCGGGAACAGCAGCAGCAGCACCTGAAAAAGAGAGAAAAAAAAAAAAAAAATCCGACGATCCCGGTACGACGATCCCGGTACGACGATCCCGGTACGACGATCCCGGTACGACGATCCTGGTACGACGATCCTGGTACGACGATCCTGGTACGACGATCCTGGTACGACGATCCCGTTACGATGACGGCCTCCCCCAACCCCGGCTTCAGGCCCCTCCGGCCCCCAGGTTCCTTTCCCACCTCCTCCCTTTTTTTTTTTTTTTTTTTTTCCACTCGTGGCTTGCTGAGATCCTCCGGGGCGTAACGCCCCGGAGCCGCCGTCGCCGGCAGGGGCGCCCGCCGGGACCCCATAAGGGTCCGCTGGGCGCCCCCACCCCCAACCCCCCGCGAGGGGGGAAAAAGCCCCCCCTTACGGGGGGGCAAAGACCCCCCTCGCGGGGGGTCGGGGGCAGGGACGCCCAACGGACCCACGGGGTCCCGGCGGGCGCCCCTGCCGGCGACGGCAGACCCCGGGACGTAACGCCCCGGAGGATCTCAGCAAGCCAGTCGCAGAAAAAAAAAAAAAAAAAAAAATCCTACGCCTCCCCCCGTGATTCTACACCGCGGCCCCTCCCCCCTGGGAAACCCTACTCCGCGATCCTACTTTAACCCTACGAACATCCCCCCCCTCTCCCCGGGAGCCCCCCTAGGAAACCCTAGCCCGCGATGCCGCACCAACCCCACGCACCCCCCTTTCCCCGGGACTCTCCCCCCTGGGAATCCTCAATCCGCGATACTTCCCAACCCTACGAACCCCCCTTCCCTGGGAACCTCCCCCCCTCAGCGATTCCTCCCCCCAAGCCCGTTTTTTCAGCCGCATCTGAAACAAACAAGGCAAATCAAGAATTATTAGCATGATTACCAACAGGTGACAAAACTGGCTTCTACGTTTCTATTTGGACCGCGTTAAACAGAAAGGAACCAAGCCACATCGGCCATTGCCAAATTTAATCGAGCAATTTAATTTTTTACATGAAAACGGATGTACGGATTTTCGTGCAAATTTCAGTGGATTTTCTCTACAGTACAAAGCAAATTCCTTAAAATTTTCAAAGGAATCCCCACAAACATTCTCTCGTAAAAAATTAAATTGCCCAATTAAATTTGGCAATAGCTGATGTGGCTTGGTTCCTTTCTGTTAAACGCGGTCCATTTAATCCCTCATCCACGTTGTTAAAAGTTCTGTTCTATGATCATCAGTGGCTTGGCGTGCTTTGCGATATATTGATTGTTATGCCACTTAAACCTATGGAAAAGGATCGATAAACAGGGTGTTCGTAGCGAACACCTTCATAATCGATTCTTTACCATAGGTTTGAATGACATATCAATCGATATGTCGCAATTCATGCCACGCCACTGATTATTAAGCTGGACTTATGAATGCTAAAGAGAACTATTTGTATGCAACATACTTCCTTTTAACGTGCATAGGTCCGATATCCATTTGTCCATTTATCTCTTGTCAAAATTCTAGTCAAGGCACCATGCCAAAATGTATCAAATTTTAGGTACTTTTTCAAATTAAAATTGCTGTTCCGTGTTGCTTTTTGACTATACCATGCAGCGTCAATTGGAGAAAAGTGGTAAAATAGTGCTGCATCCACACTATTTTGCGGGAGAAACGAGGCCAAAGAGAACTTTTTGATTTATTTTTTTTCCGAACTTTTTGGCCTTGTTTTCCCAGTAAAATTGTGTGGACGCAGCACTATTGTATCATTTGGCCTATTTTACTATTAATTACTATTGTACCACCTTCTTACATACTGTCGCCCTTTTGACTTAAAGGCATATCTCAATTTCCACGTGAGCTCTATTTCGCATATAAAACCATGCTTTTTGAGGCTCATGCGGAAATCGAGATACGCCCTTACGCCAGAGGAGCGACAATGCGTCCGGGCTACGTTTCTTTGCGGTTTTATTTTTCTCGATAATTTCAAGTTTGCATTCATCTGTAGAGTAACTGAACTGCATCACGCGAAAAGAAACTAATTTTTCTGGCTCACTTAGAAAAATGTATGGCATTTATGTCTTTGCTACAATAAACCGAAAAAGCTAACTCCTTTCTACATGATTCAGTCTAATTACTTTCAGTTGAATGCAGTATTGTTCGATAGTATCACAAGAGAGCCATGCAGAACTGAAACGAATTGCAAATACTTTTCATCTCTTTCAACAACTGAGGGCATTCATGTTACGGATACGATAGAACAAATAGGTGCACATTTTGGAGGGCACTACTTCCGTCTTCAATGGCTCATCATGCGGAGCATTTTCTTCGTTTTTTGCAGGCCTGAAACAAACTAAGAATAAAAAAAAAGAATGATTAGTTGGAGCTTAACCTAACTTGAAAATAAAAAAGTTATTAGAGAATTAGATTTGTTCATGTAAAATCAGCTAGTGTTTTTTGACTTGTGCCACAGCTCCAATAATGGGGTTCTCATGTACGTAAATATAATAAATAAATAAATAAAATTAATTTGATAAAGCTGATACCCATCTCTTATTCTAATGCAAAATTAATAATTTATTTGGAATGTAATGAAGCTCATTTTTACTTTTGTCTTTTCTTTCGTTATTTGATAATTCGTCACTTGGCTTACAGAAGGGCGTAACTACACATTGAGATGAGCCCGGAAAAGCATTGAATTGTGTCAGGGTTCACTGCAGGGTGTAAATGTCGCCCTTATGTCAGGTAGGCGATGATTTGAGCGACTAGTAAAAGTCATTTTACAGCGATTATAAATGATAAAAAAGTGATAAGTGATTAAAAATGTCTTAGTATTTCCTGCTAAATTATGCTAAAATCTATGTTAAGGTACGATGGACGCCATATTTTGTGTCAGAACGGCATGAAATATATCGCATCAATTGGTTCCATTTTTTCAGCTACTCGTCATTTTTCTCCAATTTTGAGATCGCAATTTTGTTGTCAGGAGACTAAAGCACTCACTTACCAAGTTTAACAAAGAAATTCAACGTAATAAAGGCGTGTTTTTTTCAAAGAGAAAACATCGCATTCGATACTGATATCGAAACTGCACTCGAATGCGATATTTTCTTTCTAAAAAAATCACGCCTTTATTACGTTGAATTTCTTTGTTAAAATTGGTAAGTGAGTGCTTCAGTCTCCTGACAACAGAATTGCGATCTCAAAATTGGAGAAAAATCACGAGTAGCTGAAAAAATGGAACCAATTGATGCGATATATCGCATGCCGTTCTGACACGAAATATGGCGTCCATCGAATCACCTTAATATTTGCAATACTAAAAATAATGAATGTGAAATTCAATGATCAAAATGCGTGTAAAATTCCTTTCACTGTGAGCGTGCTAAATTATGCGAAAATCTATGTTTCTATTTGCAACACTAAAAATAATTAATGTGAAATTCAATAATCAAAATGCGAGTAAAACAGCTTTCACTGCGAGCGCTTCGTTTCTTGCCGATCTGAAAAAAAAAGATAAACAAAAGAAAATTAGGCAGTTTGAGGTTTACGGAATATAAAACGGAAAATGAAACTAAGCTGAACAGTTTGAAAAACTGTTTTTCCTATCAGTCTGAAGCTATAGAAAAAGAGGAAAAGTAGTTTAAAGTATACAAGAAAAAACACTTAATAAAACAAGGTCTTTTTACTGTGTTTGTTTCATACTAATCTGATAAAAAATAAATGAAAGTAAAACACAGAGACTAGAGTTAATACTTCGTAGTTCTCTATATTTTGAATAAAGGGAAAAAAAAAAACACACACACACACACCCTGAGTAAAACTAGTTTGTCATTCGAGACATCAATAATTTGGAGCTATAAACTCTGAAAAAACACATGCGTGCATAGGGAAACTAATGGCACATACGTTGTTGTTAAACCGGGCCAGAAATTAACCCTCTACTGCATGGAATTTTTTTGCGACGCCGATTTTGATGAAAAAAATATATGTTATAGTAAAATGTGATTAAAAAGACACGTCTTTGAGCTTTTTTTGAAATTTCAATTTTTTCTTTAACTTTTAAAGCTTAAAAAAGCTCGTTGCCATACGGCAACAACATGTGGTAATTTCTTGCCAGAGTATCCACTTGTTTCCATATGGCAACAACATACAGTGCAGGAGTGGAATAGTGATGCCAGGGCATAACTCTTGTGCGGGACTTTTGAAAAAAAAGCTAAGAAAAAAAGTTTTTTTGATTCTTCTAACATTACCAAATTCAAAAAGCGTCTAATGATGAATTTTAAGCTCCATTTTTGGACAGCATGACACATGATTGCGTCGGGGCCAGTATGTTGTTGCCATATGGCAACAGGAAATATGATGGGCTAGAAGTTTGCCGGTATGTTGTTGCCATATGGCATCTTGCCGTTTTTGAGTCAAAAATAATATTTCAATCATTTTGTTTCTCATAAGTCCATAAAATTTTCAATCTAGATAGTTTAGGCAATGACTGTGATTTTTTTCCCGTCTCTGAAGGCAAGCTAAGTCATTCAAAACGTTCTTCAAAGTTGAGCTACTCGCGGCTACTCCTTGAAAATGGCCCCTTTAGAAAAACGGGATTATATAGTTGATTTGGCAGCTCCAGTTCCCCCCACCACTATTTTTTTTAGGTTGGTAATGTTGTTAAGTTCCCTAGAATCCACACGGGGTACCAATATGAGCATTCCTGAATTTACTATGAATTAAATAATTGCTGTTGCCATATGGCAACGCGATGCAGTAAAGGGTTAAAGTTGCAAATTACAAAATGCAGTCCAATTTTCCTTGTGATTAAAATGCTGAAAATCATCTAACCGCATCTCTCGTAAATTCTGAAAAGATTCACACAAATGAGAAAGAAAAGTAACTGTGAAGCTTTTGAAAATAGGGGGAATTTACGGCTTAAGGTGATTCGATGGACGCCATATTTTGTGTCAGAACGGCATGCGATAGATCGCATCAATTGGTTCCATTTTTTCAACTACTAGCTCGTCCTTTTTCTCCAATATTGAGATCATATTTCTTAATACTTTTGTAGTAGGCGAAACCTTGAATAAAACTTGAAAAAATTGAGATCGCAATTCTGTTGTCAGGAGACTGAAGCACTCACTTACCAATTTTAACAAAGAAATTCAACGTAATAAAGGCGTGGTTTTTTTAGAGGGAAAAATTCGCATTCGAGTGCAGTTTCGATATCAGTATCGAATGCGATGTTTTCTCTCTGAAAAAACCACGCCTTTCATACGTTGAATTTCTTTGTCAAAATTGGTTAGTGAGTGCTTTATTAGTCTCCTGACAACAGAATTGCGATCTCAAATTTGGAGAAAAATGACGAGAAGTTGAAAAAAATAGAACCAATTGATGCGATATATCGCATGCCGTTCTGACACGAAATATGGCGTCCATCGAATGACCTTAAGAAGAGTTTAACAGTTAACAGTCATTACAGTTTAAAAACCTAATTTTCGATTTTTAAAATTTTTTTTTTTTTAATTTCAAAAATTTTATCTTTTAAATTTTAGAAATAAAATGTTTACCTTTTAAATTTTAAAATTTTAATTTTTCAATTTGATTTTTATGTTAATTTTTTACATCATTTCTAACAATTTTTTCAGACTCAATAGATCAATAGTGTATATATACTATAAACATAGTAGTAGTGAGTATATAGTGAGTAGTATAGTAAGTAAATCAGTATAGTAAGTATAGTAAGTATAGTAAGTATAGTAAGTGCAGTAAGTAAATAAGTATAGTATGAGTAGTAAGTAAGTATATAGGTGTGGTAGTATGTGCACTATTGACCTATTGAGTATGAATAGATTGGAAAAATGATGTGAAACATTAAAATAAAAATCAAATTGAAAAGTTAAAATCTTAAAATTTATATAATAAAAATTTAAATCTAAAATTTGAAAGATAAAAATTTTGAAATGAAAAAAAATTAAAAAATAAGTTTTTCAATTGTAGAGGATATAAATTTTAAACATTAAATGATGTGACAGTAGAAGTTACGAATAAGATATCATACGGTGTACTCACGGATTAGAACGTGCAGTATAAGTGTTGCAATTCCAGTATGGGACTGCACTTACTACACCACTACAACACAACACAACATCACTGACCCACTGGCCTGCTCACCTATTGAACTACTTCACTTACTGAACCCAAACTGACTGAAATTAGGGGTTGGGGTTTCCCTTTTATAAGCTCGTATCCTGTTTGTCTGTATCCACTACAAACGATCCCATCCCCCCTCCCTTGCTGACCCCTCTCGCAATTAGGGTGTGTTCCAGAAACTTTTTCCTGTTTTCCAGTGGCGGGAAACCCGAACTTTACGGATTTTAGGAAGGGGTGCAGCATCCCATCGTAAACATCATTAGTCAGGTGGTGCGTAGGGAGGGGTCCTTTGTTCCACTGCGAGGTGGATGATGGACCTCACGTGCGTCATTGTAATCAGGACATGGAAATCCTCTGTTTTGTTTCTTTGGCGGTCCGGTCAGGGAACCTCCGGGCTGCGAAACAATGAAAGAGGGTTAACTTTTGTAAACGGGAAAAAGAACACGGAAATAAATTATTTCGGAGACGTCCGTTATAGTGAAACAGTAAAAAATACTGAACTACAAAAAAGAGGGGGGGGGGGGCAAAGAACAGAAAAAGTCTCTAAGTGAACTGCGTAGTGCGTAGTTCCACAAACAAAAACGGCGCGTATCACGATAATATTAATATTATTTTCTGGTAAGGTATGGTATGAATATTTGTCCTTGAAATATTTAGATAGTTTTGATGAAATCGCGATTAAAATTCATAGGCAAATGGAGAATTCGCAGGTGTCTGATAGTTTATGAATTTCGTATTTAAGTGGAAACTACTGAGTGAACTGAACACGAGGATGCCTTTGGTTCATAAATTGAACAAATATTGGTAAAGATATGACAAAATAACCCAATCTGCTAAAATACATGTGTTTAAATGGGAAATGCCGCCAGATGACGTCACTAGGTGGTGCATTTTCTCACTTTTAAATTTATTTTTATACTATTTCCCATCGCAGAAAATGTTTGTATGAAATACTGCAAAATCAGCTCTTTAGGCACTTTCAGATGAAGCAATAAAAAACTTGCGTGCAAATTCTCCATTAGGGGGAAAAATCACAAATTTCCCATGAAAGTTCCGTTTTATCACACGAATTTTGGCAACGTCCGAGGGCTCAGAAGACGTTCTCTCGCAAGACAGAGTTCGGTCTGACGGGATTTGAGTATCGACCTCAAACATTTTTTCTGCCGATTAATTTTTCCGGTTATCGATGGGAGATATTCTCCAACTGAACCCGCTCTCCCTAGATCAGGGTGTCTATAGGTCCGGAAAACCCGGAGATTACTGCTTTTTTTAGAGTGGCTCGGAAGCACTCATAATGCGTGGTTTTTAAAGACAGCCTGGAAAGTATGCAATCTCTTGCGCATCAATTCTTAGTCCACCTGAGAGTTCGCCTTCAATTTTCCTCATAAGAATGGAAACCTACCGGGAAGCTCGAATAGTTGTCTATTCTAAGACAGCAAATTTAACTCACATAATAAGCTTCAATAGAGAATATGCAGGTGTCTTAAATTTTGTGATTTTCATCTTGAAAATTGAGTTTGAGAATATCTTTGGTTTCTAAATCGAACAATTATTAGAGAACATTTCGACGGTGTAAGTCGGAAATCACATAACTCGATTTTTGAGTCCAATTAAATTGGTTCCGATTCGCTACCAATTAAAGTTTGTTAAAAGGAACTTTAGGTTACTTTTATAGTGAGAGGAGTCTTATTTGGTCTTTATTCAGTAAACATCGGCACAGAATAGGTTTGAATCAGTAATTTGCCAACCGCGTATCTCGGAATTCAGTGTTGGACCTTAGTTCCACAAACATATAACTCGGTTTTTCGGTCATTTCTCCTGACAGACGCGAATATTATTCAAAATGATGATAGAGTCTTATGAAGCATCTTATCCTTGCTGTCTCTAAAAATTATTTCTCCTCTACCTTCAAAGATATGGAATGTAGAGAGTTTTTTCCCTCTCCTGAAAAATCGCGTTTTCCGAGTCATGTGATTGCCGACTTACACCGTCGATATATATTTAGTACGCATTTGAATGGAAGTTTGTTTTTCACAGAGGGTCCTACCTAGAGATGAAACTTCAAAATAATTTCCCTCCATCCTAAGTCCAAGTTTTTTGGTGCCCTAAGTTTAATAATACTCGTATGTAGTTCTTACCAAACACAGCTTAACAGATCGGAGATTTCTTCACTTGGCTGACAAACTGTCGCCCCTCTGACAAAAGGACGCATGTCCATTTCCACGTGATCCTTGTTTTACACATAAATATAAGCTTTCTGGGGCTCATGTAAACATTGAGTTACGCCCTTATGCTAGAAGATTGATGAAAAGTGCTTAATCGCACTTGGACTTATTTCTGCTGAACGGAACCAGAGACAGGCAGGAAAGGAGTGTGCTCGTTAATTGAGGGGCAAAAGAAATATTTGGAATTATATATCGCCAGTGACGTCAGCGGCGACGACGAGAAGGTCGGTGTTGGGGCATTTTAACTCATGAACCCTGTCTACAACGCTCTTGTCACACACTCACGGCTCACGAGTGACACATACAGTTAGCGCTTGGTTCCGTTTGGAAGAATGTGAAATCCCGCTTTTCCATTTCCCCAAAGGCAATCACCTCCACTTTTACATTGCTTATTATGCAACTATGTAGAACACACCCTGTATTTTCTACTCGTCTGTAGTTCCATTTAGCAGAATGGAGATGTTGCATGTGTGAGGAATTTGCGATTTGACTGTTGATTCTTGTGTAAAAGTTCGCAAGAAACACGATGGTGCCACTGGTTTTCTCTGAAATCAACTCCCAAGCTAAAAAAAAGCTCTCAAGTTGAGGCCAAAATGGAGGGGAAATCTCACGCTATCCTGAGAGTCCACATCTACATCAAGACAAACTCTCCATGCAAAGATAGGGAGCAAATAAATTAGCAGTGATGCCGTGTTTTCAGTTTTGGAGTCCCAAATAAAGTGGCAGCCCTGTCGATGTATTTGCTCCCTATCTTTGCATGGAGAGTTTGTCTTGATGTAGAGGTGGACTCCCAGGATAGCGTGGGATATCTTCTCCATTTTGGCCTCAACTTGAGTGCTTTTTTTGAGCTTGGGAGTTAATTTCAGAGAAAACCAGTGGCATCATCGTGTTTCTCGCAACTTTTACAAAGAAATTAGTAGTCGAATCGCAAATTCCTCACACACGCAACATCTCCATTGAGTCCACTTGAAGATGAGCCCGGCAAAGGATTGAGTTACGAGGGTCGTCCAGAAAGTAAGTTTACTTATTCAATAGCTCCTAAACTAAGAACGATAGACACAATCTGTACCATTTTTAAAAAAGACACTACTCTGAGCTTTTTAATGCGCCGCAGATTTTTAAATTCGATCTCATAGAAATCCAAAAAAGTGGGGTTGTTTTTGACCCGCGCGGAGAGGAAGTGGGTTCAGGGACTTTCCTTTTTTCTGGATTTCTACGTCACCAAATTTAAAAATCTGTAGCGCTTTAAAAAACTGAGAATAGTGACTTCGTAGAACTTTTTACCGCACTAGAAAAAAAAAAAACACATTGGATGTAGAGTCCAGACTCTTGAAAACATTGACAAGAAAAAATACGCTTGATTCAATCAGATTTAAGCTTAAATCAAAAGGAAATCCGCTCAAATTAAGAGGCTTGGTTCTTGATTTAAGCAAAAATCCGATTGAATCAAGAGTATTTTTTCTTTTCGATGTTTTTAAGAGTCTCGACTCTAGATCCAATGTGTTTTTTCCCAGTGCGATTTTGTCTACCTATATCAGTCTAGGAGATATTGAATAGATAAACTTACTTCCTGGACGACCCCCGTACCCCTGAGGGCTCATGGCGAAGTATCGTTTCCGTATATCAGGATATTTTCCGCGTGATTAGCCGCTGAATCTACCGGTAAAAACTTCCGCCGGTCAGAAGTTAGGAAGTTCCGCGATGCGAATCTGTGAGAGCGTGAGAGGTGCGGGAATGCGATAAGCGGATGCGGCTGGCAAAATCTGTCTCTGCTGCATCCTGCATCGTATCGCATCGGGCTCGGTCGAGGGAAGTTGGCCGCAGCTTCTTATGAAGACTGATGATGATAAAGTGAAGAGCTCCAGACACGCTCCCTTGCAGCAACCCTTGTCTCCTCACGTGCTCCCTTGAGTCATCATCCCCTCTCACCCGCGTTGCCGGTTCTCTTGTGAAATTCATCATTTTCAAACATGCACTGAAAAAAATTCTCGGCGTTTTTACCAAGGTCCGTTGGTACCTTTACCATCTCACTTTTTTTACCAATCATTGGTAATTTCACCAAGACAGACTGGTAAGCTTACCTGAAAACCGGTATTTTTACTGTTTTTTTCAGGTAAGAATACCACTTTTATTGGTAATCAATTCCCGGTAACTTTGACGTTTTATCTCGGTAATTCTACCACTGTCGATAAAAAATATTGGCGTTTTTACCAAGGTCCAGTAAAATTACCGAAAAAGTTTAATAATTTTACCGAGATTTCTCGGTAAAATTACCAATTCCATAGATGGTAATTTTACCAAGAAAAAACTGGGATCAAACAGAACCCTGAATTCTTGGTAATTTTACCCTTTTCTTAGTAAATACACCGAGATTTTTTTTTCAGTGTTCGTCATTTTCAAACATACTGTCCAGACCGGAAAGGGGCAGTTCAAGTACTACGTAACGCGTTTTAAGGGGTGGGGGGAGGGGCTTGATCCAGCGCACAGCGGATCGAGTCAATCAGAGAGCTCGGGCATTAAATTGTTGACTAAAAATGAGAATTTTTATGTTTAATTCGACACATTTTTAAATTTAAGGGGTGCTTTGAGAAGAAAATTTCACGAGGCAGCCAGTAGAACCACCTTTAAAATCTCAAAGTTTTGATTTGACGGAGTTATGAGCTTTTAAAGTTTTCAAAATTTGTCCGACCTCTCCTATTGACTCGATCCACTGTGCAGCGTCACGTTGAGTTAGAAGGGGAAGGGGGTTCAAAGATTCTACAGACACCATGTTTTCAAAACTGTAAATGGGCCAGTTGTGCTGGTAACAGAATCGTGTTTTAAGGCCTGATTCTTCTTGATTATTTAGCTGAAAATAAGGAGATCCGTCCAAACAGAAACCTTCTACATTGAATACTAACCGTGATATCTTCCTTTGAAAAGTAGGGTTTTTGACGTCATCCACCGCGGTTGTGCGTAACATGGTATGTGCTACCGCGGTGGATGACGTCATAAATCGAGTTTATTTAAGGCGCGATATCTCGGTCAATATTCAACGTAGAAAGTTGCTATTTGGACAGATCTTATTATTTTTAGTTGATCTGCAAAAATAAAGCATCATCACACGATGTTTGTGACCAGCGCAGCTGACATATTCCGTGGGCGTAGCTTTTAAAGGGGTGAAGAAGGCCTTGGCTTCCATTAAAATTTGAAAGAGTATAATTTAACTTCCCGTATGGCCCCTTCGTACTGAGATTCAAGACACAGGGGATCCATTTTCGATCGGTTTCCATGTTTTTGGCCTCCACGGTGTCCGAAACGGTAAAGAGGATTATAGATTTCCAACGATTGCAAAGATTATAAACTAGAATGGACCGGAGAACGATGGGTATACCAGAAAACAAACTGAATGAGAAAGGGAATGGAGGAAAGGAATTGGGGAATGCATTGATCAAAGACCAGGAAGAGCGTTTATCAGTGTAATATTTGTTACCGTTTATGACGTCCATAAGCAGAACAGTCTTAATTATCCCTAAATTGGACGTATTCATGCTAAAAGGAACTATGTACATAGGGTTTGCGTTGGACATAGTTCCTTTTAGCATGTCCAATTGAGACTCTAACTTCCCGTAGAAAATCTGCACGACAGGAAACAAGCTAGAATGTAAAAACTGGTATTCGTTCCTTTTATCATTGTATAGTTCCACGTAAAAAATTAAAACGATTCAGATTTTTTTCAGTGATCATTTATAAAGTACACTTTGAGCTTGCATACGGCCTATTAAATTTTCCGTGGAGATACCCTTAAAATGTGTTCAATAGAGATCAACATTCCACAATTTTCCAAAAGTTCTCAAACTCATTTTGCAATTGCACTGAAAAACCCAGACCCCCGTCGGAAAAGTGTGGGCTTAGCACTGCTAGAAAATTTCTCTAGCTGTATATGCCTATGACAGATTCTCTCTATGGATATGTTTCAGATGCTTAGAATCAATTTCAGAGTGGTTTCTCTGTGTTTTGCTGTTTCATAATAATTCAGGGTAGCGACTGAAATCAAAAATCAAAATTCCTTTTCATTTTTGTTCCATCCATTACAGCTCACCTATCTGCATCGCGAAAATACTGGCTTTTATTTTGTTTCTAAAACCAGCCAAAAATAGCGGTGCTTATAGTCGCAAATTGCAAGTCAATTATGTGTCATCGGTGATTATAACTGTCTATATCGCCTCTATCTTATACTCAAGATTATTTTTTTCCTTTATGAATTCTAACACTATTTAATGTTTTGATTACAGTTCCCATGGTCCGAGTGGAAGGAATTGTGGATCGAAAAGCGGGCCTGCCATGTGACATTTCTGCAACAAGCGCTGAGGATTCTCCTCATATGGTGTTGTGGTTTCGCGAGAGTGACGGAATCCCTATATACAGGTGAGCTGACCATTTTAAAAATGGATGACAGGAATCACGTTTGTCAATCGAGGAATTTCCCCGTAGAAGGGCGTCTTTAAAAAATATTAATTCGAGAAAAACTCATATGAAGCTTTGAGAAAGTTTCTTTGCTCATTTTATAATGAAATTCCGCATATTGCCCCTCTAAGGTCTAAGTGTCACAAGCGCCATACGACATTCAAAAATTTTCGCCGCCATTTTGTTTTGTTAAAGAGAAATTGTTGGTTGAACCTATTTCACTAAATTTTCTTTGCGCTGCCGATAACATTCAGTGAAATTTTCGAACAGATTCAACCAACAATTTCTCTGTCAAAAATAAAATGGCGGTGAACATTTTGAAACGTCGCATGGTGCTTGTGATATTTTTGCCGGAACTGGCGGGTGATGATATGAGCTCCGGATCAACATAAAAACATGGCGGTGTGTTTTTAAGGATTTTTGTATGCTAAATATAATTGATTTTCAAAACACAGACCTACTTTACAATACTCTCTTCTAAGGGCAAATTCTTTGAGTTCAATACATCAAAACTCGCTCTTTTGTTTAGTTTTTTTTAAAGATCAGCAACCCTTCCGTACTTGAAGTTTCCTGCAATTAACTCCTGAGAGCTGGTAGGAAGACTCCAACCATCGGAAACACGGTATAGATTCTGCGCTGGTCAAATGCTTTACAATAACTTTGCACCTCACAAAGCCAAGGAAATAGTCAGGCACAGTGCCTCAAAGATTGGACAGTGCCTATTTTTTACTCCGTTTTTTTCCTGAGATAATGTTTGTCTTGCCTGCCCCTAATAAAACTTCACCGCAATATGCAATAAAAATGAAATTACTCCGACAAATTACACGGAAAAAAGCACTCCGGAAAATGTCATTAACCACGCCGGCAACACTTATCTCGACCAGTATTCCAACTGGAAGTTTATTTTATGGTGGTGTAACCTTTCTTTGCACGTCAGTAAATTTTTACCTTTTGAAAAGTACGGTCTAACTCAGAAACACATTGATGGTGGCCTATGCTTCGAGATGAAAGGGTTCAGGTTATACATATATATTTTTCACGAAAATAATAAAAAATGTCATATTCCGCCGAAGTGACTTTACATATTCTGGTGGGTTTGGGAAAAAAATAATTAATTTTACAGTTGCTTGATTTCCCATCATATTTATTTTGTTTTACATAAGGAGACAGCAAGATAATGCTTTGAAACTTTCCAAGAATTTCATCAAGACTTCAACTTTTTCAAAGGTTTTCAAGTTTTCAAGAATGCTTTACACTGGAAAAAAAAACACATTGGATCTAGAGTCCAGACTCTTAAAAACATCGACAAGAAAAAATACTCTTGATTCAATCAGATTTAAGCTTAAATCAAGAACCAAGCCTCTAAATTTGAGCGGATTTCTCATTAATTTAAGCTTAAATCTGATTGAATCAAGAGCCCTTTTTCTTGTCAATGTTTTCAAGAGTCTGGACTCTAGATCCAATGTGTTTTTTTTTCCAGTGTAACGAAATTTCAAAGCAGTGAGTTAGTTGATTTTCATGTTAATAAATAAAATATAAGGGAGAGTCAGCCAATTCAGTTGGTAACGTCTGATTGTGCTTCATGAAGTTAGGAGCTACTCTTTCCTGCTCATCTATAAAAATACCTATCTGCAGAGAGAAACTTAGAGCACTTACAGTGTCTCTATAATGAGCGAGAAGTAGTGGCTCCTCATCGTAAAATTGATTACAAATGACTCTTTTCTCTTTCACTCAGGGTAACAGAGCATACACATTATGCCACCGTCAGGATAGAGCAAAGTCTCAAGTAGATAACTATTTTAACTTGGTGGGAGTGTTTTTGCCTACACGGCTAAGTGAAGGCGATATAAACTTTTCTTTTTATTCCATTCTAACAGTAAGCCTCTAGTAATGAACGAACGTTAATTCTTGAGCATTCCCCGAGACCCTCATCCCTTTCATTTTGAAACTTTTCATCCCTACCCTTTCCCTCGCGGGTGTCAAAGAATCACCGTGAAAATGCACCTTTGATCCAGTCGCTGCTCCTGCTGTTAATCATACTCTTTCTCACGTCGCTCGCATCAATGACCATATCATGCTACTTACTTTGAGCACCCTTTGCAGATAAAAGTATTTTTTTACCCTGCCAACGGAAGGATCACGTCTAAACCTCTTATTTATAGGTCATGTCGTGTCGTCAAAAGTCAAAGGTCCTTGATTTCGTATGAGACTCTTTGATTTTTGACCAATCGAAATTCGGAATCTTGTCACATGACTTCAGAATTTGAAATAATCTAGTGGTTTGGCCAATCAGACGGCAGAACTTTGTCACTTAACTCCTTTGGAGATGTTTCCAATCAAGAATGTAGCATTATAAAAACTAGGGACTCCTTCCTCTTCATCCTCTCTCCTCCTCGTCTCATTTTCTTTTTCCCTTTCTATTCTTCCTCGTCTTTTTCTTTTTCTTTTAATTTCCACTCTTATTTTTACCTTCCCTTCTTCTTTTCTCTTTTGATTTTATAACGTTCTCATCTGATATACGTTAGGAGTCATCCAATCTTCGGTCAACAGTCATCCGCAGTCTGTTCCTTTGGTCAATCAGACGGCAGGCAGAGTTTTGTCACTTAACTCCATCAGGGATATTCCCAGTCAAGAACGTAGCATCATCATGAAAACTAGAGACTTCCTCTCCTTTATTCTTCCCTTCTCTGTCTCTTTTTCTTCTTCTCTTTCTTTTCCTCATTGTCCTTTGCTGTATCCTCTTATTTTCCCCCTTTCTTCTTCTTCTCTCTCTTCCGATTCCTGAAATGTTTTCATCTGACGTACGTCAGGAGTGCTCCAATCTTAGGGTCAACAGTCATCCGCAGTTACATTTCTCACACCGGTGCATTCTGACATCCCGGAGTGCAATCGTCATCCCATAATTCCAGGTTGCGGACCGAGCTCAAGCGCGAATAAAAAGGACACCGCGTCCGGCCCGTCGCACATTGGAACGAGCTTTCGAGAGCAATCGGACACGACATTTTTGACCGAAGATTCTGATATTTATTTCATCTTACTAAAACTTTCAAGGGGTGTTTCTGAAAAATAATTTTGCGAATCAACCCTTAAAACCCCCTTTAAACTTCGAAGTTTCGTATCGAGTAAGATTTAAAGCTTTGAAAGTTTCCACCGAGTGTCCGACTTCTCCGATTGCTTCGCTCCATTGTGCGTCGCGCTACGTCGGACTGAAAGCGGAGGGGCATGACGTTTCATTACGATCGGGGTGCAAGTCGGCGTGAAAACGGTACCGAGGTCTGTCTCAGATGTCAGTGCATAATACACGGGCCGGGGGAGAGGGGGGACCCCGGTCGTCTCCGCTATGTAAATTGAATTAAAAAGGAACAGTTTAGCACTTTAACGTTCGGATAAATAGAGATTAATGGGAGAATCCATTACGAAAAAAGCAGGGTCGGGCCCGCGGGGAGGGCGCGGGGGAGTAAAGTCGTTGACTAATGGGTTTTGTCAGTCGGAGTCCTAGTCGTGTTGGACTTGCAAGATAAAAGGTGCGGCTCCCCCCGCCGCCCCCTGCCGGCCAGCCTTTCAGCCCTCTCCTTGCAGCCCCTCTTGTCACATGTCGGAGTGATGTTTTAAGACTTGTCGCATTGTTTCGGTTTAATTTTAGTTTCCTCTGCTCTCTTCGTTGTGTTTTTCGCGTTTCAGCGGGGGAAGAGTCGTTTCAACGGCTCGCCTGTGGCCGACGATCCCTGGGGGCAGTTCAAGTATTACCTAAGCGACTTGAAAAGAAGGGATTCTAAGATGAACTTATGGGGTCTTACGAGAAGAAGGTTTGGTTCAGACTTGAGTAAGTCTCTCATTTTTTTTAAAAAAAAAATTAAAGAAATAATTCTCAAATTAAAATAATTTTTCAGAAATTTTTCTGACTCTGTTTTTTTTTTAGAAAAACTTCAGGGGGGGGGGGGGGTCAAGCCCAGCTTACGTAATTCAAAAAGAAGACGAGGGCCAAAACGGCTGAAGTATCATTTAAACGGCCCCTTTGAGAGATCATGGTACATACGTTGATTCTAAAATGATTCGAAAATAGCTTTTCTGTACTGCAAAATGTAGAATTTTTGGAGGAAAATTGGGGAAGGGGGAAAGTTACGCTCAGATTATACGTTATTCAAAGAGAGGACAAGAGCCAAAACGACTGAAGTGATACTTGAACGGTAGCTTAGAGAAATCATGACATATATGTTGATTCTAAAATGAACCGAAAATAATAGTTCTTTATTGCAAAATGTAGTTAATTTCGCATGTGAAACAAACCCTAAGCGAGAGGTCTCCTCGACATCCGCCCTGCTCGATCTGGCGGGGGCGATGGAGGTGTAAAGGGGAGGGAAGTAGACGAGGAGGGGGAAGGATGCTATAAAGCTCTGAATAACCAATTAGCAGGGGCTCTATCAACAGAACTCGACTCTTGCAATATTTAATGCGACTTCAAAATGAAATTATGCAGATGAGAACTTAACAAACATACCACTATCTGCAACTCTTAGAACCTTTATTTCTGCGACCAAGCGCCAAGTATTTATCCCTCCGTTTCGTATTCATGACGGAAAAAAATCCGCACTCCGTCGGCAAATGAATTTCAGAGCGGTTTTCGCTTTCGTCTCTGCGCATTAATTTTTCCGAACGTAAATCCCTGCTTTTTCTCCACCTCCTTCAGACTTGTTCGCGGGGAACCACGCTGCCGTGCTGAGGAAAAACACCGTAAGAGCCTTCAGACGTTGCCATGTTTCCTTCAACAAAAAACAAATTAACTACGAAAAATTGTCATAAGTTTTTTCTTTTAAATTTTCAGACAATGTTGTTCTCAATTTAATTTAAAATATCTGAACATTTCGAGGAAAAAGAAGAATAACTTTCCTCAAAATACATGTTTTATCCGGAGACATTTGGCAACTTTCGAATGTTCATACGTTGCTTCTCCTTAGCACAGCAGTATGTAACACCTGACTCCAGCAGCCTGAAGAGGGCTCCTTTAGAAATAAGTTTAAGGTACCTAATCTTACTTTATCAGGAAAAAGTATAGTGGAATTAAGTAAGTAGAATAAATGGACGTATTTCCATCAAACGGAACTATTTGCATCATAACGTGAGTCCTGTTATGCTTGTGATAGAAGATATTAATGTTTTTGGTTTACACATTCACGGGAATTTTGAATTCTCCGCTCGCATTACATGAAAAAAAATACTCTACTTGAATCAAATGGGCCACACTTTGCAATAAGGAACTAGAATTTCTGGCTCATACTTAAAAACACCTATCTGCATAGGAAGACTAATGGCACATACGTTGTTTTAAAATGAGCCGAAAATTTTAATTCCTAATTTTTGCAAAATGTGGTCCAAATCGTGCACTAATGGTCCTGGCAGGCATCTTAATCTTTTATTTAAAAAAATTACACTTATTCTGGTTAAGAGTTACGCAATGTAATTTAGGTTGTTTGGTTCGTGTTCTACGTGGAATTTCGATGAGAATACGTAAAACAGCTTTATTTTGATACAGCTTTCATCATAAATTACTTTCTTGTACTCCATTCAATTTTAAAACTGAAAATTGTGTCAAGACAATTGTAAACCGAAGATTCGCCTTCAATTAGCCGGTTATGCAAAATGACTGTCGTGGCGCACGAATAGTGGTATCAAAATTTTGTATGGAGCTTACGTAGCGAGTTGAAGGCGCTCCCCTTTACCTTCCTAATCGAGCAGTGTTACTTCCCCATCGTTTACTTAAACGTGCTTTAAGACCAAACATTTCAATTTGGTTGATTGTTAGTTTTAAAAATAAAATTATACATATCAACGCTCTTCAGTCGATTTATTTTTATGCAACCGAAGAAAGAAAAACTATCATTGTATGTTTAAAATCTGTACTGTGTATTGAACGTCCATTCAATATCTTGATGCCATGAAGTTAAGGCAATTTTTTCTTCGTCCGGAGCTCTTACCTTTCCTATTCCAACGCTAGAGTGCGCAGTGTGCATGGCACTTTTCGTGGTTTGTATCGCAGAGTCTTCACGCTCCCTCCTTAAGACTAGCCAAAGGCATGCTTCGTTTCTTCTTTTTATTACATACTTCGTACGTGCTCAGGTACACAATTTTATCAGTTCGTTACACCGAAGTATTAATGTCCCTCCCACCTTTTTCCCGATGACCCCCGGCAGTATTATTATTTTTTTCTTCTTTTTTTCCATCTGCGATCCCTCAGCCCAATATCGTTATGAGTTCGATTGAGACGGGTTTTACTGAGCTCGCAGTCAAGTGTAGAGGAAGTTTTCCCAGCGGAATAATAATTTCAACAGGCGTTCAATCGAGCCCTCAGCAAGGTTTAATTGCATTCTTTGCGGCCGTTCATAAAATACGTAACGTTCGAGAGGGTATGGGAATCTGAGTCTCCGTTACGGGTGCGTTACAAATAGGACATGCAGGAATACGGTAAATAAAGCCAGAATGAGCGCCGACTTTTTGAAAATTTAAGGTAAAAATTACTGGAATGTGGCGATTTTTACACCCGAAAAAAATTCACCCGAAACAGTAATTTGAGTAAAAGGTCAAATTAAGGGGCACGTAATTTATTTTACGGGGTAAATCTAAGTTAATTAAATAATTCAATGATTAAATACCTGATTTAAAATGAATTGAAGCACGAGTAAAAATTAGGGAACGTCTCATGTGGACGTATTTCTATCAAACAGAACTATGTGCAGGTGAGAAATATGGGGTGTGCTCTAGAAATCTGCATAAGAAGCAATGAAAAAGTGGGCGTGATTCCTTTTGAAGAATTGAAAAAGCGGGATATTACATTCTATCAAACAGACCTATGTGCCAACTGAATGCGGTATTCATGAGCCGCGAGCATGGCAAGAGAGCATTGTGAACAGGCAGAGTTAAAGAGTCCTGCGCGAGAACTCCCGCATCGCCACGTTCGTTGCCGCTGACGTCACTGGCGCTTTATTATGCTCATTCACTCTTACGGCCAGAGAACTAACGAGCACACCCCATATTTCTCACCTCTACATAGGTCTTTTTGGTAGAAATACGTCCATGTAGTTAGGCCGATTTCGGTTGGAGCTTCCAATTAAAATTGCAAATGGTAGGTTCTCGTCCACCAGGTACAGAGACGTGTTTCCATATCTTCTATATTTATGAAGGACTTAGTTGTGTCGGAAAGCTTCTCAGGGCTGTGAAAAACTGCTACCATTTGCAACCAAAAGAATCACTCCATTTTTCTCATATCTTTTTTGTCTATTGTGTCGTCTATCGATATAAATAATCAGCCTGCAGTTGATTATCAACGTCTCATTCGATACACACAGCTCTTATACGGCAAACATCGATTGCTGTTTTATCAGTTAAATTGTAAAAAAAATATATCCGACTTGTTTCAAATGTACATTTTACCATTGTGGAATGCTAATTGGACGTATTTCTGTCAAACGGAACTATTTTTATTAAGACATGAGCTCTAATAGCCATAAGAATACATGCACAACAGGGCTCACGTCATAATGCACATAGTTCTGTTAGGCATAAATACGTCCAATTTAACCACAGGGGTGGTCAAATTCGACGTATTTCTGCTACAAGGAACTATGTTGCACGCAAGCTATATCGACGGTGTAAGTCAGCAATCTCATAACTCGGTTTGCGACGTCGCAGACTTCCTGTCATACTTTATTTTTTAAACGGAAAACTACTCAACGGCAATTCTTTAAAACTGCCGTTATTTTTTTTCTCTGTGCGAAGAAAATTCTGTGTAAACTTCAAGGAATGATTTCAATTTGTTCTCCTTTAAAAAAATAACATAGAGGCGGAGATAGACACCGCAAACGGGATATGTGGACGTAATGTGTACATGAGACTCACTGGCGCCTACAAACCTAAATGGATACTTCACGCATTGCGCAATGCTTGAAGTATCCATTTAGGTTTGTAGGCGCTGGTGCGCGTTCCGCGCTGGCCGGCCGCCCGCAGCGCCCTAGCGTACCGCTAGTAACTATTTCACAACAGCGGTGTTGCATAGTATCATACAAAATTGAAGGAGCTCCAACATGTTAAGAATGACAGGCTTCCTTTAAGAGTACGTAGCTCTCTTCGCAAAATAAATCGAGATACTACGGCACAAAAAGAGAGCGGTAGTCCAAAAACTCAGTAAGTCCTTATTATTATTATTATTATTATTATTATTATTACTCTATATAAAGCTGCTGTTCCCACTCACTCTGCCCCCCCTAGATAAAAATTGGCCGAAGCGATTTCCTTTAAAATTGGTACACGCTCAGCTATTGTAACGAGGAGTTGATTAAAATTATTCCCGTTCAAATCCGCTGCTTAGGACGCCCGCAAGAGCGAAAAGTTGTTTCTCCATATAGCATTACATTGGAGATACGCGGTTGTTTACGCGCATCGCGCCGAACAGGTTCAATCCTGTTGCGTGACGTCACTGCCTTATAGACGAAATATAAGGTTTTAGGCGGTATTTTTCAACGGATTTTTGTGGAAATTGGTTAGCGGAGGTATTTTTCAACGGGGATCTCGAATTTTTGGTCGGATTTTCAAAATCTCAAAATCCAAGATGGCGGCCGTGGCCTAAAATGCTAAGTCGGCTCCTGTTTGATCGATTTTCGTGAAACTCGGTATCCACAGGTATTTTTCGACGAGAAACTCGAATTTTTGGTCGGATTTTCAAAATTTCCAAATCCAAGATGGCGGCCGTGGCCTAAAATGCTAAGTCGGCTCCTGTTATATCGATTTTCGTGAAACTCGGTATCCAGGGGTATTTTTCGACGAGAAACTCGGATTTTTGGTCAGATTTTTCAAAAATCTTTCCAAATCCAATTGGAAAATTTCCAAATCCAAGATGGCGGCAGTGGCCTAAAATGCTAAGTCGGCTCCTGATATATCGATTTTCGTGAAACTCGGTATCTACAGGTATTTTTCGACGAGAAACTCGAATTTTTGGTTAGATTTTCAAAATTTCCAAATCCAAGATGGCGGCCGTGGCTTAAAATGCTAAGTCGGCTCCTGTTCGATCGATTTTCGTGAAACTCGGTATCCGGGGGTATATTTCGACGGGATACTAGAATGTTTGGTCAGATTTTCAAAATTCAAAAATTCAAGATGGCGGCCGTGGTCTAAAATGCTACATCGCTTCCTGATATCGATCGATTTTTGTGAAACTCGGTATTGGGAGGTGTATTTCGACGGGAAATTAGAATTTTAGGTCCGATTTTCAAAATTCAAAAATCAAAAATGGCGATCGTGGTCTAAGTTGTTATCTTGGCTTCCGATCCATCGATTTTTGTGAAACTCGGTATTAGGAGGTGTATTTCGACGGGAAATTAGAATTTTAGGTCCGATTTTCAAAATTCAAAAATCAAAAATGGCGATCGTGGTCTAAGTTGTTATCTTGGCTTCCGATCCATCGATTTTTGTGAAATTCGGCATTAGGAGGTGTATTTTGACGGAAAACTCGCATTTTTGGTCAGATTTTCAACATTTCCAAATCCAAGATGGCGGCCCCGCACGAAAACGCGGTCCGGACTCCTAGAACATCAATTTCTGTAAAACTTGGTGAAAAAGAAGATTAAGACATAGATGTTGTCTCCTCATCAATGTTAAAAACTGTGCGGGGCGGTGGCGGCTCGCGGAGCGAGTCGCAAGTTCGTCGCGAAGCGTAGAACTGGGGTCCAGGGGCACTCCCCGGCTAGACGTGTCAGCTCGCAAAGCGAGCTAATCACGACTAGTTACTCTATATAAAGCTGCTGTTCCCACTCACTCTGCCCCCCCTAGATAAAAATTGGCCGAAGCGATTTCCTTTAAAATTGGCACACGCTTAGCTATTGTAATGAGGAGTTGATTAAAATTATTCCCACTCAAATCCGCTGCTTAGGACGCCCGCAAGAGCGAAAAGTTGTTTCTCCATATAGTATTACATTGGAGATACGCGGTTGTTTACGCGCATCGCGCCGAACAGGTTCAATCCTGTTGCGTGACGTCACTGCCTTATAGACGAAATATAAGGTTTTAGGCGGTATTTTTCAACGGATTTTTGAGGAAATTGGTAAGCGGGGGTATTTTTCAACGGGGATCTCGAATTTTTGGTCGGATTTTCAAAATCTCAAAATCCAAGATGGCGGCCGTGGCCTTAAATGCTAAGTCGGCTCCTGTTCGATCGATTTTCGTGAAACTCGGTATCCGGGGGTATTTTTCGACGGGAAACTCGAATTTTTGGTCAGATTTTCAAAATTTCAAAATCCAAGATGGCGGCCGTGGCCTAAAATGCTAAGTCGGCTCCTGTTCTATCGATTTTCGTGGAACTCGGCATCCGGGGGTACTTTTCGACGGGAAACTCGAATTTTTGGTCAGATTTTCAAAATTTCAAAATCCAAGATGGCGGCCGTGGCCTAAAATGCTAAGTCGGCTCCTGTTCGATCGATTTTCGTGAAACTCGGCATCCGGGGGTACTTTTCGACGGGAAACTCGAATTTTTGGTCGGATTTTCAAAATTTCAAAATCCAAGATGACGGCCGTGGCCTAAAATGCTAAGTCGGCTCCTGTTCGATCGATTTTCGTGAAACTCGGTATCCGGGGGTACTTTTCGACGGGGATCTCGAATTTTTGGTCGGATTTTCAAAATCTCAAAATCCAAGATGGCGGTCGTGGCCTAAAATGCTAAGTCGGCTCCTGTTCGATCGATTTTCGTGAAACTCGGTATCCGGGGGTATATTTCGACGGGAAACTAGAATTTTAGGTCCGATTTTCAAAATTCAATAATCAAAAATGGCGATCGTGGTCTAAAATGCTACATCGCTTCCTGATATCGATAGATTTTTGTGCAACTCGGTATTAGGAGGTGTATTTCGACGGGAAATTAGAATTTTAGGTCCGATTTTCAAAATTCAAAAATCAAAAATGGCGATCGTGGTCTAAGTTGTTATCTTGGCTTCCGATCCATCGATTTTTGTGAAATTCGGTATTAGGAGGTGTATTTTGACGGAAAACTCGCATTTTTGGTCAGATTTTCAACATTTCCTAATCCAAGATGGCGGCCCCGCACGAAAACGCGGTCCGGACTCCTAGAACATCAATTTCTGTAAAACTTGGTGAAAAAGAAGATTAAGACATAGATGTTGTCTCCTCATCAATGTTAAAAACTGTGCGGGGCGGTGGCGGCTCGCGGAGCGAGTCGCAAGTTCGTCGCGAAGCGTAGAACTGGGGTCCAGGGGCACTCCCCGGCTAGACGTGTCAGCTCGCAAAGCGAGCTAATCACGACTAGTTACTCTATATAAAGCTGCTGTTCCCACTCACTATGCCCCCCCTAGATAAAAATTGGCCGAAGCGATTTCCTTTAAAATTGGTACACGCTCAGCTATTGTAATGAGGAGTTGATTAAAATTATTCCCACTCAAATCCGCTGCTTAGGACGCCCGCAAGAGCGAAAAGTTGTTTCTCCATATAGTATTACATTGGAGATACGCGGTTGTTTACGCGCATCGCGCCGAACAGGTTCAATCCTGTTGCGTGACGTCACTGCCTTATAGACGAAATATAAGGTTTTAGGCGGTATTTTTCAACGGATTTTTGAGGAAATTGGTAAGCGGGGGTATTTTTCAACGGGGATCTCGAATTTTTGGTCGGATTTTCAAAATCTCAAAATCCAAGATGGCGGCCGTGGCCTATAATGCTAAGTCGGCTCCTGTTCGATCGATTTTCGTGAAACTCGGTATCCGGGGTACTTTTCGACGGGAAACTCGAATTTTTGGTCAGATTTTCAAAATTTCAAAATCCAAGATGGCGGCCGTGGCCTAAAATGCTAAGTCGGCTCCTGTTCGATCGATTTTCGTGAAACTCGGTATCCGGGGTACTTTTCGACGGGAAACTCGAATTTTTGGTCGGATTTTCAAAATCTCAAAATCCAAGATGGCGGCCGTGGCCTAAAATGCTAAGTCGGCTCCTGTTCGATCGATTTTCGTGAAACTCGGTATCCGGGGTACTTTTCGACGGGAAACTCGAATTTTTGGTCAGATTTTCAAAATTTCAAAATCCAAGATGGCGGCCGTGGCCTAAAATGCTAAGTCGGCTCCTGTTCGATCGATTTTCGTGAAACTCGGTATCGGGGGTACTTTTCGACGGGAAACTCGAATTTTTGGTCGGATTTTCAAAATCTCAAAATCCAAGATGGCGGACGTGGCCTAAAATGCTAAGTCGGCTCCTGTTCGATCGATTTTCGTGAAACTCGGTATCCGGGGGTACTTTTCGACGGGAAACTCGAATTTTTGGTCAGATTTTCAAAATCTCAAAATCCAAGATGGCGGACGTGGCCTAAAATGCTAAGTCGGCTCCTGTTCGATCGATTTTCGTGAAACTCGGTATCCGGGGGTACTTTTCGACGGGAAACTCGAATTTTTGGTCAGATTTTCAAAATCTCAAAATCCAAGATGGCGGCCGTGGCCTAAAATGCTAAGTCGGCTCCTGTTCGATCGATTTTCGTGAAACTCGGTATCCGGGGGTACTTTTCGACGGGAATCTCGAATTTTTGGTCGGATTTTCAAAATCTCAAAATCCAAGATGGCGGACGTGGCCTAAAATGCTAAGTCGGCTCCTGTTCGATCGATTTTCGTGAAACTCGGTATTCGGGGGTACTTTTCGACGGGAAACTCGAATTTTTGGTCAGATTTTCAAAATTTCAAAATCCAAGATGGCGGCCGTGGCCTAAAATGCTAAGTCGGCTCCTGTTCGATCGATTTTCGTGAAACTCGGTATCGGGGGTACTTTTCGACGGGAATCTCGAATTTTTGGTCGGATTTTCAAAATTTCAAAATCCAAGATGGCGGACGTGGCCTAAAATGCTAAGTCGGCTCCTGTTCGATCGATTTTCGTGAAACTCGGTATCCGGGGGTACTTTTCGACGGGAAACTCGAATTTTTGGTCAGATTTTCAAAATTTCAAAATCCAAGATGGCGGCCGTGGCCTAAAATGCTAAGTCGGCTCCTGTTCGATCGATTTTCGTGAAACTCGGTATCTGGGGGTACTTTTCGACGGGGATCTCGAATTTTTGGTCGGATTTTCAAAATCTCAAAATCCAAGATGGCGGACGTGGCCTAAAATGCTAAGTCGGCTCCTGTTCGATCGATTTTCGTGAAACTCGGTATCCGGGGGTACTTTTCGACGGGAAACTCGAATTTTTGGTCGGATTTTCAAAATCTCAAAATCCAAGATGGCGGACGTGGCCTAAAATGCTAAGTCGGCTCCTGTTCGATCGATTTTCGTGAAACTCGGTATTCGGGGGTACTTTTCGACGGGAAACTCGAATTTTTGGTCAGATTTTCAAAATTTCAAAATCCAAGATGGCGGCCGTGGCCTAAAATGCTAAGTCGGCTCCTGTTCGATCGATTTTCGTGAAACTCGGTATCTGGGGGTACTTTTCGACGGGGATCTCGAATTTTTGGTCGGATTTTCAAAATCTCAAAATCCAAGATGGCGGCCGTGGCCTAAAATGCTAAGTCGGCTCCTGTTCGATCGATTTTCGTGAAACTCGGTATCCGGGGGTACTTTTCGACGGGAAACTCGAATTTTAGGTCAGATTTTCAAAATTTCAAAATCCAAGATGGCGGCCGTGGCCTAAAATGCTAAGTCGGCTCCTGTTCGATCGATTTTCGTGAAACTCGGTATCCGGGGGTACTTTTCGACGGGAAACTCGAATTTTTGGTCAGATTTTCAAAATTCAAAATCCAAGATGGCGGCCGTGGCCTAAAATGCTAAGTCGGCTCCTGTTCGATCGATTTTCGTGAAACTCGGTATCCGGGGGAACTTTTCGACGGGAAACTCGAATTTTTGGTCGGATTTTCAAAATCTCAAAATCCAAGATGGCGGACGTGGCCTAAAATGCTAAGTCGGCTCCTGTTCGATCGATTTTCGTGAAACTCGGTATTCGGGGGTACTTTTCGACGGGAAACTCGAATTTTTGGTCAGATTTTCAAAATTTCAAAATCCAAGATGGCGGCCGTGGCCTAAAATGCTAAGTCGGCTCCTGTTCGATCGATTTTCGTGAAACTCGGTATCCGGGGGTACTTTTCGACGGGAAACTCGAATTTTTGGTTAGATTTTCAAAATTTCAAAATCCAAGATGGCGGCCGTGGCCTAAAATGCTAAGTCGGCTCCTGTTCGATCGATTTTCGTGAAACTCGGTATCCGGGGGTATATTTCGACGGGAAACTAGAATGTTTGGTCAGATTTTCAAAATTCAAAAATTCAAGATGGCGGCCGTGGTCTAAAATGCTACATCGCTTCCTGATATCGATCGATTTTTGTGAAACTCGGTATTAGGAGGTGTATTTCGACGGGAAATTAGAATTTTAGGTCCGATTTTCAAAATTCAATAATCAAAAATGGCGATCGTGGTCTAAAATGCTACATAGCTTCCTGATATCGATCGATTTTTGTGAAACTCGGTATTAGGAGGTGTATTTCGACGGGAAATTAGAATTTTAGGTCCGATTTTCAAAATTCAAAAATCAAAAATGGCGATCGTGGTCTAAGTTGTTATCTTGGCTTCCGATCCATCGATTTTTGTGAAATTCGGCATTAAGAGGTGTATTTTGACGGAAAACTCGCATTTTTGGTCAGATTTTCAACATTTCCAAATCCAAGATGGCGGCCCCGCACGAAAACGCGGTCCGGACTCCTAGAACATCAATTTCTGTAAAACTTGGTGAAAAAGAAGATTAAGACATAGATGTTGTCTCCTCATCAATGTTAAAAACTGTGCAGGGCGGTGGCGGCTCGCGGAGCGAGTCGCAAGTTCGTCGCGAAGCGTAGAACTGGGGTCCAGGGGCACTCCCCGGCTAGACGTGTCAGCTCGCAAAGCGAGCTAATCACGACTAGTTACTCTTTATAAAGCTGCTATATATAGCTTCCAATTAAAATTGCAAATGGTAGGTTCTCGTCCACCAGGTACAGAGACGTGTTTCCATATCTTCTATATTTATGAAGGACTTAGTTGTGTCGGAAAGCTCCTCAGGGCTGTGAAAAACTGCTACCATTTGCAACCAAAAGAATCACTCCATTTTTCTCATATCTTTTTTGTCTATTGTGTCGTCTATCGATATAAATAATCAGCCTGCAGTTGATTATCAATGTCTCATTCGATACACACAGCTCTTATACGGCAAACATCGATTGCTGTTTTATCAGTTAAATTGTAAAAAAAATATATCCGACTTGTTTCAAATGTACATTTTACCATTGTGGAATGCTAATTGGACGTATTTCTGTCAAACGGAACTATTTTTATTAAGACATGAGCTCTAATAGCCATAAGAATACATGCACAACAGGGCTCACGTCATAATGCACATAGTTCTGTTAGGCATAAATACGTCCAATTTAACCACAGGGGTGGTCAAATTCGACGTATTTCTGCTACAAGGAACTATGTTGCACGCAAGCTATATCGACGGTGTAAGTCAGCAATCTCATAACTCGGTTTGCGACGTCGCAGACTTCCTGTCATACTTTATTTTTTAAACGGAAAACTACTCAACGGCAATTCTTTAAAACTGCCGTTATTTTTTTTCTCTGTGCGAAGAAAATTCTGTGTAAACTTCAAGGAATGATTTCAATTTGTTCTCCTTTAAAAAAATAACATAGAGGCGGAGATAGACACCGCAAACGGGATATGTGGACGTAATGTGTACATGAGACTCACTGGCGCCTACAAACCTAAATGGATACTTCACGCATTGCGCAATGCTTGAAGTATCCATTTAGGTTTGTAGGCGCTGGTGCGCGTTCCGCGCTGGCCGGCCGCCCGCAGCGCCCTAGCGTACCGCTAGTAACTATTTCACAACAGCGGTGTTGCATAGTATCATACAAAATTGAAGGAGCTCCAACATGTTAAGAATGACAGGCTTCCTTTAAGAGTACGTAGCTCTCTTCGCAAAATAAATCGAGATACTACGGCACAAAAAGAGAGCGGTAGTCCAAAAACTCAGTAAGTCCTTATTATTATTATTATTATTATTATTACTCTATATAATGCTGCTGTTCCCACTCACTATGCCCCCCCTAGATAAAAATTGGCCGAAGCGATTTCCTTTAAAATTGGTACACGCTTAGTTATTGTAATGAGGAGTTGATTAAAATTATTCCCATTCAAATCCGCTGCCTCGGATGCCCGCAAGAGCGAAAAGTTATTTCTCCATATAGTATTACATTGGAGATACGCGGTTGTTTACGCGCATCGCGCCGAACAGGTTCAATCCTGTTGCGTGACGTCACTGCCTTGTTAAATATATAACGACGGTGTAATTCGGCAATCACACAAGTCGGTTTGCGACGTCGCAGACTTCCTGTCGTACTTTATTTTTTAAACAGAAAACTACTCAACAGCAATTCTTTAAAACTGCCGTGATTTTTCTTCTCGGTGCGAATAAAATTCTGCGTAAACTTCAAAGAATGATGCCAATTTGTTCTCCTTTAAAAAAATAACATAGAGACGGAGATAGACACCGCAAACGAGATATGCGATTCCGAACTTACGCCATCGATACGCACATAGTTTTTTTAGCTTAAATACGTCCAATTAGCATTTTTTAAAGGTAAAATCTACATCGAAACATGTCGGTTACTTGTTACACAAGTGACGCATCGCGTCGTTGACACACAACTACAAAATTGTTAAATCAGCAATTTCATTTTCCTGTGAAGATCTGTTTTTCATCATTCGCCGAAACCGGAGAAGGCGACGGAAAGGGGTACGGACTATTTCCATATCCAATATTTCCAGATCTGATATAAAATCAAAAGTCTGCGGGACGTTCGTCAGGGAATTGGATGCGGGAAATCATAAAACTCGGGGCGGATAATCGCGGGAAGCTTCGCGAGTTCCGCGTGATTTCATATGCGCGCACGGTATTAACAAGGATCGCGGGTGGGTCCCCCGATGGCCATCGCAGCGACACGATAAAAAAAGGGAGGAAGGGGGACCATCGAATGAAACGCCACCTGGGAGTATTTTAAAGCACGCGCACACATTAACGGAGCGCCGTCTCGAATAGGTTTCTTTGCCGAGAGGAAAGGATCGTCGTTCTTACGATGCTCGTGGTGGATTCTAGGCCTTACACAGTGAGAAACAAGCGAGGAAAGCTCTGAAACGTTTGTCTTAGAGAACACTAAAAAACAATTTCTTGCGGTATCATTTTCACTAAAAGCGTCGTTTTTGACAACAAAATTTGATTTTTTGAGTCAAATCTGTGCTGATGTAACTGAAGTTTTTTTTTTTTTTTTTTTTTGTGAGGTAAAGGAGCGTTTTTTGCCGTCTTTTTTTTAAACTTAAACTTGGCCATAGCACAATGACGCTTCCTAACTTAAAACAAGCGATGTTGAGTTGAATGCGCACAGATACCCTGCATGGAGCAACTCAACATTGTTCTAGATTTAGTGCGGGATCTAGATATTTTGCACCAAAACATTATCAGTTTGAATACAACTAGAAATGTAGGACCTGAAAAAAGACCCATTTCTAGAGTCTTATATGTAATGAACAGTACTTCACTCCCCAGAAAATCGCCTATTTCCATTTTTCGGAGTTTGGAAGCATCGCTCGTGAAACTAAGGTTGAAATAATACAGTTGTGTATTCGAGTTGAAATAAATATGTATGGATTCGGTGGAAGGGGGTGGAGGTGGTGAGCTAGTTTGTGTGTAGAGTCCGCGGGGGTGCGGGTGTATGATGTCCGTAAAATATGATTAGCGCGGGTCGTTGCGGGAATAGTCTGAATACAAATAGACATTTGCCCTCGCTCCCAGCTCGCCGCCAGGGCTGTGTGGGTCGCAGCGGTTCCAGTCGGGTATCTTTGTCTGAAAATTGCTCTGCTGGGCATCCCCTAGCTGTGAAACTGCGAAATCACGGATCTTGCTCCGACACCCTGGTTGGGTGGACTTGGATTTTAGGAATCTTAACGTATGTCGAATGAGGATGCGTTACGGTGGTGAGGCGTGAATGATCGAATATCGATATTTCCGCATTTGAAGCTATGGTAAAGAAGAGATTATCAAGGTGTTCGTTGCGAACACCCGGCCTATCGATCATTTTCCATAAGTGTAATTACAAGGTGGCATGAATCGTAAGAAAGAAATAAAAGATTGGAAATTTCGGTGAAATATTTCATGAAATTTCACGAGGGTGTGAAATATTTCATATTTTTCAGGGGCTAGAGTATGCAACCCGCACTAAAACACACAAGCTAGCGACAATAGATAAAATATAGTATGACAGGAGCCTACAACGTTTCAAGCGGAGATACGTGATTTCGCACCTCGGCCATCGATATGAAGAAAATAAAAGTGTAAAAAGTCATCTTCAGTGGTAGTGCATAGCATGGTTTCTTCCACCTTGGTTTCATCAATCAGTGACACACAAATCGTCGGTTTTCTGATGTATCTCAATTTCCGCGTAACCCATATGGTTCATATAACTCCACAATTTCCGGGGGTCACGTGGGAATAGAGATACGCCCTTATGTCCAAGGAGCGACGAAATTCGCACTGGTTGCTTGACGTTAAATACGGATGAAATAGAGGTGGAAAAAACCACGGTATGCACCGCCGCTGTGGATGACGCCATTAGCCGTATGTTTCAATCGGCGATTTTACCATCAGTTTTATACAGAGAAATTCGGCATTTAGACTTAACTCATTAACTTATACTAATTTACGAGCTTCAACTATCAAAGCATAATTTAGTGACCAGCGCGGCCGATTCATAATTTAAGAAATCTCGTATAAACGTGTAGCTTAGTCTTCTCTATCTTGATGGTGTCCAACGTGATCATTTTAGCTCAAATGTAAGTAGGTCAGCAGATCAACCGAATAAGTTGAAAAGGTATGTTTGCTTACGTTATTTACGGACCCCCCTCGCTCTGGAACGGTACGTTCGTGCAAGTATGATGAATTGCCTTTGAACCCAATCATAAATTGGTTTTCTTTGAACGCAGATATTTGACTGTGCAGCGGAACCCGAAACAAAATGAAAACCGACCAAAACCTAATTACTTACGGTTTCTATTGGATGTAAAACATGGATTGGATTATTAGTGACAGCGAATCGCAATAATAAAGGAGAATGACCTATGAGCAATGGAAAGTTGCCAAATTTCGTCCAATGAATTGATGATTTTTGAGTAAAGTTATCATGCCTTTAAATTTCTAAACTCACTCTCTCCCTGGCCGCTACACGGTCCAACCCCCGTAGAACTCTGATTACCCTCTATAATGCCCACTTTGTGGGCCCCTGTAAGTTAATGTAAATATATAGAGCGGGCTTCTAGGGGTCAACTATTATCGACAGCCGCAAAAATTATAAGAATCGGCCCGGTAGATCATTAAAACAAACAGTGACTAAAAATGCAAATTTACAATATTTAAATGGGAGAATTCCCAACCTTTTCATGTAATAATAAAAAAAACCTAGTTCATGCTTCCAAAATCTGAATGCAGCGAGCACATTTGGAGAGTATTACCTGTCAATAACCGCAAAGATTATGGAATTTGGCCCAGTAGAATGGTAGTGCAAACTGTGATAAAAAATGAAAATTTATCGGATCAGAGAATTTACGATAGTGATTTCGATTACAATTCTGTGGAAATTTCTGTGGAAAATTCAACAAAAAAAATTCATAGGTTTTTCACAAAAAAAGTTAGATTTATCAAAAGGGATTCGGCAACGTCTAGTAGTTCACACGACGTTTCTCCCTAGCGCAGCAGAATATTGAACCCTCGTTCAGCCCACCACCGCAATGACAAGAGAAAAGTGCTGTAAGCGAAAGTTGGGCATGAAAGTTCGTCCAGGCGAGTTGGTCTCCTCGATCGTAAACTCGTAAATGTGGGCTCATATCTTTCCTCGACTCCACCAAACTTCAATATCAGCCGCGGTCGAGAGATCAGAGGGATGAAAAGTGTTTATTTACATGCGGTGGGTCTGAGTTAAGTAATTTATGAACGCGGATACGGAAAGTCGATCAGAAGTTAGGTTCTGCAGCAAAAGGTTGTCTGCGTATTTGATCGAATACCAAAACCGGACGAAGCCACAATGATGTATGTCGATGGTGAGACTACCAAACTACGGTTATGGAGCGCCGTGTTCAAAAATTTTTGCTCCTCCTATTTATTTTTCCAAACGAGTATTTGTCCGCCTTTTTTCCGCAAAATTTCCGAAGAATTTTGCTGGAAACCAAGAAAAATGTTACATCATGAAAATAACATACAGGAGAGAACAAGGAAACCCCACTAAAATCGTGGTTCAAGTACCGGAATGACAAGTGTGATCCACGCTGAAAAAAAGTGTAGCAAATTTGACGAGAAGCATGTTAAATTCTATTATGAGTCTACTTGATTTTTAATACAATGACACTGTAGGGTAATGATAGGCAAGCATCTGGTAACATTTACGCAATTCGTTTATCTTGTGAAGTTTTGAAGAGAAAATGTACAGCGGAGTGCTTTAATTCGAACTTCGTCCAAATACCAAGCACAGACAACAGTTAGGAACGAAACTTTTTCAAATCGCCTTCCATTCTTTATGATACCTCCTGACCATAGCTCGAGTTGAGATTGTTGTATCCCAGCGCCTGCAACCAATTTCATGTTTTTCCTGTCTCTTTCGCATTGAGAGAAAACTTGTTGGTACAGTTTTTGCCTCTACGGCTCAATGAAACCAGAAAATTCATGTGTCTTCAAAAGGTGTACATAGAGTCAGCGTTCACAACGAGAAGTTAACAGACTATCGGATGCCCAATAAAGAGAATGGACTACTAGACAAGGTATGGATTAAAGCGCCACGTAACATGTCCCCTCTTCAAAATTTCACAAAATGAACAAATCACACAACGGAAAGTCAGGAAATCAACTCCCACACGTGATACTGGTCTTTACAATGAACATGGGCAAAAACGCAATTTATTTCATTTGCATAAATGTAACTTCCATTTGATCTGTACTCAAATACCTTGTAAATACCTCGTTCAGAATTTTATTTTCAACCTTCCAGTCGTTATGAATCATATCCTGCGCAGGATTTTGAATACTTCCCCCGCCGTTTCTCCCTAGTTTCAACCAGGATGCGATTTACGTCATTTGCATACATCTAACTTCCATTTGATCTGTACTCAAATACTTAGAAATACCTCGTTCAGAATTTTATTTCCAACCTTCCAGTCGTTATGAATCGTATCCTACGTAGGATTTAGAATACTAAATTTGTGCTGTTTCTCCCAAGTTTCGACTTGGTGTAAAGACCAATTTTCATACTTTTTTCTGAGTTCGGTTTCAAAATGCACAAGTGCTCCGGAGTTGAGCTGAATTTGTAATACCTAGTTCACAATCGTGTCAAGTCGAAGCGGGAAGGGAAAAAGAATCATCGCCTCTCGACGGATCGATAGATTGCGTTATCATGGAAACCTCTCTCGTCTGCATGGCATTAAAACCCTTTTACCGGTGCTAATCTATTTTGCCGGGCGGAGGGACTATACCAGAGTCATCCTCCACTCGATTTTCGCGGCATAAATTTCAAAGTAAAAAGCAGTCCACGCACAGAGCATCGTCCTGGATCCATCGCGAATTGAAGCAATTTGTGTTGCCAAGCAAGTACGTGTAAATGGAGCTCTCGCAAGGCCCAAGGGTTTGTTATCTCTGATGAAATTTTCAGAGGAACACAATGAACCTCTATACTTGGTCTATACTCCAAAAAAAAAATGAATCAGCTGGCCAATGGACCATTAGACAAGGTACGAATTTCAGCATTCTGATACATGTTTTTTCCCCAAAACTTTGCGTAAAATACGACGCGCACAACGAAAATTATCGAAATCAACTCTTTCCGAAGATATTTAATGATTCTTGGTGCGTGAATTGAAACCACCCGCTCATGAAAACTCAATGCTCTACGTGATTCACATCGCGCGCTAAACGTTATCATGAACGTCTCTGCGATAAAAACAAGTCTGCCAACCTCAATCTTGACGCTTTGGCTCAGCTATAGCAAATTAGTTATAGTTTGACAAACGCATGGTGGAAAATGAACATTACTCGACTGAGAAGCTTGCTGAAACCGTTGTAGTGCGCGATTTGATTAACGTAGAGCTTTGAGTTTCTTGTGAGCAAACAGTTCAAATTCCTCGTAACCAATGTGAAATAAAAATGTTGATATCTCCGTTAGGAATTATGGTTTCAGTAATTTTCGTTGCGCGAATCATATTCTACGTGAAATTCTGGTTAAGGAATCAGAATGCTTAAATTCGTAAACGTAAATAATAGTTTGCGTGCCACTGTATTTCATAAATTTATACTTTGTCCAGGATCCCCTGCAAGAGAACAGTTGAGGAATAAAACTTTTTCAAATCGCCTTCAATTTTCCATGATACCAACCGACCTACGCTCGAGGTAAAATAGTTGTATCTTTGCGCCTGCAAACGATTCCACGTTTTCCTAGCCTTTTTTTCACTGTGAGATTGCTTGCTGGTGCAATCTTTACCGCTACTGCTTCGAAACAACAGGAAAATTCACGAGTCTTAAAAATAGTGTACTATTATACGATCCAAGGTTCACAAGAATTTGATTACCTACCTCCTTCGTACATATTGCAATAGGATCCCTCCATTTCCATTTTGTCTTCTTTGTCTATAGCTTTGTTTATAAATTCGAACAATTAGCCCACATGCGTCTTCAGGGAAGGAGATATTTAAGGAACGACTCTAAATACGACCTATAGACGTATTCGTGTGAGGAAAATTTGTAAATCCATTCTCAATGCTAATGATCTCCGACTCCAGGCGGGGGAAGAATCGTAACCGTTGACTGATGGATTTCGGGGAGCACTCCTCCTCCTCCCGCGGACTTATCCGAAGCGAACGGCGTCGCTAATCGAGGGATTTTTCACCCGAATGCATCAGCTGCACAGGACAACGTCTCTGCACGACTTAAAAAATCGAGGGCTTAGACTGCAAGCGCGGGAAATGCAGATGATAGATCGGGGCGGCGGCGACTCAACTTTTCAAGCCCCGCCGAGGCGAGATCGATGCGCGACGATCGCTGAGCCTCTTGCCGTTTGAAACACGTTAAAAAAAATTTCGCCATCATGAAATCCGCGATTTTTAACGAGATCTGGCGACGCTGCCGTTGAGCCGGCGGCATCGGTTCCAACATTAGGACGATGTTGTCGGAGTGCACTTTTAAATCGCGGTGAGAACGTTTCGGATTTTTGTAGGGTACTCGTGGGATGACATCGCGGCTGATTCAGAAGCGAGAGGAGCGAGTGATATATCACCCGTGCAGGAGGGCACTAGGCTGAGCCGCTCATCAAATCCGCTACACTCTCTATCTAGCCGAAACGAGTTTCGTCACGTTGATGTTTTCATTTTTCAAAATTTAAACGACTCCTTTTGTTATCAGCTCTTCTGTACCTCGAGCCTGTCGCAGGGTTGCCTTTTCAGATTCAGAATGGGTCCTCGCCGGAGAGAGGAAGTGATTCGCTCAAGAACACGGAGAAAAAAACTTCGTGCGTAGGACCCGAAGTTTAGGTCATATGGATCTCTGATGTTTTCGGATTGAGCATCTGAACACTTTAGGTCCAGCTGCTGAAGTTTGGATCACACATCTGAAACTTCAGTTCTCCATCTGAAGTACTTCGGTTCTCACATCCGAAAAACTTTGGTTCTCACATCTGAAGTACTTCAGATGTAAGAACTGGAGTTTCAGATGTGTGATCCGTACCTCGATAGCTAGACCTAAAGTATTCAGATGCTCAATTTGAAAACTACAGAGATCCATATGACCTAAACTTCGGATCCCACGCACGAGGTTTTTTCCTCCGTGAATGATGCTACTTGAATAGATCAGTTGTATTATTTGAAAAATCGCATTTTGATCGTTTAAGTATATAGACAAGTGAATGAGAATATGATTTGTCGGGACGTTTAGTTTTTACGTTAATGACGGAGATGTCGTCCTTCAGAAAACACTGTGTATGACATCACTCACCGTGATAGAACGCACCATGGTTTCTACCACCTTTCACGCACCTTGGTTTCGCCAATTGGCGGTTCACGCGGGATGCTTGACTTAAATTTTGAATGAAACCATGGTGGAAGAAATGGACTACATTTTGCAATTTGGACCCATAGATTCTATCCCGATTTAAAAACAACGTATGTGCCCTTAGTCTCCCTATGCAGATAAGCGTTTTTCCAGAAGAGCCAGAACTTATAATTCCAAATTGCAAAATGCAGTCCAAATGATGGTATGCACCGGGCGCGGAGAGTGACGTCATACGCTGTGGTTTTGAAGGACACGCAATGTCACCGTTAATATTGGACGTCGTCCACTTGGCCGCTGTTCAGACGGATCTTATTATTTTTTGCCGATGTATATAATGTGTAATCTAAAATAATCAAAATGCGGTTCTCATACTTGTGCAACTGCCTGGAACAAAAACACATTGGATCTAGAGTCCAGACTCTTGAAAACATCGACAAGAAAAAATACTCTTGATTCAATCGGATTTTTGCTTAAATCAGGAACCAAGCCTCTTAATTTGAGCGGATTTCCTTTTGATTTAAGCTTAAATCTGATTGAATCAAGAGTATTTTTTCTTGAAGATGTTGTAAAGAGTCTGGACTCTGGATCCAATGTGTTTTTTTTTCCAGTGTGACCCGATTGCCGCCAATAGTATTTTCTTCCTTGATTCCAGCTAAATTTCCTTAGAGACAGAAAAATTAATGCTTGAGGCTCAGGAATAAATGAGCTTAAATTGAGAGACATCATCCTTGATTCAAGAAAAATATTGCTCGGTGGCAAATGTGCAATTTTTTTCAGAGTTAGTACTTCCTCGGAGGGGAAGGTATGATTCTTACCTTTCATCCTAATAGTATGGTCACAGTTGAGTAAAATGACGATCTGGGAAATTAATATGTATGAGAGGATTTTTTTTATTTTAAAAAAAGGAACGAACAAAATGAACATCAACGATCTGGCATCGTTGTAAGGCGTATCGGTGGTGTCCTCCCTCTGGACGAGAACTGATCCATCTTGGAGGCTTAATTCATCGTCATCTGAGGCCGAAGTCAAGAGCTTACGCTACGCGCCGCATGGATGAAAAGCTCGAATAAAACAAACAGATTAACTTAATTTCTTCCCCCACATCTTCGGAATTTCAAGCCGGGAATTATATGAAACGGCTTCAAGCTTGATGACGTCATTATCAAGTTTCATGCCTTGTTTCCTCTTTATTTGAAGCAGCAAGTAATGCACTTAACATGGTAAAAAGCAATAATACTCTCAAAATTCAAAGATTCTGATGTATGCTTTAAGATGCCAAAACCTTCAGTTGATATTGATCAACGAAACTAAACGAGTTCTGAGACCGTTGCGTGTCTGTTTATTTGTTCGTAATTACTATATTTAATATCGCCTCTGTTGTTAACTTTATCGGCCATACTTTATCAAATTTTGTAAACCTTTTTCTTACCGATTTTTCTAAAAATCGATAAAAATTTTTAGAAAAAAAAGTAAAAAAAAACAAGTTGGTTTTTGCAATCGCTAGCGATAGCAATATTCGTCATGGGAACTTTTGCTTCTGGGATATGAAAATTTTAAGGTACAGTTCGTTTGTAGTATCTTCAGAATTGAAGGGGCTATGTAATTTTGTGTCGACATCTCTTTTTTAACATTTTTAATTTTTTTTCTTTGCATACAAGAAAGCTGTTATTTACCAATTATTTATTTTCGTTGGATTATGTATGGTTTTTGGAAGTTAACGCATTTAACTTTCAGTTTCGTTTTTTCGGCGTAAAGTATGATATTTTTACTCTACGCATATGCCCGAATACGCATCATAACGACGGTGAAACTACCAAACCACGTATCTCGTTTGCGGTGTTTAAAAATCTCCGCTCACATTTTATTTTTTTGAAGTAGACCAAATCAATATCATTCCTTGAAATTTTCACAGAATTTTCTCCGCACGAAGAGGAAAAATCACGGAAATTTTCAAGACTGGACGTTAAGTAGCTTTTCATTTAAAAAATAAAGTATGACAGGAAGTCTGCGACGTCGCAAACCGAGATACGTGGTTTGGTAGTTTCACCGTCGATAAGTGACCTATGTGCTTCCTAAGTTGCCATTTTTTTCATTCAAATAGATGTAACCGAAATGTTAGATGTGTACTACCTATACTACTTTCATGTCATTGCTTTATTTATTTATTTACTTTTTGCGTAGGTATAAATTGTTATTTTTTGCTGAATTTTGGAGAAAATATTGCTTTAAGAACGTGGAATGTAAATTAATTTTATTGAAAAAAGAAAATACCATCATTAATTTGGGCGAACAGAGAAAATATACATCAATATTTGGGTCAACATCTCCCTGATTATATAAAGGATGAATATATTAGTATTTCTGTATCAAAAAACTTAGCTTTTGTCTTCAGAGATACGATGATTCTAGTCCCAGTCAATTTGTTTTATTGAAAAAAACAAAAAAACAAAAAATAAATAATAAAAAAAAAAAAACAACTGAAATGTTAGACATACTATTTTCATGTCTTTCTATTTGTATCAATAGGTACTTTTTGCTTAACTTACGAACGTTGAATGCAAATTAACTTTATTGAAAAAAGAAAATAACGTCATTAATTTGGGGGAACATGTGGCTGATTATATGAAGAAGGTATATTCCAGTATTTTTGTTTAACATATTAACTCACGAGAAAATGTTCGTACATTTATCATCTACTATTAATTATTTTTTGATGATTAGTCTAAAACATTCAATACAACCATTAAAAAGTAGTTTCCATCGTCGGGTATCGAACTCCCGATCGCCGGGTGCCCGCACCGAATCAAAAATACGAGGCGGTTTAGTCAACTAGGCTATGACGGTTCCACGTGAGCGAGAGTAAAAATAGCATACAAAAGACTCAAGCAATGGGCGGGACTTATCACAAGAGACTGCTTTTGGGATGATATGAAGCGCATTGCTGTATTGCTGTAGGAGCCATGGTTCGCACTGTTTTAATGCGTTTCGAGGTCCATCCCAGCACGCATTCCGATCGCGGCAGTTGAGCTAAGGCAATATTTGCGTATCCATGAATTAAATCAATCAATCGAGCTCTGATTTTGACTTCTTTATCCGTAACGAGTCCTCCAGAACAATTTTCCACCTTGTACGATGGTTATTATTTCTTTACTTCTATTTTTCAAATTTGAGGTGGGATAATGGCGGCTTCTCAAGAACACCGAGGTAGGCGATCTTTTGCACCAACGAACAGAAAACTGATGGCGAAAAATAACCAATCAGAACCTCCCAAAAAAAAGAATTTGCCTAAAAACGGAACTTCGTGGTTCTGCGCAGATTTACCAGTCAGACACGACATCTCGAGGTGGAAAAAAACTCGCTGAAAGCGAATTTTAGCAATCAACACAACTTGACGTAGAGACATGATTGGCTAAAAAATACAACGGTTTTTGATACATCGGAAAATCAACCAAAAATCGGAGACTGGGCGAAACGCTCAAGGTCGCAGAGGTATAGGGAATCCCATAGCGAAAGCAACGGAACGATTGTAATATCATGGGGAACTCCGTTCCCATGACAAAATGTTTGTAGAAAAATCGGTAAGAAAAAGGTTTACGAAATTTGATACTATATTTAACCCTGCTGTAATGTCTTTTCCGCGCCAAGCAAACATGGTGAAACGTGATGGTTACAGTGCCTTTAAGGTCGAAGGTTGGGGGCACCTATGAGGACCCACTCAAAAGAACGAAGGATCATCTAAATTCAGTCCTACGTTCCTTGGCGCAAGACCGCCGATATGCGGTTCTGCGGTCCTTGATATAAAACCACTGAAGTGCCGTCCTACGTTAGCCTTTCGGAAACCGAAAGGCTGAAAAAACCCATCCAGAGGAACGCAGTGCATCCATAGGTTAGTCCTACGTTGCCTCTTTTGATTTTCTTGTTAACAGCCCTTCAGAGGCATTTGGTATCCCCAGAGCCTGTAACTTTAAAGGCACCGCACCCAGCACGATCCCCCAAGTTTCTCAATGCGGACACACGGAACATCCCCGCAACCGGACCGATTTCTGGAAAATAGAAATCGTCCTGAAAAACGGGATTTTCCGACAGTAATTCAATTTTCTGGGAAAGGAGACATAAAATGAGGTCTCTTTTAGGCTCAACGGCTGAGGGTACCGACAAGAATATAGGTACTGCAAAATTGTCCATTCAATGGTGGAATGTGAAGGATCTCCTTTGACTTCTCTTAATCATATAATCAACGGCGACGCACACATCCTGCCATAATGTATATTTAGATAAAAAACTTGTCAACGTCAACTCTGAAAAACTCTTGTGAACCTTGAATCGTATAATAGTACACATTTTTGAGACTCGTGAATTTTCCCGTTGTTTCGAAGCAGTAGCGGTAAAGATTACACCAGCAAGCAATCTCACAGTGCGCAAAAGGCTAGGGAAACGCCGAATCGTTTGCAGGCGCAAGGATACAACTATTTCACCTCGAACGTAGGTCGGTTGGTATCATGGAAAATTGAAGGCGACTTGAAAAGGTTTCATTCCTCAACTGGACGTATTTATGCGAAAAGGCGCTAAACGCCAATTCCAAACTTCTCAGTAAAGCAAGTTTGACTAAAACAATTGGCGTTTCCGTACTAATGGACCGATTTTGGTTTACTTTAGCTTGTTTGAAAGCTGAAGAGTTCCTCTAATTACGTACGTTGCCAAAATTAGGAAAAAATGCATATTAAGCGAGATATAGGGAATTTTTGCACGTAGGTCCATTTGATTTAATGCGCTAACCCGGATTCCGAATTAAATCAAAAGGCGCTATCTCCACTTGAATCACTTGATTGACGCGCGCGCGGCGAAGCTTGGTGGAAACTTGGTGAAATTTAGTACGGGGGGTATTTTTGGACGGGAAACTCGAATTTTGGGTCAAATTTTGAAAATTCAGAAATCCAAGATGGCGGACATGGCCTAAAATGCTATCTCGGCCCCTATCCAGCCGATCTTGGTGAAACTTGATATCAGGGGGTATTTTCGGACGGGAAACTCGAATTTCGGGTCAAATTTTGAAAATTCAGAAATCCAAGATGGCGAACATGGCCTAAAATGCTATATCGGCCCCTATCCAGCTGATCTTGGTGAAACTTGGTATCAGGGGGTATTTTGGACGGGAAATTCGAATTTCGGGTCAAATTTTGAAAATTCAGAAATCCAAGATGGCGGATGTGGCTTAAAATGATAGCTATTTCTTAAACAAACGCACTACACGTCTAGAATGGCCGCCAATGAACCTGCGTAAAGCGCACGGGCCGGGTTGTGAAGGCCGGAGGTGGTGGGAGCCCAAATATACCTACCTAACCTCAATCTGCTTTCCCGCTGCATCTTGCCAATGTGGATGAGATGTGGAAATTTCCACGTTTGTAAACTTTAAATATATGGCACTCTACACGGAGAAAAAAACTCGTGCGTGGGACCCAAAGTTTGGGTCATATGGATCTCTGAAGTTTTCGGATTGAGCATCTGAACACTTTAGGTCTAGCTGTCGAGGTTCGGATCACACATCTGAAACTTCAGTTCTTACGTCTGAAGTCTTCAGGTGTGAGAACTGAAGTTTTTCGGATGTGAGAACCGAAATTTTCGGATGTGAAAACCGAAGTACTTTAGATGTAAGAACTGAAGTTTCAGATGTGTGATCAAAACCTCAGCAGCTGGACCGAAAGTGTTCAGATGCTCAATCCGAAAACTTCACAGATCCATATGACCTAATAACTTCGGGTCCCACGCACGAAGTTTTTTTCTCCGTGTACGTTCACAATACACCGCCTCGTCGAGGTGCGTGGTTTACCTAGCAGCGTCGGATCGTGAATTCCCTTCATGTGCTGATTACCTATGTTAAAATTTTCGTATCTAAATAAAACAGTTTCTGTTGTCATTTTGAGCCCCTAATACCGAACTTCACACAAACGATTCAGGCATTGAGCTATTGTTGAAGGCCACATCCGCCATATCGGAGTTTAAAATTTTAACAATGAGGTTATTCAGTAATTTTTAATTTTTGCATTTTTTTGGAGGATTGAGTACGCACAGTTCGCTGGAATTTTCTCCGATTTTTTGAAACATTATTATCCCACGGAAAACAAGTTCGAAGTTGCGTATTCTGAGCTCCCATTTAAACTCGCGTCTCCGAGGAAGTCAAGATGGGGCCTGACGAACCCCTAGGTGACGGTCACGCTTTTTACCACGTAATCCTTCCAGCGCGCTCTTAATACTCATGAATTTCTAAATACTGTTCCGATTCCAATAAAGTACCTAACAGTGATTTTAATGAAAATTAAGTGATTCCGATGGGTTCGTTAATTTGTTCGCTCGTTAAAAGCCCCTTGTCCATGTCAGTGCACACTGACATCGATCGAGCCAGAGGGAACGCACGGTCGATATGTGACCGTCACTCAGGGGACGACATCTGGGATTTTTTGGCGATGCGCGTTTAAATAGGAAATAACATTTTAGGCCACATCCGCCATCTCGAATTTATGAAATTTTAAAATTTGACCCGAAATTCAAGTTTCCCGTCCGAAAATACCCCCTCGATACCAGAGGTATCACGTCGATATGAGTCGCTCAGGCGACATATGGGGCGCGAGATAGATCATTTTAGGCCATGTCCGCCATCTTGGATTTCTGAATTTTCAAAATTTGACCCGAAATTCGAGTTTCCCGTCCGAAAATACCCCCTGATACCGAGTTTCACCAAGATCGGCTGGATAGGGGCCGAGATAGCATTTTAGGCCATGTCCGCCATCTTGGATTTCTGAATTTTCAAAATTTGACCCGAAATTCGAGTTTCCCGTCCGAAAATACCCCCTGATACCGAGTTTCACCAAGATCAGCTGGATAGGGGCCGAGATAGCATTTTAGGCCATGTCCGCCATCTTGGATTTCTGAATTTTCAAAATTTGACCCGAAATTCGAGTTTCCCGTCCGAAAATACCCCCTGATACCGAGTTTCACCAAGATCGGCTGGATAGGGGCCGAGATAGCATTTTAGGCCATGTCCGCCATCTTGGATTTCTGAATTTTCAAAATTTGACCCGAAATTCGAGTTTCCCGTCCAAAAATACCCCCCGGTACTAAATTTCACCAAGTTTCCACCAAGCTTCGCCGCGCGCGCGCCAATCAAGTGATTCAAGTGGAGATAGCGCCTTTTGATTTAATTCGGAATCCGGGTTAGCGCATTAAATCAAAGGGAATTACACATAGTTCCTTTTGATTTTATTCGTAATCGCTGATTCCCTGTTTTGCGATTTTTCAGGGGCTGATTCCAGGGGATGAAATTAGTATTTTGGGGGCATATTTACGTGTGAGAGCAGCCTATTACATGGAGAATCCAGATCCGTTAAAAACTGAAATTTGGAAATTTGGCGCTTAGTTCCCTTTCGTATAAATACGTCCAACTGTTCTCTTGCAGAGGGTCCTAGACAAAGTCAGGGAAATCAGGGATTTCGTTTCTTCTTTTTCTTGAAAATTGCTGAACACCCCGGATTTGGAGATATTCCATGTCGGTGGTGTAAGTCGGCAATCACATAACTCGGTTTGCGACGTCGCAGACTTCCTGTCATACTTCATTTTTTAAACGGAAAACTACTCAACCGCTATTCTTTGAAACTGCCGTGATTTTTTCTCTCTGTGCGGAGAAAATTCTGCAAAAATTTCAAGGAATGATGTCCATTTGTTCTTTTTTAAAAAAATAACATAGAGGCAGAGATTTTCAGACACCGCAAATGAGACCAAATGTGATCGCCGACTTACACCGTCGATGTGTCTAATAATACACAATATTGATGAGAAAACACGTGTTGTGAAGCTTGATTTTTAACCATATCTTTTATACCGCGAATATTTTGAACGGGCCAAAGACCTCGTTTGCAACGGACGGGAACATGGAATGATTCCAGATCCGAATCTCCGAGCTCTAGTGAGAAACTTGGAGCAGATTTGCTTAGGAGTCCGGATCCGTGCTGTTTCGATCGCACATTACTTTTCGCTGCTCTCGAGTCGAACAAATGGCTCAAGCCGATTAGCAGTGCAATCACACGACGTAAAGTAGCCTAATCCGTTCCGTCCCGCTCCCCATACGGACGCTGTTGTCAAATCGCTCGAAATTACCCTGAATTTCCGCCTCAATTCTACGAAGACGATGCCATAATCTGGGAAAACTTGCAGTGTTGCTTGGTCAAGGGTCTCTGAATCTGCTCGACCGCTAACTGCAGGCGGACAGCGTTTACATTCAATGCTCTTGACGGTGCTCCCAAATTTTGCCCGAAAGTGTACCATTCTCATGTTATATTTTAGAAAATTGCGTGTGTTCATGCACCAAGCGGCAACACTGCTCCCCGGCCCCGAATTCGCAGCTTTAAGCTCCCGTCCAGACACCGTTCGAAGATCTGTTTTCGCCCAATTTTAGTTCATTGTTTGAGTTATTTCGGAATTCGCGGAAGAGGGTCTTCCTGGGGGCTGAACAGAAGCGTGTCTCTCTCGGTTTGTTCATTATCTAATTTCATATTTCTGTGGAATCATAAGTCCGGGGAATCGAGTCGTAGTTCGGGACGTCGGACGCAGAAGCAGCGGAACAATATTGTAACGCGTAATGCAGTCGTAGCGTTACCTTGGTCGATCGTATGTGGGATGTCCACCAACTTCGGCGAATCTTCGGGACTGGATTTGGTCCTTTTATCTGAGCCAAATAATTGAATCGGATTTTTTTTTTCCCGACCCAATCCACTTGTCCCCTCAGCTTATCAGCAACCAATATTTTCATCAGTGTAGGGTGGGGGGGTTGAGGAGAGTATTACGCCATTTTGTTCCGACGTTTTAAAGGATAAGGGACCCACGTCAAAAAAGCATCACAAGGGGGAGAGGGGGAGGGGGGCAAAAATTCCGAAAAAAAGTGCTGCGTAATTTCAGGACGGTTCCTTTCTATCTCTCGGTGCTTTGATCTCACAGTGTCTATTGGTCCATCGAGGATCCTACATCCTACATCTCCTCAACACCCTTTCACTTCCCCATTATCTTCCTCCCGGAGGTTTAACGCTTTCGAGCCATCAGAAGCACGGCGTGCTTTGCAATATATCGACTAATCAGCCGTTTAAACCTGTTGAAAAGAATCGAAGAACAGGGAGTTCGCAACTAACACCTTAACAGTCGATACTTTACCATAGCTTCAAATTTGGAAATATCGAAAATCGACCGTTCACGCCACGCCACTGCCGCAGCCACCGCCCCCTCCTCGACGCGATTACGCCGTCCTCTTTAAAAGACGATCAAGTGCTCGGGCTCGGAGGTGCGAAGATTTTTGCGGGGTTGTCGTCGATCGGGGGGCGAGGAGGGGGGAGGGGACCGAGATTGGATAATTTATGTGGATTCGGATTGAAAAGTACCTATACGGAATGAGTGGGATTGGTTGGATGATTTACGTCTCGTTGACGCATCGTACCCGCTCCCCCTCCTCCTCCCCCCTGCCCCCCGCGTCCCCAAGTCTCGGTGATAATGGCTCCTCCTCAACGCTACCGCCGTGCCATCCACCTACCCTTCGGTATGTCCATTGTTGCCGAGGATGTTGAAAATTAGGTTTCTGATTGGCTGGATTGATAGTTATGGCCATTTTATCGTTTCCTAGCGGGTTATTAGAACTGATAGAAAAAGCGATAGACAAAGAAGACAAAGGAAGAATGAAGAGATTCTATCGGAGGAAGTATTCGGGAATATATTTCGTCGTTTCTAAGACGAGGTTACTACGTTTCAGCGCTCAAAAGTTCATCACTCGCAAGTTGCTTTTTTACTAAGAAACTACAGGCTGAGTATCGAAGTTGATGGACAAAGTGATAGACGAGGTGGAAATGCGACGATCTGATGGTTGGAAGCGGGTGGTTGCAATGAACAAAAGGAGGTGAGTGATAGACAAACTAAAAGAAACACACGAGAAGCGCTACAGTATGTTATTATTCTCTCCCTTAGTCTATGAGAACTACACGTTTCCACCAATAGAATCCCTATATTTTCTCGTGTCTTCCTTATCTATCGCTTTGTCTAAAAATTTTGATAATCAGTCCACAGATGGAAAAACTTAACTCGATTTCAACTTAATGCAATTTGCACTCGCAAAGTAAATTTTCACTCGTTAAACTGTTGGGTATTTCGTATTGGATTTTCACCGATTTTTTTTTCCGATTACGCGCAAAATCCACCATAATTTTGAACAGAAGTTGCACAGGCATATTTTCGTGAAAAATTTCATTGTTTGTATGAATTCTGCAACTTTAGAATGGAGTTACGTTTTTTCGGAAACGGTAATTTGTGTGTTTTTAGCACCAGGGAAGGTGTGCTGTTTCCTGATGAGAGCGTGTTTAACGACCGTAATTATAGTCGTAACTTGAGCAACTCATTTCCTTAGGAAGGCCCTATATGATTAGCATTGCAACTTAGAGGGGTCTGATGAGGTCTCAAATACATTATCATGAAGAGGACAATTTTTATGGGCATGCAATAAAATTCAACGGTATGACTTTGAAAATAAATCCTCATAAAAAAAAAAAAAAAAAAAAAAAAAAATTAAAAAAAAGAATACAATCGTGCGCTCTGCATTGCGGGATACATTATACACGAATTAATGCACACTATAAATGTGTGCTGTAAGGTTGTCAAAATAGTCATTTTTATGAAACTATGTTGAATATCTCTCTAAGTCTCTTTTGAGAACAACCTATTTCTTATGGAATCTAACTAATAAAGGTCACTGATAATGAAACGAGTATAGTCCTGCGGCCCTAAGGCTTTAATGAGTAACGTACGTCTAGGGTCATCTCTAGGGTAAGTTGTTCATCATGCAAATAGGAAATGTGCCCTCATCTACTACTTCAGAAAATATCTCAGATTAACACTCTTATCTTCCTAGATAAACACGGTGAATGAATACTTTGAAATAAGCATATTATTATGATAGATCTATAAATTATTTTTTTCTTCTTATTCATTACTCGGATCATTTATACCCTCATTTCATGGTAATAAATATTAAAGAAAGCCAAAATCTTCAAAATATTCAGCTTCAAAGCTCTCTAACATCATGTCACTTTGAAATAATCGCGTGTATTTGGTGTCGAAATAAATTTTGAATCAAGCTTATATGGTTTCGCATACATTTTTTAATGCTGATTTTTTTCTCTCGTCAGTTTTTTCTCCGTAGGTTTAAAATGGCATTAAATTCATCATTCATGATACCGCAGACCCCTTTTATAAAATACCTCCTGCGTGATTCATCACAAGCATTGTTAGAAATCAGAGATTCTCATCACACGTGGCAGCATCGCCTTGATGCGAGAGAGTAGCACATCCGAGCGGACCATTTGTAAAACGAAGTTAATGCAGAAGACATTACTTCCTCAATCGATACTCGAAATATCCCAGGCATCGTCGTGGTCGCGTTGGATGGCAAAAGGAATCTTTTTTTACGATTTGGGGTCTGGTCGAACGATACCGAATTTTCTCAGCAATCTGATATCCACGAATGGGAAAGACAAAGTCATGACGGTGTGAGGATACTTTTTCTCGTCAGAAAGGGCAAAAAATGTATGATTACAGAGGAAAAAGATATAAGCTAGTGTTTTAGCACGTTTTAATTGTATTATCATGTGTGTATCCTAACTTCTCTAAAACGTCCTCAAAACTTCGAGGATTGTCAAGCGAAGTCGAGCGAATTTGGGTTAGGTTGGGTTAAGCAACTAAACTAACCTTGGAGTAGTGCGTGGGGTATCACGCGGATTTGAAGGCGTTATCGGTTGAGTTCCAGCAGATATGCTCCTAACCGCTCTTTCGAAAGACCTTTAATACTTCATGAGGTACGATGAGTGTTGCTGCCCATGAGGAAACGAGGGGTTATCCCCCTGGTCGCTACGCGGCCCACCCATAGAGGGTGCTTCGCGCCTTCGAAGGTCCGCTTCGTGGGTCCCGTAAGTTAAGTTTCCTATCATCGCTGTTTGACAGTTTCAATGTAAACAGGTACATAATCTTATTATATTTACGTCAAGGTTCTGAACTGAGTCCAAGTGTTTTTTGCAATCGAAATTTCTTGTGATTGCGCGGTTTTGCATTGATGTATAATTTATCCATCACAAATTCGTAATAATTGACCGAATGAATATTTAATACAGAATTTGACCAGAATCTTAAGTTCCATTACTTATTACGAGTTTACTTGAAATCACTATTTTCATTGGCTCTCTGGAGGAATATTTTCATTAACTTCTGTCTTGCCTTAAACTACGCCATTTTTTACGCACTTACAGCTTCTTCATATGTCTCCTTTGAATACAATTAAGTCAATGAATTTTGCTGTTTTAGTTATTTCGGCTATTTTATCTAAAAGAGATTAGACGAATTTTGAAAGAAACTCGAATCGAAAATTTGACACTTACTGCTCTCTCACTATCATGGCAGTTCTTTCGACTATTCGGCAGCACTCTGCCGGTTTTGTACTTTCAACCCTCCTTCTCTCTTTCCCTTTCCTCGTGCGTCCCGTGTCCGCCCTCAAGGATGAGATCCGAACAAGGTTGCCAGGTTGTGCATTAAAACACGGATATTTCACATGGGTTTGGATAAGGAATTGTGCTGATTCCCAGCACAATCTGACAGCAATGGATCCGAACTTTGAGGTTAATGAAGCTCAGCGGCGGTAACGGGAGCATACTGGGATGCCTCGATTGTGCGCTCCACACTCGAGCAAAAGTAATATCGTGTAAGAATAATAGAGAGCGATTGTCTGTTTTTATTGAAATCCACTCTGAGGGGATCTAACGATCTCCGATTTCCCGTCTCCGGGTTCTGCTTCCGCCGCCGAGCTTCCAAGTAACCCATATTTGTTGCCATGTCGATAGTGAAACCACAAAAATGAGGATCTCAGTTGTGCAGGTGTTTCAAAATTTCTGCTCCTATTTTATTTTTTGTAAGAAGACCTAACCGATATCATGGCTTGAAATCCTCGCAGAATATTCGTCGCTCGGAGAAACAAGTGACCGAAGTTTTCAAGAAACGTTGCAGATATTGTTTCGGAGATATTATTCTGACTCAAAACGTCGTTTTTTGTCGACAAATTTTTTTTTAGTAAAAAAAAAAACGTTGTTTTGCTATAGTTTTTTAACTTAAACATAACGATAGCATAACGACGGTTTTTTTACCCAAAAAAACTGACTTTAAGTTAAATCCGCTCGGATTCAAAAAAAAAGAAAAAAAAATGTTGTCAAGAAACGACGCTTTAACTCAAAATAAAAATCAAGAAAAAATTTTTCACGGAATAACGTTCAGTAGTTTTCGATGTAGAAAATGGGGTATGAATGGAATAAGGCCGCAACGCCGCAAACTGAAATAATGCAGTTTCACCATCGATACTGTCGTGCTGGCGAAGAACTCACTATAGATTTTCGGAAGTTGCTAGTCATGAATAAAATGAACTACATTTTGCAAAAAGTATCAGTAAATACTCCCATCTGCGTGAGAATTCTAATTGGAGATGCGTTGTTTCCATCTACAGTATGTATAGTTTGTTAGTTAATTCACTACGACGATCATCAACTTGGCTATTTACGTCGGAGACCAGGAAATAACCCTAAATTTTTGAAACTTGCTTGAAGAGCTTCAACATTTCGGTAATTACTTTTGGATCATCAGAACTTAGAGGATGGATATTTGAAGGGAAGTAATTTTGAATATACATACGTGTGCCACAGATTTTTGGGCAAGATAGTGAAATAGGGTCGATTGTAAGGGGATAATGTTGACTTACAGAGCAATGTTGAACTGAAGATTTTTGGATTCAATTACATGCGCTGTTTCTCTTTGAAAGTACATATAGAAACATACATGGACTGCGTCAAACAGAAAGGAACCAAGCTTCATCAGCTCTTGCCAAATTTAACTGGGAAAATGAATTTTTTACATGAAAACGCTTGTGCGGATTTTTGTGCAAATTTCAGTGAATTTTCTGCATAGTACGAAGAAAATTCCTTAAATTTTTTTCTAGATTTGCACAAACGTTCTCTTATAAAAAATTAAATTGCCGAATCAAATTCTGCAATAGCTTATGTGGCTTGATTCCTTTCTGCTTAGTGTAGCCCATATTCTGTATACGCTGAATGTATTTACACTGGAAAAAAAAACACATTGGATCTAGAGTCCAGACTCTTAAAAACATCGACAAGAAAAAAAAATCTTGATTCAATCGGATTTTTGCTTAAATCAAGAACCAAGCCTCTTAAGTTGAGCGGATTTCCTTTTGATTTAAGCTTAAATCTGATTGAATCAAGAGTATTTTTTCTTGTCAATGTTTTCAAGAGTCTGGACTCTAGATCCAATGTGTCTTTTTTTCCAGTGTAAATAGTAGCTCCCCATTGTAAATTGAAGTTTTAGAAAAATGAAATATTGAATGAAATAAATATCCCATGAAACATGTGGCTGAGCGCATATTTTTCCTCTTTTAAAAATTCTATCTCATTCTATTCCATTTAAAAACAGCTCCGATTTTGCCCTCAACCGGGCTCAAAACTCAGGCGCAGAAATGGGGAAGATACATATTGGGTTTCCCGCCTACTTGTCCGCGAATTCATCTCAACTTCGCGAAGGCGCGCGTGGCGTTCGAAGAGGGAAGATTCAAACTTTCCCTCTGTAGTATTCAAAAATTGAAAACCGACTCTCATTAAAAACTTGAACCTCCGTAAGGAGCTTACGCGATTCTTTCTTTGCTATTTCTAATATTTGGACAACTCGCAGAAGTTTGAGGCTTTCATCCGCGGCGTTTCGTTCCGATTCCCTCCTTCTAACGGAAAATATTTTAAAGTTATCGACCCTTTGAAGCGTTACACGTGGGCATTGCTGCCAGATTGAAACTTGAACCCTCTCTGAAGGGACGATTTCCATTGGAATGGCAATGTTGCGGGTGAATCGAGCATGAAATGGAAAGTGCTTTGTCTATACTGTCGGCCGAGCCGAATTGACTCAAAACTTTGACAGTGAAGTTTTATTGCCAAATCGAAACACTGGCCCTTGTTACTTTTTATGGGCCATTATATCTTTTTCAAACATACTTACAACCTGTCTCTTCAAAAAGCTACTTCTCTGTGCGCGGGTTTTTAATGAATAACAATCACTCTTTTTGGTGATCGATGGATACGTGTTTTATCGCATGAAGCCTATCTTAAAAGAATCATCCTCTTCTAGTACAATTTTCTAGAGCTTTAAATCCCAGCTGAAAGTCCAATTCTGGATGTTTATTCATATTTTTTTTAAAAAAGAAAAAAAAATTAAAATTCACTCGAAACTAATAAAAGGTGGGTTGAAAACAGTTCGCAGTTTTCAAAATCCATCTCATTCTCTCCATGAGGCTTATAGAGATGGTACGGGAGGGATATCGCGATTAAAAGGGGGGATTTAATTTGCGTTTGAAAGGCACCCAGAAGTCGTCACTCAAAATTTGAGGGATGAATCTTGAGTGGCCCGATGGATATGAGGAAATGAAGCTGACTCCCCAGCCCCCCAACGATACGGGATTTTTCAAGGGGTGCATTTGCGCGAACTCATGGTTTGTTTTCTAGTTTGAAATATGTAGTTTTGAGTAACGTAAAGTTATAGACGAATAAATGGATTGATTTTGATGATGGTTGTTTTGTTTTCAGTTACGATTTGCGTGGACACCCCGAGGGAAAACCGAAGACCTGGTCAGCGGACAACGTGTTCGGGAAGGGAGCGTTTTTTCGGAGCTCCTCGAGCCCGGCTCAGTTGGTCATCGAGAAAGTTCTCCTGGCTCACGAGGATGTCTACCGATGCCGAGTCGACTTCCTCAACTCGCCCACTCGCAACTCCAAAGTCAACTTCACAGTCGTCGGTGAGTTTTGTCCCAAGATCCCTTAAACTTCCACGAACGACGGCCCAGTTCGAACGAGGACAATAATATAGACACACTTCAATCAAAAGGAGCTCGATCGATTGTGGCACGAGCCCTGCCATGCATTTACTCTCATGGATCTCAAGGCTCATGTTAGAATGGATAAAGTGTCTTTTGAATCAAAGACGTCCACATATTATAAGCGTTCGCGGGGAAAAACTACCTCAGTTCAAAAACACTCAAGATTGAGTTTTTAATAACTCAGCCTTGAGTGTTTTTGAACTGAGGAGCATGGACAAAAGTTGTTTGAATATTTTCGGAGAAATACGCAGTAACATGTCGAAGTTAACAGGAGTTATCCCTCCAGCCCCACACGCAGCAGTCCTCGCAGTTTGCATTCCCAAAAAATGTGGTTTTGAGAAAAAGCTATTGGTGTTAATAATTTGTCACCTTCCGGCCAAAAACTTACAAGCGCCATTTACGCTTGGACGCTGGTTTTGGATACCTCTATATTGTTTTGATTTTTATTGAAAAATTCAACACATACTTTCAACAAGCTGACAGCAAACAAAATGAAAGGAGAAATGGTCATCGGATTATATCTGATAAGGCTCTGAAAAACTCGAGTGTATACTGCGATCAAGCGAGAAAAATGGTAAAAAGAGTTAAAGTTAGAGAGAGATGCTCTCGGATGCTCCTTTAGGCGAGACAAAAACAGCACTGAAAAAAAAATCGGTAGAATTTACCATTCCTTCACGCTGTAATTCACACAGCGTCAATTCAGAGTCAATTTTGCCAGAAGAAAGGTAAACGTTACTATATACTGGTACAGGTAATACCATTCCTCCGGCAGAATCGACTTCGAATTCACGCTGTATGAAATACAGCGTGAAGGAATGGTAAATTTTACCAATCTTTTTTTTTGTCAGCGGGAGATTCCAAGAGTCAGAAAACTCATTGCAACGACTCTCTGCCTCTCCAGCAAGTAGACCCACAACTTCCCCGAAAAACTCCGAACACATCCGTCAAACGGATCCCGTTGCGCACGCCTTTAATCCAACACCCACTCAACCTCACACCGAATTGCACCTCTCAACCGGAGCTTGAAGCGTCAAACAAAGTGGTTACGATAGCCCTGCCGTAGCGTACGTACGACAAGAGTTTAATTGGCATGAATGAAAAAACGAAGAATCTAGGTTGAAGCCGAGAACGTGCTTCCGTCCACGTTGCCTCCTTTATCAGCCCTCGGAGCCTCGGAGAGAAAAACTCAAATTGAAATAAGGACGCGAGCGAGTGACATGCATGCAGAGTCATTTTCCCCACGTCCGTCGCACTAGAGGTCCAACTACTTTTTAAGATGAACCCCAATGCAAGTAAGATTGCATAACCACCAAGGCGCACGAGAGGTTTCACTCGGATGCCTTTGTTAAATTGCTCTCGAGTGGAGTAACCTGTTACCACGAGCAGAGACCGGGTCAAGAGCTCCGTTTCATCTTTGCGTCGCGGTGATGACAAAAAGACGTAAGTGGATTTCGAGACGAGCTCTCCGGTGGGGTTGTATCCTGGTTCTTAACGGGGTTTTGAGAGTTGGGGGTTGAGCTCTTTTTCGGATCGGGCTGCGTTTTGTGCGATGATAATGCAATCCAAGCTGTTTCTCGGAGCAATTAAAGCATTCAAATGCGCATTTCAAGAGACTCCTTTCGCGAAATTGTCGATTTGTCATTTTCATACAATGCAATTTCGTCAACGTTTTTGCGCTTGCTATCAAACGTAGGTCTGGCCCGCGACTAGTGCTCGGAGAGGTCGGGGTGGTAGATTTTGCGGATAGTATACATTTCTTGGTACCGCACGAGTAAAAGAGGATGGTAAAAGTTACAATATTTCTGGGTGTATTCCATCTCCAAAGATGCAAGTACCAATAGTAAAGCTATCATCAGATTTCTAGCGGTATAATTATGACGGTTTCAGGACATCGCGGTAACGATTGTTTGTCCGCGCATCTGTTTTGTCCAGCAGTTTACATCCACGCGTAAAATAAGCAAAATTGACTTGGCCCGACCGTTATATTTTAGTCCGCATGTGAAATTATATTAACAATATCGAAATGAAAAAATTGAGAAAGAAGGACGTGTTTCTATGGTAACTCATTTTTTAAATGAAATAGTTCTTTCTTCTTTTGCTTCATTTTCTCAAATTATCATTGGTGCATATTTGGTGTTATTTTTACACTGGAAAAAAACACATTGGATCTAGAGTCCAGACTCTTGAAAACATTGACAGGAAAAAATATTCTTGATTTAATCGGATTTTTGCTTGAATCAAAACGAAATCCGCTTAAATTAAGAGGCTTGGTTCTTGATTTAAGCTAGATTCTGATTGAATCAAGAGTACTTTTTCTTGTCGATGTTTTTAAGAGGCTGGAGTCTAGATCCAATGTGTTTTTTCCAGCGTATTCTTAAGAGTTTTGAAATAAAGTATACACCACACATACTTTGTTTTCAAATGAAAATATTACTTCATTTTAAAAACATTGGCATTTTGAAAACGTGGCAAATATTTGTAAATCCTTTTTCAAGCGATGGCATCGAAATTAATCTCCATGAACCGCAATTATGTTAAAAGGAACTATAAAAAAATGAAAAAAAGAGAGAAAAAAACCAAGGAGCACCCATTGGTTTTGACCCATTTGTACATCAATCTTTTAGAGTGAAATTCGTCCCATTTTGAGCGTTTGGTTGCGTGCTTACCACACTGCATCACAGTAAAAGCACAAAGTATAAAAAAAAATTAAAGTGCCTTGAAAATCATTAAATTGGACATGGAATCACATTAATATTTACAAAAATCACACATTGTATTTTCCTTTAATATATCTTTTTTTAAATCAATGTAAATGAGAATAATCCATGCAGAGTGTGCAAACATTTCAAAATCGTGACTGGAAAATCGCTGACTCCGAGAGATTAAATATTAGAGCCTAATACAGAGTGGAGCGCGAGCGGCGTGCTGTCAGAGCAAAATGCGCGCTGGCGCCTACAAACCTAAGGGGATACTCCAAGCATTGCGCAATGTTTGAAGTATCCCCTTAGGTTTGTAAGCGCTAATGCGAGTCGCGGGTTGGCCGGCTGGCCGCCGCGCCCTGCGTACCACGGCTCCTCTAGCAACTATTTCACAACAAACGTGTTGCACAGTATCAAACAAAATTGAACTCCAACATATTACGAACGGCAGGCATACTTTAAGAAAACGGAGCTTTCCTCGCAAAATAAATCAAGATACCACAGCACAAAAAGAGAACGGTAATCCAAAAACTCATTAAGTTCTAGCATCCATATTCAATAAAGTCTAGCATTATTTTTCAATTTGATCAGAGAAAAAAGTGACCCGATTTAGGCAGAGACATTCTTGAGTATGCCATCAAGAAGATATTATGTTGAAGTTTCTCAGCAGCGCATGGGTTGATAAATTGTTATCGGATATTCTTAATCGATCTAAGTTATTCCTAGGGTAGGAATTTCTTGATGAAGGTCTATCTATGACGTAATCAAAGAACAGCTTAGTAATATTCTACAAATGACAACGTCGCTAAAAGCTCCCGTTGTGTCAAGACCTCGAGGATGTGTTTCCGCGGGGAGGCTATAATGCCCATTAAATTATGCTCCTCTGTGCAGGCCCCCGTGCATGTAATTCCCGGCATTACATGTTTATAAATTTGATTCCTCCAAGGAAGGCGCCAGATTATTCCGGGCCGCCTCAACGCACCGTCTTCCCATTCCCAACCCGTTTAAGCACCCAATTACCTATCAATAAAGTTGCAGACAAACGTTCGATTTATATTCATCGGGTTCTGCTCCTTGTCTCTTTTTCAGTTCCACGTTGCTTCACTAGGTTCGCGATCGTAGGATTCGGGGAATTGAAGACGGATTGCGTAGCTGATGTGTCGTCAACGTGTATTGTGGTTTCGATTAGTTTCGTCACCTGGGTGCATTCCTTGGTTTAATGGAGGGAATTGTCTGCGTTCCTTCGTTTGAATCGTCCTATAGAGGTGTAGATGGATCCAAGAAACCATTTGGGACTTCCAGTGAATGGAGAAGGCGAAGTAATTTTTTTAAGTAATTTAGGCATTCTTCGCAGAAACTATAATATAAACTTACGCTGTTGTTTAGATCGTGCTCTTTTGTATACTTTTTTTAGGTAACCAAACTTTTTTTTTTTTTTTTTTTTTTTGTTGGCTTTTTTTAAATTTCTTCATTGATACAAATTATGCATTTCACATGATAAAAATCAATGTTCGGTTACGCAATATTCGCTTAAAATGTTAACAAAACACAATATTTTTACGTAATTCTTTTTAAAATATTACTTCAGTTTTCTCAAATGACATAGCAAATGAGCACTCATACGCCAGGAATAGCGTCCATTTCGTATGAAAACTAAAAATTATGGGTAACCTTTGTTCGGCCGATAATGAGTGAATAGTGAGAGAAAAAAATCAGGTAATGTATAGTATAGGTTTCGTAAAATACACCGAATATTTGATTATTCACGTGTTTTTCATTTTTTTTTATCATACAGCACTCTTTATTAATTTCGTCGTGAGCGCAGTTGAATTCCTCAAACGCTGTCTTATATACAGAGCTTATAACTTTTACATTTTGTTCCGTGGAACTTCGGAAGTGTACTTGTCTCTTTTTATGAAAGTCAAGGCGACAGAGGACCGCGACCGCTGCAATTTCAGTCGGGAGTTTCGAAACTGCTCTTGCATTTTTATTAAAAGTTAAAGAAATTATGCTTATTTACGTCTTTTATGTATGATGCAACTGGAGCGCGATGTTTTATGATGCATGTTTCCTCACGGTTAAGAAGAGTTTCGAGTAAGGCAAAATAAATGTTCATCGCAATATTGCGCTAATTGTGCATTGTGTGGTTCGTTTCACCGGAGGAAGATGCATGGTGGAAGTTGATATTTGGTGCTAAAAATGTGTGTTACTGAACATGCAAGAGAACATTCGTCCTCATGATAAGACTGCTTGTCACTGAATGAAAAACTTTTAGACTGCATTTTGTAAAAGGAAAAGTCTGTCTTTTACTCATTTCAGAAGCAACTTGTTGGCTTTTAGTCTCTCTATTCGGATACGTGTTTTTCTTGATGAGCAAGAAATAGTGTTGGTATGTAGGGTGTAGCCAAGTGCTAGAAATAATGTAACAATTTTATAAAAAAAAACACTTACAATGTATCAATAAACTTTGACTGAAGCTTTTCTAAGCGAGCGCTTCATCGTCAGGGTCACAAAGTATATATCCCAAAGGCCATAATTTAATTTTAGACAAGGTAACAGATTTCATTGGTAACATTGGATTAACATTGGTAATTGTTACAAATGAAATCTGTTACGTTGTCTAAAATTAAATTATGGCCTTTGTGATGTGTACTTTGTGACCCTGACGATGAAGCGCTTGCTTCGAAAAGCTTCGGTCGAAGTTTATTAAAAAAATGTAAGTGTTTTTTTTAAAAAAAAATTGTTACATTATTTCTAGCACTTGGCTACACCCTACATACCAAGATATTCAATGCTACTACCTTTTAGACATTGTTTTATACAATGTTCGCTGAACTTGAAGAAATATAGTGCCTCCTTTTTTCAAAGTATAATTTCTTTTTTTTAAGTGACAAGACCTCTTGTATAAATCACAAGATGATGTTGACATAAGAAGCTTGGATACCAAAACCATTCCAGTAAGAAACTCTTGTAGATGGAATAACTCCTTTAGTTCACATGAAAGGCCCATCGGTCATTTGTTGAGGCCAATTTGGTTTCACAGTGTGATTATACGAGGATCAATGAGGACTTGAGCCGGTGGATGTGCAATATATCGATTTATCTCCCATTTAAACCTTCAGTGCAAGATCGATAAACGGATATTTGCATCGAGTATCTCTATAATCGATTATTTACCATAGCATAGCTTCAAATGGGGGGAAATATCGATAATCGATAGTGGAAGAATCACAAGACGAACGCATTATGAACCAAATTTTACGATTCGGAACCACAATTTCAGGCTCGATCTAGAAACAGCGTATGTACCATTTGTTTTTCCACGCACATACGCGTTTTTTCGGATGAGCCGGAGATTGTACGTAGTTCCTAATTGCAAAATTAAGTCCGTTTATTCCAGCACCAAATAGCAACATCGTCGATGGAAGGAAAACAAGGCAAAAAATCCACGAAAACCTTGGGTTGCGGCGCCCTTCCTAGCTTCTCCCCCCCCCCCCTATCCTCTCCCGCGCCCATTCAACATTCAGCATTTCAGCGCAATTTCGGTGAGAGGTTAACGCACGTTGACGAAAGATGTTCTCAACGTGAAGTGTGGGATTACGGAGAGGTAAAGGGACGGCTTAAAGTGGGGACAGGGGAAGCCAGTGGGTCGGTTGACTCGTGTTGATTTAATGTCATATGAATATGATTACAGCGACGATTACCATTATACCCCATTCCCCCTCTTCCTAACCAGCTCCAGTCCCCAACTCCTTGCCTCGCTTATTCTCCAAAATCCTCTCCTTCCCCTTGAACAAGGCCCCTGCCATTTCCCTGCAGGGAATAATTACCAGTAAATGAAATCATGATCCACAAGTCCGGATTGTAATTGGACCGCTTTTAGCAGAAATGAACTAAGCTCCATCAGCTATTGCCAAAATAATCGGGAAATTTGATTTATTACAAGAGAATGTTTTTACGGATTCCTTTGAAAATTTTAAGGAATTTTGCATCGTAATTTGCAGAAAATTCCCTGAAATTTGCACAAAAATCCGTACAGCCGTTTTCTAGTAAAAAATTAAATTGTCCAATTAAATATGGCAATATAGGTGATGTGGCTTGGTTCATTGCTGTTTGATGCGATCCAATTGTAGCGGATCGTCTAAAAAGCGCTAATGCCTGTTTTTCTAATTGTCCGTAATGTTTTGAATGGTTTCGATGAAAAAGCTGTGTGCAGTAACGTCATTTTACCAAAACCTTGGGAGAGGGCAGCAAGTAACCTGGCATAACCCCTAGCATGATACATAAGCAAAGGAATGAATAGTTTGATGATTGCATATGACAGCAACGCGTAATTAAAGTTAATTTAATAACCGTCAATATTGTAAGATTGTTCAAAAGTCAAGACTTCAGCAAATCGATCCCAATTTTCTCTTTTTTTATATAGGCCCTCTGAAACGCATGACGGAAGGGGGTATTTTTGCCGCCCCCCCCCCCCCCCAAATGACTCCACTTTCTGTGTACTTTCATTAACGTGCGTAATAGGTTTAATGACTGTTTCTTGAAAGACTTGTTTATTTTTTCTCACGTTCATAAAAAAACGTAGAAAAAAAACACCGATCGATGGCTTTAGTGCAAAATCGCGTACCTTCGAGTGCAATTTTGCAGACTTCTTGTTGAATTTCTTTTTTTCTTCGGAAAACTAGTCAATGCATTTTATCAATATCCTCCTTGATTTTTTCTCTCTGTCAGCAAAATACTTTTCATAAATTTTAAGCTAAAAGTTGACTTGTCTCTCTTTGAAAAAGTAATATATGAGAAGAAATTTTGAAACACCGCGATGGAAAAACGTGGTTTTGCACTTTAACAGTCGATACGGAGACATGTTTCCGATAGACATCAAAGTTTTAAGCCAGTGCGATGGGATTACAAATAATAGACAATGTCTTCCATCGCTTTCAAGCTTTTTTTGAAGTTTCGGTTAAAAGCACCCAGGAAGAGAATTTACACAGGTTCATGAGTTCACAGCGCTTCTCGTAGCATTTTACCGGCTCAGTTTATCAGCATCCGCCGGAAAATAGAGTGCGTGTCCATTTGAACTTGTGAATAATGAAGAAAGTGAAAAAGGGACTGCGTGTACCTGCAAAGTGACTGTTCGCTTACAAAGCCTTGGTCCTAAAAACAACATAATTTCAATGCATTATAGAACGGGATATCCGTTCTTTTCACAAGATTCCTATGTAATGATCCGCCTACACGAAACGCGGTAGCCGGTGACAGTATTTGATTTTGTCATGGGAACGGAGTTCCCCATGATATTAGAATCGTTCCGTTGCTTTCGCTATGGGATTCCCTATACCTCTGCGACCTTGAGCGTTTCGCCCAGTCTCCGATTTTTGGTTGATTTTCCGATGTATCAAAAACCGTTGTATTTTTTAGCCAATCATGTCTCTACGTCAAGTTGTGTTGATTGCTAAAATTCGCTTTCAGCGAGTTTTTTTCCACCTCGAGATGTCGTGTCTGACTGGTAAATCTGCGCAGAACCACGAAGTTCCGTTTTTAGGCAAATTCTTTTTTTTGGGAGGTTCTGATTGGTTATTTTTCGCCATCAGTTTTCTGTTCGTTGGTGCAAAAGATCGCCTACCTCGGTGTTCTTGAGAAGCCGCCATTATCCCACCTCAAATTTGAAAAATAGAAGTAAAGAAATAATAACCATCGTACAAGGTGGAAAATTGTTCTGGAGGACTCGTTACGGATAAAGAAGTCAAAATCAGAGCTCGATTGATTGATTTAATTCATGGATACGCAAATATTGCCTTAGCTCAACTGCCGCGATCGGAATGCGTGCTGGGATGGACCTCGAGACGCATTAAAACAGTGCGAACCATGGCTCCTACAGCAATACAGCAATGCGCTTCATATCATCCCAAAAGCAGTCTCTTGTGATAAGTCCCGCCCATTGCTTGAGTCTTTTGTATGCTATTTTTACTCTCGCTCACGTGGATCCGTCATAGCCTAGTTGACTAAACCGCCTCGTATTTTTGATTCGGTGCGGGCACCCGGCGATCGGGAGTTCGATACCCGACGATGGAAACTACTTTTTAATGGTTGTATTGAATGTTTTAGACTAATCATCAAAAAATAATTAATAGTAGATGATAAATGTACGAACATTTTCTCGTGAGTTAATATGTTAAACAAAAATACTGGAATATACCTTCTTCATATAATCAGCCACATGTTCCCCCAAATTAATGACGTTATTTTCTTTTTTCAATAAAGTTAATTTGCATTCAACGTTCGTAAGTTAAGCAAAAAGTACCTATTGATACAAATAGAAAGACATGAAAATAGTATGTCTAACATTTCAGTTGTTTTTTTTTTTTTTATTATTTATTTTTTGTTTTTTTGTTTTTTCAATAAAACAAATTGACTGGGACTAGAATCATCGTATCTCTGAAGACAAAAGCTAAGTTTTTTGATACAGAAATACTAATATATTCATCCTTTATATAATCAGGGAGATGTTGACCCAAATATTGATGTATATTTTCTCTGTTCGCCCAAATTAATGATGGTATTTTCTTTTTTCAATAAAATTAATTTACATTCCACGTTCTTAAAGCAATATTTTCTCCAAAATTCAGCAAAAAATAACAATTTATACCTACGCAAAAAGTAAATAAATAAATAAAGCAATGACATGAAAGTAGTATAGGTAGTACACATCTAACATTTCGGTTACATCTATTTGAATGAAAAAAATGGCAACTTAGGAAGCACATAGGTCACTTATCGACGGTGAAACTACCAAACCACGTATCTCGGTTTGCGACGTCGCAGACTTCCTGTCATACTTTATTTTTTAAATGAAAAGCTACTTAACGTCCAGTCTTGAAAATTTCCGTGATTTTTCCTCTTCGTGCGGAGAAAATTCTGTGAAAATTTCAAGGAATGATATTGATTTGGTCTACTTCAAAAAAATAAAATGTGAGCGGAGATTTTTAAACACCGCAAACGAGATACGTGGTTTGGTAGTTTCACCGTCGTTATGATGCGTATTCGGGCATATGCGTAGAGTAAAAATATCATACTTTACGCCGAAAAAACGAAACTGAAAGTTAAATGCGTTAACTTCCAAAAACCATACATAATCCAACGAAAATAAATAATTGGTAAATAACAGCTTTCTTGTATGCAAAGAAAAAAAATTAAAAATGTTAAAAAAGAGATGTCGACACAAAATTACATAGCCCCTTCAATTCTGAAGATACTACAAACGAACTGTACCTTAAAATTTTCATATCCCAGAAGCAAAAGTTCCCATGACGAATATTGCTATCGCTAGCGATTGCAAAAACCAACTTGTTTTGTATTTGCGAAGAAAGTGTTTACTCTGCTGTAGGGAGGGACTGCGTTGTCAGTAGCTAAAAAATAACTTTTCCATTTTTTTATTCCTTTAATTTTTTCCCTGATGAAGAAAAATCTCTTTCTAAGATCAATGATTATATATTTTTCTTTGAAAGCAGAACCCTGAAAAATGGTTGCCAATCGTCAAAAAATTGAAGACTTTAAAATATCTTAAATTCGGAGTTTATTTCACCACGTAAGGGCTCTTATCAACCAAAAACCGAGGAAATATAGGAATTTTTGGAGAAACTCCCATGAAAACGAGAAATATAGCGCAAATTTACCTTTAAATAGTGTACTCAGTTGGCTGTATCTCTTGCGTGCAACAAACCCATTTTATTCAATTTTTGGTTTACAAGTTGTTCATCAATCATCAAGCAAAAAATTACCTTAAACCTCCGAACTTTACTTTTGCCTCACTCGAGCGCACTGCTCAGATCTTCAGTCTAAAATATATCATCACTGAACGGACCCATGCGAACTCGACAACGATGTACAGGTAGGACACGAGCGTGTAAACGCCTAACGTCACTTAAAAATACATCAAAACCCGACATTGCACTTGTGAAGTCGCAGCACTGCTGCCAAAATGCAAGGAATACCCAGAGTTTCTCTTAGATGAGCACCGACCATTCCACCTGCAATCGGACACCGGTGTTACCACATCTAACACCGCGCCTTACCGCCGTTGAATACTTCATGCGCAGCACCATTGCCCGCGCCGGCCCTTTAACCGGGCAGGCTTAAGAGCCGATTGCTTTAAATGTGTGTTGAAGCTACATGTAAATGACCCCGGAGGTCCTAAATGCTTCCATGTGCCCACCGTCACCTCTGAGTCTCCATTCGGTGATTAGCACAGATCCTTCGGGTTTCTTGATTGGTTACCGGTTGTGACACTCTAAGGGGGCAGATACACCTGCGAGCTAGACGCGCGTCTTGAGCGGCTAGTAGGCCTTCGGCCGTGTTCGGCAATCTTCGTAGCCAATCAGGTTGCAACTCGGATCGGATCCTACTTTTCAGGTCAAGACCATAGAGTACATAGAGTCGTAATGTAAGTGGGTGAGCTGGCGCCACTTTCAAGCATTTTCCAGGTCCCGAATTCCGAGACTCCTGTGTGACGCCGGGTCACTTTTTCGATACATAATCGATTGTTGGCGATACACGAGCACCCGGCCATCCAATGTAAACAAAGAAGATAGGAATCACCACGTATTCCACACCGCCATTTTGGATCGAGCATGTATCGAAAAAGTGAGCCGACCTCGGCGCACACCGGGCTCGGAACTCCCATTCACATTACGACTCTATGTACTCTATGGTCAAGACGTGCGTATAGCACACACATGTGTGTCTGGCCCTTAAAAGAAAAGGAACCGTAGCCTGCGGAAACTAAAATTGAGTAATTATTGATAGTATCTCATACACAAAGGAAAAAGTCCGGTCATATAGTCGTTCCCCCACCAAAGGACGTAACTGCATTCCATTGTTGCCGAATTTCCCCTCCCAAATTGAACTTTTAATTCGAGAATCTCTGGCATTTTTAATCGATTTTTCTTCTGATTTCATGCAAAAACAAAGGAAATTTTGGATAAAAATTATACAGGTATATTCTTGTAAAAGGTTGAATTGTTTGAGAACCTTGGAATGGAGTTACGTTTCTTCGTCCGGGGAACGACGATATGAATCGCAAAGCATGTTTTGCCATGCTAGAGAAGAAAAATGAATAAAAGAGAGAAAAAAAAACCAAGGTGAACGCAATCTTTGGTTTTGACCCATTTGTACATCAATCATTTAGAGTCAAATTCATCCCATTTTGAGAGTACGGTTGCGTGCTTACTGCGCTGCATCACAGTAAAAGCACAAAGTATACAAAAAAATTAAACAATGAAAACCATTAAATTTGACATGGAACCACATTAATATTTACAAAAATCACACATTGTATTGTCCTTAAATATATTTTTTTTAAATCAATGTAAATGAGAATAATCCATGCATAGTGTGCAAACGTTTCAAAATCGTGACTGGAAAATTGCTGACTCCGAGAGATTAAATATTAGAGCCTAAAAGACAGAGTGGAGCGGCGTGCTGTCAGTGCAAAATGCGCACTGGCTCCTACAAACCTAAGGGGATACTTCCAGCATTGCGCAATGCTTGAAGTATTCCCTTAGGTTTGTAGGCGCTAATGCGCGTCGCGCATTGGCCGGCTGGCTGGCGCGCCGCTTTTAATAGGAGAATGTCGAGCATTTTTAACCGATTTTTCTTCTGATTTCATGCAAAAACAAATGCAATTTTGGATAAAAATTGCACAGGTGTATTCTCGTAAAAAGTTGAATTGTTTGAGTCAGTTTGAGAACCTTGGAATGGAGTTACGTTTCTTCGTCCGGGGAACGACGATATGAATCGCACAGCCAGCTATGCATGTTCTGCCATGCTAGGGAAGAACGCTGTATGCGATTCTAGACGTTGCCAAATTGCCTTTTTGAATCACGAATTTTAGTGAATATTTTTAAAAAATGCAAGGTTTAGGGGCCCAGTTCCTTCACGTTACAGAAAAGCTCCCACATAATTTTTAAAAGGATATATACCAACGTTCTCCCGTACAAAAAGTAAGTCATACACTGAAATTTGGCAACGATTGATCAGCCGTGAGAGGAACACAACCACGAAAGTATGCAGAAGACAGCACTGACGGCTGTCTCACGCAAACTACATGAAAATGAAAAATACCTTTTTTACGTAATTGAAATAAAATCGGTTGATTTTTAATCATCCAAACGATTTCGATAAGTCTTTCCGATGATTAGTGGCAATTCGACAAAATACGGAGGCTTCTTCCGGCAAAGTTTTCCGGTCAGACGCCTCGGAGCCCGTGTTTTCAAAACTTCATCTTTGGACTTTTTGCTCTCTTCACTATCACTGCAGTACCGTTGCTTTGGTCCGGATACCAGCACACAATGAAAAAAATTCTCGGCGTCTTTACCAAGGTTCGTTGGTACTTTTACCAACTCACTTGTTTTACCAATTATTGGTAATTTTACCAAGACAGACTGGTAAGCTTACCTAAAAACCGGAATTTTTACTGTTTTTTTTCAGTAAGAATACCACTTTTATTGGTAATCAATTCCTGTTAACTTTGCCATTTTATCTCGGTAATTCTACCACAGTCGATAAAAATTATCGGCGTTTTTAACAAGGTCCAGTAAAATTACTGAGAAGAATCAATAATTTTACCGAGATTTCTCGGTAAAATTACCAATTCCATAAATGGTAATTTTACCAAGAAATAACTGGGATTTAATAGAACCCTGAATTCTTGGTAATTTTACCCTTTTCTTAGCAAATACACCGTGATTTTTTTTTCAGTGCAGGAAACTTTCGAATCGACGGACTTATTCCAAAGTGTCACCCGCGAAATTTTTGGAGAAAGCACATAACGCGGTGCTGAAATTCTAACCCTGCCCACTACGCAGTCATACATTAGCCCTATAATTACGTTCCGAAGAGAGAGCGGAAACAGGGCGCGAGAGAGATGGAGAGGGCGGGGGGCGGCAGCCGCGCTTGGCGTGACGTTCCGAGCCCGGAGTTATCGGAGAACCCATAATTGTCATAACTTTTATTAAAATTTAATTCCTGGCGCTGCGCTACTTCCCGCAACGACCGGCTCTAACGGCGAGTTACAGCACCGCTAAATGCACTCTGAAAGTGCAATAAAACTGCGTCGAGTGCATACAGCAGCGTGGAACCGGAACATGCACAGGGCGTGTAAATGCGCTGACAATTCGGTCGCGACTTCGCGAATCGACCTTCAATTGCGCGTATTTAAATCCAAAGGACCTATCTCAATCCTGACATGAACCCGTTCAGGCATAGATTCATATGAGTCTTAGAGCCCATGTCGCAATGTAGATAGTTCCTTTTGATTTGAGGATTCCAATGTGTCGCGAATGTTCGCGGAGCATTGCGGTTTTTGCCGTGCGAAATAGAACCGCGTGCATCCGGTGGAAACCTCATGCAGTTAGGCGGTTTTGGCTAAGCACGTCAGAGTAGGGTAATGGGGTAGTAAATAGTAACACCTCGGTAATTTTTGAGTACATGACGGAGTGCATTGAAATTAATGCATCTGTCCTCGCGTTTGATCAGCCAATAAGTCGAGTGCGGAGTTTTTGCAGGTTGCATACGCCCGATAATTTTAAGGGGCTCCTATATTGCTGGTTGCATTAATGTCGTCGACGATGTATCGTTTTCAAGACGAAATAATGTAACTACGTCTCCGTGTTGCAAAATTTCTACTCGCGATTGAAGTACTGTGTGCAGACAGGGCTTTTCTTTGGTTGATGCGCTTCAAAATCTCCGCTGTTAATTAACATTCTCCGGAGAATACTAACGGGTAACTTTTCTGAAAATTTTATCGTAGATAATTTTAAAATCAAAAAAGAATATTCCGTTAAGTTTTAATAAAATATTTCTGCTGCTCTTATGATAAATGAAAAGTTAGCGGAGATTCTGAGGCACCGTAAACGAGAAATGTTCCTCCTGCACCCAGTGATTCGGTTTGCATTTGTACTCTGGAACCCTACTTTTTGACCCGATTCGAACAAAACTGCTCTAATGGGAATGTTGCCGGAGACTTCTTTCCTCATATGGTAACAAATTTAGAATGGGTGACTAGGCAAGTATAAATTAAAGCACTATACGTAACTTTCCTTCTCAAAATTTCACGAAGAAAATTAATCACACAACGAAAAATCTTGACTCAACTTCTATAAACAATATACGAGTATCTGTAATGCGAACATTAGTTAAATTGCAAAAATACAATGACGTCATTTCTATAATCTTAATACCATTTTTATCTGTGATAGACAATCTTGTTAATACCTCGTTCAAGAGTTGATTCCCGAACCTCCTGCTGTAAGAATATTTTTCTTCGTAAAGTTTTGATGAGGCAACTCTAGTCGCCCATTGAGAAGACGGCTTAAAATAGGACTAGAACTTACGTTTTTTTTTATGCGTCTGTAGATATCATGCAACGGTTTACCTGAAAGCGAGGCTGTTTTCACCACCACCAAACTTTTGATACCGCCAACTCACCTTTTTTTTTTAAAAAAAAAATTTTTTGCTCTTGGAAAAAACGCGACCAGAGAGATTGAAACGGGCAACATTGATAACTTCGCGTGCCACCCAACCTTTACATCTATGAGCTATACTTTTACAACACTTGTGTAGTGGAGCTCAATGTTTTTATCATTTTATTGTTTCAGTGCCCCCTGAGAAAATAGCGATTTACGATGAATCCACTGACGAAGAGGCAAGACCAAGGGAGGCTCGAGGAGAGGGAACTTCACCGGTCTTCAGATGCCAAGTTTCTGGTGGTAAGTTTACGACCTCTTGTTGTCCTTATTTGCTCAAATTTTTATCACAATCACTGATTTTACTATTTTTCCGTTATTATACAAAAAAATAGCGGCGGCGGTGATTTCAAGTATCAGAACAACATGAATTTAATAGAAGGGAAACAAATCGACCCATGTGTTTTCAGAATATTGTAGCTTCTGATTGGCTTCAAATACTAAGTATGTGCAGTTAGTACAATTCACAAAATCGTTTTTATTTCGATTAAAACTGATTACTTTGGGGGGAAAATAGCAAAAATGTTTATTATTGTACACGAATCTTACAAGACTGTAATAGAGTTGGCCCCCCTCTATTAATGCGATCCAAATCGACACTCTAAACAGCAGTTTTTCCACCCAATGAAAATTATAAAGAAGCAATTGGAACTGCTTTTTACACGTATGAATAAATAAATTAAAATTTTAATTTTATATTTTTTTAACTTGTATAATCCCCAGAGTAGTTTTATGAACATATGAATAAGTTCTTTATTGGACATAATTTGGACTTTTTTTTTGCAATCTGGAACTATAAAATCAAGCCCAGTTTAAAAACAACGTATGTGCCATTAGTTTCCCTATGCACATGAGTGATTTTTCAGATGAGCCAGAATTTATAGCTCCAAATTGCAAAATGCAGTCCATTTAAGTCGTTGCCTAATTTGTCGTTTCCCGCACGAAGAAACGTAACTTCATTTCCCAGCAGTCCGATTATTGAAACTATGTTGGCACGACAAGACAATACATGGCCCTATTTTAACCATGCAATATACATCCCATTTTGATGTCTTATCTGGCTGCTTTTAACTTTCAAAGATCGGCACGCTGGTTGCAAAATTGACTTAAACAATACAATTCATTACGAGAATAAACTTGCACTTCGTCAAAAATTTTTCTGATTTTTGCATGAGATCAGAAGAAAAATTCGTGAAATTTTTCGTCAGAAATTCCCAAAATTCTCCGCGTAATAATGTGTAGTTACGTTCTTTCGTGAGAAAAACGACGAAGTTGTCAAACTTTTAGACGGAAAATTATTTAATAATTTGAAAGTTTTTCCGTTTTTATTAGGATTCATGTTAATGTTGTTAATGTTTTAAAAGAAAATGGACTGCACTTTGCAATTCGGAGTTATAAATTCTGGCTCATTTAAAAAAAAAAAACACTTATGAGCATTGGGAAACTAATGGCGCATACGTTGTTTTTAAACCGGGCCGGAATTTATAGTTCCTAATTGCAAAATGTAGTCCAAATGACCAGAAGATTAGGAAGAAAAGATAAACATTTTTTTAGAAAACATTCTAAGAAAAGGATTTGATTGTTGGTAGGTCGGCCACCTCCTCGGGTAACATGGCTGCTGGACTCAGGACTGCTGGACGAAACTAGCGATACGATCGGTGACAGAACCATTAACGTGGTTCACGTTCCGCCTCTGACCCGTCTCAACGTCAACTCGCGGCTCTCCTGCCAGGCATCCAACACCCACCACATCGCCCCGGTCACCAAAACCATCCAGCTTGACGTCTATCGTAAGTACCCATAACTATAACATGTAATCATGAATTTCAGTTAGTTCCCGGAAATGTACCATGTCCTGAATGGGCTCACATAATTTCTTTCTGGGTATGTATTGGTAAAGATTACATTCATAAATACTGAGCCGATGCACACCTTTCTTTTAATTGATTTTTGGAAAGATCCTAAAAACGAGAATGCCTTTACTTTACGGTTTTTATTGGATCAACTTTTAGCCGAGAAATTCATTTCAAATTGCAATCCGGTTTCAAACGGAAAAATATCGCGGCAATAATAGATTTCGTGACGTCTCAAGAAAAATGTGACTATTTTTTTACAAAAAGGAACTGCTTCTTCAGGCTTATTTTAGAAACAAAGTAAGTGCTACTTGATTTCAAATGCAGATGTACGCTTTTGTGGATGAGCCAGAAACAGTAGTGTTCCTAATTGCAAAATTTAGTCCAATCGCCGAGTGCAATTTGCCCCCATATTTTTTTATCCACTCTCAGATCGCAATTCTTAGGAGAGATGATGTATCTCAAACGTTTCAATATCATTCTTGTTTAAAGTTACATTTTTTTGTAAATTTTAACTTACACATGATTAGCTCCTGTTCCTTTTTAATTAATATTTTATAGCATCAGCCAAAAATGGGGTTGTCAAGACCCCAAAACATCCCACCTTCTTGAGCAACTAAATTTTAGCCATAATTATAAATTTTGTTTATTTTACCCTTCATAAAAAGCTTTAATAAAAACACGAATGCACGGTCAGAACTTGGATTAGAATTTAACGTTCAAAAATGAGTTCTCACCTCTCCTTCCACCACCCTTGCGTTACCTTGCTTTCCGGTAGAAAGTTCACTCCTATAATGCAGAAGATAATGAGAGAGAAGCTCGCCTCGCGGTGCGGAGGATAATGCTTGCCCGGTCGCCACTCCTCGAAAAATCCAGAACTCCTTCCCTCTGTAATTCATCTAAAATGTATAAATATCGTGCACGATTCGGCAACTTGAGAAGGGGATAGGCGGGTTCGAAGGTGATATAGGTGAAACTTTGTTTGGGTGTCAGACACGGACGCGACGGAGGGGCGGGGGGCGGGGGCAGGCGGAGGGGGTATTTAACTCGGAATCCGGGCTAATGCTAGGGCAGACCAGACATCGATAAATACGACCCCTGACCCGATGATCCCCCCAAACAATAAAATATATCCCTCCGAACTGACCCCCAGCGAGCTCGCCCGATAACATCTCTGGCTCTTTCCTTCTCGGGTTTCGTCCGCGCCCGCCTCCTTGGGAAGAACGCCGTATGAGCATACCAACGCTGCCAAATTGTCTCCAAAGTTCGCAAATAAAGTGGACGGATTTGAACAGAATCAGCCTGCACCGAAAAAAAGTGAAGTTGATTGAACATTCTGTATGTAAAAATAGTGTGCGAGAACTTATAAAATGCTGAATTAAGCACTGCAGCAGTTAATTTAGCAATGCCAAGATGTAAAACTAACTGCTGTGGTGCGTAATTCAGCATTTTATAAGTTTTTGCGCACTTTTTTACATCCCAAATTTTACATTAACTTCACGTTGCCTAATTTGAAGTATTTAAAGCGCTGAGTGCAGAAAGTGCATTTCTTGGTTGCGGTGTCTCAAAATCTCTGCCGGCGTTTTATCCATTATGACTGAAGCAAATATATGTAATATGTTGTAACTCTTAATGAATATTTTTCATGATCTTACAAGGCTGAAAACGTTAATTTCCAGAAAATCCACCCAATAAGTTTCTTCCCAAAGTACAAATTAGCACTGAAGATTCTAAAACACCGCAACCGAGAAATGCCCTCTTTGCACCCAACGCCTTACTTATGCCTTAATAAATTACGAAATTCTGTGCAGTTACTTTGTAGTGTTGCTCAGATTGTGCAGCTTTGTATTCTACACTTGTAACTCACCAAACAAACACACATCCTAAAATTTTAAGGGGAAAGTCAGAAAAAAGCGCAAGTCGGCAAAGTCGCTAACTCTTTTTTGCCAATTTTGTTCGTTAGCCCTCGAATTGGAAATGGTATGATTTTTGTTTCGCTCTATTTAAGAGTGTAAAAGTGCACGAGTCGTAGAAACACCATCATCTATGAGTTCAACCGCACTGGCAACGACGCAAATTGCCGCTTAGTCGTAGTTCCCAGTTGCTGTGTGTAAAATGGGCTCAGGTTTCCCATTGCTGCCTGCTATGATGGAAAGGGAATCGGGGGTGGAGCTGCTCGGCAGCCAAAGGGAAGCTCCTTGCACACACTATACATGCAGGCTTAGAACACGTAATACACACACGGAGTTCTGTGCGCAGGCATAAACGCAGAGACAGCTGGCGCCAAAGCCCGGATGCAACTATTCGTGGTCCTAAGTTGTCCGTGTTGCATATCCGAAAATTGAAGGCGTTTTGGCTTCCGCGCGCTATAACGCGGCGCGACAGCTTGCGTGCGTTGTTCAAAATCGTTTTCAACCCAAAATAATTCCAGATAATCTTAAGTTTATGCCACTCTTTCAGACAACGATTATTTTCCCTCCTGTCTTTTGCCTGAGCCCGAATTGTACTAAGAAATTCAAATCATATTTTGAGGAGTTTCCTCTTCAGTAATCCTTGAATTTTTCAACCATTTAGAAAGTATCTGGGATGAATGAAACGTTACAATTTCTTTTGCGCAGTATATATGTATTTTAAAGTGCAGATTCAAATTTACAGCTAGAATATAACGCACACATTTTTCCAACACTTTCATATGATTTCTTCCCAAAAATGCAAAACTTGGGTCACTACTTTCAAAATTTCAAGACAACGGACTTATCGAGGAATTCTAACTTGTTGACAGCCATAAAATTACTAAAATTTGCGTGGTAGTTGTCTGTGAGTAACCATGACAAAACATTAATATTTAGGAAGTTGCAGAACTGATAGTTATGACCATAATGAGAGTAAACGGCACAGTCCCTTTCGCTTATTTGTCTCGGGAATTAAACGAAGCTGTCAAAGAGAAAACAATTCGCTCCCCGAGACAATGAGTTGATGGGGCTTGAAAAAGAAATAAAACCTCGCCACCGAAGATAAGAACAATAATTACGAGGTAAGCAAACGCTGAATCCATTCATTGGCACTCTAATTAGGTAACGGTGTAAGCATCTGAAAGTCATGAGACCCGGGACCCCTGAACCAGTGAAGAAAACAAAGCTCAAGATCTTTCGAGGCTTGAACAGAAAAGCCGGGGCATAATTCTCTTCAACCATTCTGCCGTGCTAAGGAAGAACGCTGCATGAGCTTTCAGACGTTGCCATATTTCCTTCAATAATATCAAATTTGCAGGGAAAACGTTTAACATTTTTTTCCAAATTTTTCAAATATTTTCGTCCGCAATTTAATCTAAAATATAAAAAAAAATTCAAGGAGAAATTAGCATAAATTTCCTCTGAAATATACATTTTATCCGGAGACATTCGGCAACTCTCGAATATTCATACTGCGTTTTTCCGTAGGAAGGCAGCATTCTTGGAGGGTATTTTTGATTATGAGGCAAGATTGAGAGCTCCGAGAGTTTATAAAGATGTAACATTATTATTTATTTCATTTTTTTATACTTTTCCTCCAAGTTATTCGCTCCATTGTTTACATTGAGAGACGGGGGATATTTTTCATTTGAAAAGGGGAGGAGGAAAGGGGGGGAGCTACGCGATTGCACAAAATGAATTATTGCACCTCGAAACTTCTCTCAATCAACCCCCACGATTCCGAAGCGAGCGCGGCCGCCTTGCGAATCATCCTGGCAGAAGTCATAATTTAGTCCGGGTAAATTATCTCATAAATTCACCGCCGAGACTAAGACGCTCCTCGCAGCCCGGGCAAAAATCGCACGTTCCACTCAACAACCACGCTTAATTTTCAGGCTTGAAGCTTGATCAAATTTAACCTCAAACTTAGGGAGTTTAGAAGAGAGGAATGTGCGCGAGCGAATTTGGTGGATTTCCTTAAGGACGAGCTTAAAATAGGGTAGAGACGAGTTTTCCTCGACACTGGAGGTACCGGGAATGGCATGGAACCATAGGCCACAAGTAGACCAAAAACCTTTTATTTGATGCAGCAAGAGATAGGAGATTAGAAATTAAAAATTAGAAGTTCCAGTACTTTAGCTTTTGGCCCACAATTTAAAGGTATTTATTCCGCCCATTTCTCTTCCCTTTCCTACCTCTATTTCTCCGTTTTTGCTCTTTCTCCTTCATTTTCTTTCTCCCCTCTTATTTTCCTTCATTTTATTCATCTTCTCTCATTTTCTTTCCTCTTGTCACTTGCATTTCTCCTCCCTCCTTTACTTCTCCCCATCCTTACTTATCTCTTTCATAATTTCCCCTACTTCTTTCTCTTTTGTATTTACCTCTTCATCTCCGTCTTGATTGCTCTCCTTCGCTTTTTCCTCCCTTCCCTATTTTTCATTCTGCTTCCTGTTTTTCTAATTTCCATCTCTTTTCTTCTTCTACTTCAATTCTTTTACATATTCCTTCTCTCTTTTATTCATTTTTCCTACTCTCAGTTTCCTTCTCCTTCTTCTACTCCTTCTTCTCCTCCTCCTTTCCTCTATTTTCTTTTTGTTCTCGTTTTTTTCCATTCTTCCCTTCCTCCTTCTTTGCTTTACTTTCTATGTGTATTCCTCCTATCCTTCTCCCTCATCTTTTAAGTCTTCATTTCCCCAGAAAGATGCAATTTTCTCAATTTTATGGCTGCGTAGCGGCCAAAGGATGCCCCCTGGTACACCCAATATGTACGATAATCTGTTCACAGGTGAAAATGCAATTATTCGTGGTCCTAAGTCGTCCGTGTTGCATACCCCAAAAAATGAAGGCGCTTTGGTTTACTTACACTGACAGCACCAGCATTAGATTATAGAAAAATGATAGGATTCATCCTCCAACCATCATGAGGCTACCCTACTGGAGACGAGACGCATCCCTTGTGTTCTCGGACAATCCCCCTCCTCTCCCATCCTCTATACCAAAATCGTGCAACTCGGAACCGTGGAGCGTTTGAGGGAGGTGTGGAAAGCGACGGACAAACAGCGGTAAATGTTGCGCACGAAGCGCCGCCATACTACAGAAGACAGCAGTAACTCCATCCCAGAGGCTCATCCGAAGCGCATAAGAGCACGTGCCAAGTATGGCTCACTCCGAAACGAAGTTACTGCCCTCTTCCGTAGGACTGTGAATCGAGGAGAAGCGATCAATTCCGTTTCCATGTGAGCCTCGAAACGCATATGTGCACGTCCCAACCACGGCTCACTCCGAAACGAAGTTACTGCCCTCCTCCGTAGCACGGTGAATCGAGGAGAAGCGATCAACTCCGTTTCGAAGTGAGCCTCGAAGCGCATAAGAGCGCGTGCCGATCCGAGCGCGGAGTTACTGCTCTCTTGCGTAGGGCGGGGACGGGGGGCGGGGCGATTAGCGGCGCGGAATATGTTGCAAGCAGACGCCTGATTTATACGGGCGCGAGGTGGCGAGCACGGTCAAATGAACACGAATAACACGGGAGTCGATTCCAGTCGGTGTCAATTATGCGGACCGCGATGAATATTAGGCCTCGAGTCAAGATTAATGAGTCGCAATTGGCTCGCGGCCCCCGCGGACGAGGACCGGACTCATCCTCCCCCCCCCCCCCCCCCCGCCGCCGCCCCGATGTTGGGGAAGAGAGCAGTAACTTCGTCCCGGGGTGAGCTCCGAAGCGCGCAAGAGAACCTGCTGAACGCGGACCATGTTCGGGATGGAGTTACTGCGGTTTTCCTTAATACCGGAGCATGGGTTTGCATTATGGTCCAACCCCCCCCCCCCCCCCCCCCGGGTGTGCTGCGTGTTGCTGCAGTTCGGTTTTGTGTGCCTCGGTTTCGGGCGGTGTTGCCCGGCGGATCTCCGGAGAGGATATTGAAGACGAAATTGCATGAAAGTTCAGGAAATGTCCAAATTTGATGAGATGCGCCTATCCCATCGACGGTGCGATTTTGCAAGTTGGCAACTCTGTTTCCCTCCGTTTAAATCCGTTAAAAATATCGATATCAGGCGAGGCAAGCTGCGTCACCATAGGTTGTTATGCATTCATTTGGATGGAGGAAAGCAGTGTTACCAACTTTCAATAATCGTGACTGTCCACTTAGGGTCATGCTCTGCCTCATTCCCCCTCAGATTGAGATGTATTCAGTCAGTTCATCTTCTCAGTTAGACCTCCAAGATATAGACAATGCCATCTTTTTAACGTTTCTAATATGTTTTAGAATCCCCATGCCATTTGATTCGATTTGGAGTAATGTAAACACTTTTTATACATTTTTGCTAGAAAATATCTGTATGTAACAACATACAATACGTGTATTAAATAACACCGTTCATCGAATTCGAGTAAAACTGTTCGACTGCAATTTTACACAAACTCCAAGGTTTAGAAAATATTTGATCCAGTTTTACATAGTCCGTCCCATGTCTAGTCCTCGGTCTTATACTGATACTCATTAGAACTTTTTGACTCTAATTGATATTTTTGGAATTTTTTGGCCTGGTTTTTCCCACGAAATCGTGTAGCCCCAGCATTGATTCACCACTTTGTCCCATATTTCGATGGCTATATAGCGCTAAACCACGTATCTTAATTGCGGTGTTTCTAAATATCTGCTCCTATTTTGTTTTTCGCAAGAAAACAAGCAAACTTTACAGCTTGAAATTTAAATTGGACGTTCCTTCTAACAAAGGAGAAAACCCAAAGAAGTTTTCAAGAAATTAAGTAGACAAGTTTTCCCATGGGAAAATTAAGTATGACAGGAAGTCTGCAACGTCGCAAACGCACCGAAAAAACTGAAAATAATTTAACAGTCTGAATGTAAAAAAAAGTGTGCAAGAACTTAAAAAATGCTGAATTACCCGCTGGAGCAGTTACTTTAGCAATTCCAAGATGTAAAACTAACTATTGTGGTGGGTGACTCAGAATTTTATAAGTTCTCGCACACTTTTTTTACACTCAGAATGTTAAATCAACTTCGCTTTTTTTCGGTACGGAAATACGTGGTTTTGCACTTTGCTGCCGTGCGAGGAAAAAACACCGTATGAGCCTTCAGGCGTTGCCGAATTTCCTTTGATAAAACGGGAATTTCCTGGTAAACTTCTGAACACTTTTCTTCTAAATTTTCGGATAATTTTGTGCGCAATTTCACCCATAGCTCCTGAAAATCTCAAGTAAAAACTGTCATTAATTGCCTTTTAAAGGAGCGTTTTACTGAAGGAAATTTGGCAATTCTCGAATGTTCATACGGAGTTCTTCCTTAGCACGGCAGTTTGGTCATCTTAACAAAATGGACAAAGTGCGTGTTTCGTGCTTTTGCTATTGATTTACTTAGTAGTATTTTTTCAGCAGTAATAGGATAATGTAAACTTTTCACGAGTAACGTCAGCGGTCCAATCGTTAGTCTCCTCATCATATTAAAAACCAACCTACGTCTTACAGCCATCACACCAAAGCTCGAGACTTCCACGGGGGATATTTTCGCAACCCCCTCACGCGTGGGCGTCCGTCAAACACCGAGCGCGGACTCAGCAAATACTCCGCGGCGCTCGCAAAAATACATTTTTTCGCCGATTAACCTTCGTGGGAGCCCCCGGATCCACGGGCCATTCATCTCGACGCGGCTCCGTTTATTTATTCAGCGCCGAAGCAACAACCGCCAAGACAAAACAACGTTACTCGATCGGGAGCCGATACTGCCGTGCTGAGGAAAAACGCCGTATGAGCATTCGAGGGTTGCCAAATTTCCCGCCGTAAAATTTCTATTTTTGCGCAATTGTATACATATAAACCTTTGAAATTTCATCATATTGTAGATAAAATTGGGAACAAAATTGCCTGAAAAATTGGTGGGATATTATTCAACATTTTACCCGAAATTTTTGTTTTATTGGAGGCAATATGGCAACGCGTGAAGGCGCATAAGGCGTTTTTCCTCAGTACGGCAGGATAGGAGTTAAGTGGTTTTTCCTCGGCGAGACCGGCGTTGCGGGAAGCGAAGGAGTGTCCATTACGTCCAAGGACCAAGTTTTCAGCGCCAATAAATAACCGGCTGCCGCCGTTCCTGCCCGTGACTCAGCGGCGCTGCGCGGGCGGCCTACCCCTCGCAGCACCCCCCGCCCGCCCCGAGTGAGCGTGTCTTCAAGTGTTCCGGCATTCAGCCCCTGCTCCCGAGTTAATTTATTTAAAACGGTTTTTAACGCTTTCCAAAAGATGAAAACGAGAGTGCAAACCCGAAACGCGTTGCCGGAGTTCACGTGAAATAGCCGAGGATAGTGGTGATGTAACCGTGGGGAAATAGAATTGGATATAAACAATAACAATGAAGTGCTCATAGATGTGTTTTGTTATAAAGTGATACGGGCTTGCTCTAATAATACTCGCCACGGTATTTGACCATACTTTATTGTTTCACACACTCATGGTTCGTGACCCCGTGTGTGTGAAACCCCCGTGAAACCCACGTGAAACCCCCGTGAAACCCCTGTGAAACCCCCGTGAAACCCACGTGAAACCCACGTGAAACCCCGTGAAACCCCGTGAAACCCCCGTGAAACCCCCGTGAAACCCACGTGAAACCCACGTGAAACCCACGTGAAACCCACGTGAAACCCACGTGAAACCCACGTGAAACCCCCGTGAAACCCCCGTGAAACCCCCGTGAAACCCCCGTGAAACCCCCGTGAAACCCCCGTGAAACCCCCGTGAAACCCCCGTGAAACCCACGTGAAACCCACGTGAAACCCCCGTGAAACCCACGTGAAACCCACGTGAAACCCCGTGAAACCCACGTGAAACCCTCGTGAAACCCACGTGAAACGCCTATGAAACCCACGTGAAACGCCCGTGAAACCCCCGTGAAACCCCCGTGAAACCCACGTGAAACCCACGTGAAACGCCCGTGAAACAGCCGTGAAACCCCCGTGAAACCCACGTGAAGTTTGGGTCCTTGCACCTATTGAGACTTAAAGCTAATTGGTCCACATGTAAACACAAACGACAATTCTACGGTGAAAGTGAACTCAATTCTGCGTAACCCAATTTTTGACAGTTATGAGTTAGCTGCAATTTGCCAATTCGCCTTCAATTGGCCCGCTATGCAAAATGACTATCGTGACGCACGAGTAGTGGTATCAGAAGTTCCCATTAAGATTGCATAGTGGGTTGAAGGCGCTCTTCTCCATCGTATCTGAGTGGCCCTGTATGATACTGTCGACTAGAATCGTTCAGAATTTCGGAGCCTCCAATCGAGCCGTAATTTTGAAAAATGCCCGAAGAACATTATTGCACGTTCCAAGATTTTTTTTTTTTTTCTGTAAATCTTACTTCATAAAAGACAGTCCAAACGCTTGGCTCAGAGTGTGGTTTTTTTGTCTCTTTGCTCTGGTCATCGTATTCTTATGCAATACTTAGAGAGTCGCCGTTTACAAGATTGCAACTTACTCAAAAGCGGTTGTGAATTCAAGAAGGCCTAGTATCTGTATTCAATAACGTTTAACATAATTTTTGAACTTCATTAGAGGAAAAAGTGACTTGATATAAGCAGAAATATGCTGAAATTTGCCGCCGAGAAGATTTCTTTATGGGTCAATAAGGACAATAATGCCTGTTTAAAGAAGCGAAGATGCATTTATCAAAAGAAAAGACACCAACATCCAGCAGAAACCCGCTTTCATTCAATTTTTTTATTCTTGATTCAAAATAAAATCTTCTTGACGAATACTCAAGAATGTTTCTGCCTAAATCGAGTCACTTTTTTCTCTAATGAAATTCAAACAGTATGCTGAACGTAATAAAATACGGATGCTAGGAGTGAGTTTTTGGACTACCGCTGTCTTTTTGTCCCGTAGTACTTTGATTTATTTCCCGAGTCATGCTTCGTACTCTTAAAGGATGCCCGTCATTCGTAATATGTTAGAGCGCCTTCAATTTTGTTTGATACTGTGCAACACCTCTGTGGTGAAATAGTTGCTTGAGGCGCCGTGGCACGCTGCGGCGCGGCAACCGGCTGGCCAACGCCTTCAAACCTAAGGAGATACTTTAAGCATTGCGCAATGCGTGAAGTATCCCCTTAGGCTTGTAGGCGTCAGTTTCTTGCTGGCAGCACGCGCGCCGCTTCGCTCTGAGTTAGGCTATGATATTTAAACTCACGGAGTCAGTGTTTATCAACTCATGATTTTGAAATGTTTGAACACTCTGCATGGATGTTCTCATTTAAATTGATGGAAAAAAGATATGTTTCTTAAGGAAAATGAAATTTTCCATGAAAAAGTAAATCATACGATGAAATTTGGGAACGACTGATCTGACTCGGTTCTAGTCTGCTAAACTGCTGTGCTAAGGAAGAACGCCGAATGAGAATTCAGACGCTACCATATTTCCTTCAATAAAAACTTAATTTACTAGGAAAATCGTTAATGTTTTTCTTCAATTTTTTTCGAGAACTTCGTTCGCAATTTCCTCTAAAATGTCTAAAAATTACAAGGATAAACACACCAAATTTTCCTCTAGAATACATCTTTATCCAGGACAATTTGGCAACTTTCGAATGTTCATACGACGTTCTTCCTTAGGTTGGCTGTGTAAGCAATGGCGTGGTGTGCTTTGCGATGGAAACCTATAGAAAAGGATCGATAAACAGGGTGTTCGCAGCAAACACTTTAATAATCGATTCTTTACCATAGGTTTAAATGGCATAACAATCGATACATCGAAATACACGCCACGCCACGGAGTATAAGGGGTCCATTTCTCCATTACAAAAGGAAAGTTCAAGTTCACCGAAAACAGGTGTGATTATGCCCTGACAGGCAACCCTGTCCCGAGGGCAGATATAGTCGTATTATTCACTGGGATTGGATAGACAGTGCTGATCCGCCTTCCGCATTCCTTTCGGAGGAATGAATATCGGACCGATACCAGCTTAATTAATTGCGTTTCGCTCGGAAGTAGTTGCCGCCGACCTCCCCCCGCAAACCGCCACAAGGCAAAACCTCATCTTCTTTCATCCGGTTTATTTGAGGTGATGATCGGGAGAGCGAAAAACTTTCCCTTTCATCCCGACCGAGTTGCTTGGGAATCTAAAACTGTTTTCGGGAGACCGCGCAAAGTCTCTACCCGCTCAGGTGAGTTGTTTCTTTGAGGTATCAGCGCGGTTAATGCCTTCGCTTTGCCTTAGATCTATTCTGCCTGTGCTAACGGAAAACGCCGTATGAACACTTGCATGTTGCCAAATTTTCTCCAACTATGATTTTTAACAAATACGCGGTAGTTGTTGGTATCTGTTCAATAAATATCAAAACCATAATGGGTCAGTTACGCTGCTTACAGAATCCCGTGTTGATGCTTGATTTTTGTGGATTAGCTAAAAAGATAAGATCTGTCCAAATCGCAACTTTCTACGTTCAATACTAACCGAGATACCACAATTTTAAAAAATCAGTCCATGGCGTCATCCACACTGAAAAAAAAGATTGGTAGAATTTACCATTCCTTCACGCTGTATTTCACACAACATGAAAGAATGGTAAATTCTACTAATCTTCAAGTCGATTTTGCCAGAAGAATGGTAACCTGTACCTGTACCAGTGTATAGTATCGTTTATCTTTCCTCTGGCAGAATTGACTCTGAATTGACTCTGAATTGACGCTGTGTGAAATACAGCGTGAATGAATGGTAAATTCTACCAATCTTTTTTTTCAGTGCACCATGGTAGTGTGATACTCTCGGTTTCTTCCACCTTTCTTTAGCCAGTCGGCGTCACGCACATTTGCACTGGTTACTCCACGTAAAACTCGGTTGAAAGCAAGATGGAAGAAACAACGTCACTATTGCGGTGGATGACGTCATAAACCGAATTTTTCAAAGCGTGATATCTCGGTTAATATTGAACGTAGAGAGTCTCTGTTTGGACAGATTTCATTATTTTTAGCTTCTCTACTAGAATCGAGTATCAAAACACGATTCTCTGACCAGCGCAACTGACCCATTCCATGATTTTCACAAACTGAAAGGTAGGTCCGTACGCGCACCTCAAAGTTTTTCATTAAGAATTTAACAGCTTTTTCTCTCAAAGGTTGTACTTTTCTTCGGTGGAAAATCATATGAATCCCTTGCAAGGATCCATTTTCAGATTTAATCAATTGAACTTAACTCTGGGTTCGGAAAAATTGCCTCTAGTCCTAATGCAAATCACAGGGCCGAGTCTTTTGAGGAAAGGAACTGATTAAGAAACGGCTGATGTGTTACTAAAAGTTAGTGACAAATAGGAAGGAAAACATTTTTCCTTAAAATTCGTATTTTATTCAAGGAAATTTGACAACGTCCTCAGGCTTCTACGGCGCTTTTCCTTAACATTGTAGCATCTTGGCCTGTGTCTGCGTCTTGGAAGGCGCAGAGCGCTCCTTTAAAGGAGAAACGGACGAGAAAAGAGGGAGATGAAGATTGCAATCCTTTTTGAAAGTTCATCATTCCGCCAAGTGTAAGGGAAACCTATTCGGCAAACTTGAATTGAGAAAGTTTTAAAATTTCCAATGCATCGATTGAGAAGCTCTTGCTCTAACCGTAAGGTTCGAAGCTCGATGGCCTTTTAAATATTTGGAAAAATATTAAGTCGAGTCAAACTCCTTTGACATGATACGTCTCTGACTGTGTGTGTATGAGTCGTTTTCGAAGTGCTTTGCAGCACGCCTAACCACTAAACTGCCGTGCTAAGGAAGAACGCCGTATGAACACCCGAGAGTTGCCAAATTTCCTTCGGTAAAATGTTAATTTTTGGGGAAAGTTATGAATATTTTTCCTTGAAATTTTCACGAACTTTAGGTGAAATTGCGAACAGTATTATCTGAAAACTCGGGGAAAAAATATTCTCAAGTTTACCAGGAAATTCGTGTTTTATCGAAGGAAATTTGGCAATGCCTGAAGGTTCATACGGCGTTCTTCCTCAGCACGGCAGTACAGACCCTTATTTTCCCAAACCACTTTTGGGGTCATTCCCTCCTGCGGGCTGATTATTGAATTTGATAGACAAAGCGATAGACAAAGAATACATATGGAGTATGGAGATATCCTATTGGTTGAAATGGGTGGTTCCTATAGACTAAGAGAGAAAACGATGGACTAACTATCGGGTCCCTCGTGGGTTGTAGTTCCTTAGTCTATTACCTACGTCTTTTGTCCATTGCTACGACCCGCTTCCACCAATAGGATCCGTCCATATTCGTTTTGTATTCTTTGTCTATAGCTTTGTCTATCAATTTCAATAATCGGCCCACTGGGTGTCTCCTTTGTCCCCTCTCGTGAAATACAGTTACGTTGATTCTGGACAAATCCATCTATTCTAACGTCTTAGGAACCCGGAAATATTCTCTCCTCGATTTTCAACTGCATCTCATGAGCAGTGCACTAACAAAGTGGCGTTTCGAGAAGGTGGGAAAGGGCGAGGGAGGGTGGGGGGGGGGGGGGCGAAAAAGTACATCGCTCAACGTGTCAATTTCGGAGGTGGCGAGGAAGTCAGCGCGGCAGCTTATTTTAGGGCACGCGGACTCGCCAGGAGCTAGAAGCCCGTCGCTTGTCTTTCCGCAGTTCGTATCTGATGACGTCTTTGACGTAAAGACGTAACTGTACTTACAGGTGAGCTCTATCGTATATATACACTTTTGATATGCAGGGATCACGTAATACAGAAGATTCGCCGTCATGTCAGCGTAGCGATGATTTTCACCTTGTCGAGGGAAAATCATGAACATCCAGACGTTGCCTTTCTTCCTCTCAATTTTCGATTTTAGCGGACCTTTGCTCTGAATGTTCAGAGGGATTTATTTGCAATTTGAACGGTATTAACGAGAATGGATTTGTTACATGCAAGAAATATAGCCAAGTGAATAGACTTTTGTAGGTGAAATCGCAAAAAAAAAAATCACGCTGAGCACATCGAAAAAGTATGAAATCCACACAATGCGTATGAGCCATCAGGGATCGTCGAATTTCCTTCGACATATCTTAAATTATCAGAAAAATTAGTGGGTATTTCCTCTCCCATTTTTCAGATCAGGATATGCTCGTAATTTGATCAAGGAAGTCTGAAAATTTCAAGGAGAAATATTCATAACTTTCTTTCAAAATTTATACTTTCGCAAGGAAGGAATTTGGCAACATTCGAATGCTCATAAGGGGTTTTTACATAGCACGCGTAGCGCGCTATCTCATGGTTTTATCGATTTTTTTTTTTCAAAATACCAGCGTAGTACACATATTTACATATTTACTGCACAAGTTGCCATGTGTTGTATTTTCCATAATAACACTGAATGTAGTTTATTTTTTCTTAGTGTGTACTCGCGCTGCACAAATATTTCGAACTTTTCTGAAATATAAATGGGTGGCTTGGATGAAGAACAAGGCGCATAAGTGCAGTTTTTGAAAAAATCGAGATGTTGCTGATTTCAAGTGAAACTAGTCTAAATGCATATTCAGTGAAAACTTCGCTCCCAAATTCCAATTTCTAAGCATCAAAAAGTCAGTTTGAACTTTCCTTCCGTCATACGGATCCATGTAATTTCGAAACTTCTTATAGTCCAGGCGCCTGGTAGCTAAAATGAGGCTGCCTGGAATTTCGGGTACACAGCGATTCATTCGGCTCACGTTATACTTTTTGGGTCGCTGAATCCGAATCTGAAGTTTCCTACCGCGTATCTGGTGAGCATTTTCCGGCAAATTTAAAGAAATGGCCTGTAAAGGCATTTTTTTGCGGTTTTTTGGATATAGCGGCTACGCATGAGAAAAAGTCCCGGATTTAGCTAATGTTTTGAATAGCTGACATAATTTGGAAGAACATGGTGTATAGATATACTAGGTTTTAAAAAATTGAGGAAGATACAGCATCGTGAACATCGCGCCCATTCCTGTTTTCGCGGCACACCCGTTAACGCGCGATCCGGCTCGCCGCGGCCAGCCAAGTTCCGAAGCGTTCCAAAGTTCCGAGATACGAGGTTCCTCAATTTTTGAGAAAACCCAGCATATTTATATACCATTTTCTTCCAAATTATGTCAGCTGTTCAAAACATTAACTAAATCCGGGACTTTTTCTCATGCGTAGCCGCTATATAAAAAAACCGCAAAAAAGGCCTTTTCAGGCCATTTTTTAAAAATGGCGGAAAATGCTCACCAGATACGCGGTAGCAAACTTCAGATTCGGATTCAGCGACCCAAAAAACATAAAGTAAGCCAAAAAAATCGCTGTGTACCCAAAATTCCAGGTAGACTTACCAGGCGCCTGGACTATGACACGTGTTTCTGGAAAAAGTGAAAACTGCTCTTATGCGCTTCGCCCTCCAAGCCCCTCGTTTGATGGAGTCAGGAAAAAGGCTTTAAAGGTTGAACACGATCGGTCATTTGTACTAGTCAGACAATCACATACTGCTTGCTTAAGCTTATGGTTCAGGCAATCGGGCATCAAATAGGGTGTCTTGGGGAAAATTTCCGAGAAAACTTTTTGTTGTGTCATTTCAGAGTGTTTTTAAACGCTGAATGCGACTTGAGCGTTTGGGTAAATATATTTCCGCTGCTAAAGCCACCATTTTGAAAGAATGGCCTTAAGGTAACACGGAGAAAAAAACCTCGTGCGTGGGACCCGAAGTTTAGGTCATACGGATCTCTGAAGTTTTCAGATTGAGCATCTGAACACTTAAGGTATAGCTGTCGAGGTCCGGATCACACATCTGAAACTTCAGATGTAAGAACTGAAGTACTCCAGATGTAAGAACTGAAGTACTCCAGATGTAAGAACTGAAGTACTTCAGATGTAAGAACTGAAGTACTTCAGATGTAAGAACTGAGGTTTCAGATGTTAGACCTGAACTTCGGCAGCTAGACCTTAAGTGTTCAGATGCTCAATCCGAAAACTTCAGAGATCCATATGACCTAAACTTTGGGTCCCACGCACGAAGTTTTTTTCTCCGTGTAAAATGGTCTAAAATCCCGTTTTTAAAAAAATATCTCTCTTACACATATTTCTCGGAATAGCAAAAACTGCACTCATGCGCCTTGCCTCCAAGCCCCTCAAATATATCAGAGGTAATCAGGCAAGGGTGGTACACGCATACGGCGTTACTCCTGAACCTGAACACGGGTGATTTGATCGAAGGAGCCGGCGAAGGCGCCAAGGAGAGAGCGTAAAACCGCGACGCATCGCATCCCCTCGCTCCGTCGACGTACTCGACATTTCGGGTGACACCCCGGACGCCACACCTCGAGCCGGTGCGGTGCGGCGCGCGCGGCGGTGGCGGCAGCGGGTGACGCCAGCCCCGGCTTCATCACAAAAATGAGCGAGTTATTAAATTTCCCGCGTCAAATTGTCGCGCCGGAGCCGGGATTTTGACAGCTGTCGATATTTCGCTAACTCCCCGCCCCTGCCTCCCCCCCCCCCCCGAGACATCGTTGTCAGGTGGATTTACGGATCGAGGAGCCGAAGGTCTAACACATGCCGTAAGTCATTCAGATGAAGAGAAGTGTTTTCTGACTGCAATTGTTCTTTCTTAGCTGCTGATTATTGAAATTGATGGACAAAGCGATAGGCAAAATATGGATTGCATTTTGCAAAAAGGAACCAAGAGCATTCCAGTGTCTATAAGATCTTGCAACTTTTTTCACCATGCAAATACAAACAGATTATCTAAACACATTTTATCTTAATTCCTAATAAATCATGAATTCAATACGAAAATTACCTTTCTAAATTTAATTGTTTTCATGATTTCAGTAATTTTTTCAAAGAATGTAAGTAACACAATCTTAGCAACATTGGAATGCTCTCGGTTCCTTTTTGCAGACTACAATCCATATGAGACGAAGAAGAAACGGAGCTAATGTATTGGTTGGAACTGGTGGTTGGTAGACTGAGGGAGAAAATGATGGACTAACTGTAAGATATCTCACGGGTTGCTGTTAGTTAGTTTACTACTTCCTTTGTGTATGGAAACCACCCGCTTCCACTAATAGGATCGAATAACACGGAAGAAAATGGATTCCTAATTTAACCATTAAATTGTTGAAAATTATGTCTGACAATGCTTCAAATGCAAATTTTACTAACGTCGAAAGCAAATTCAACCACGAAGGTCGTTAAATTATAATTATTTCATTGTGAAATCTACATTGAAAATGTCGGACACTTTTTTTAACTACAAAATAGTTAAATCAGCAATAACATATTTTCCCTGTATTTTCTCTTTGTCTCGTTGACTATTGTTTTGTCTATCGATTTCAGCAATCAGCCTGCTGAAGTTAAGTCATCGAAATGAAAAGAAGTTATGTCTGACCGCAATCTAAACAAAGTGGGCTCATCTAGGGAGTACATCCTACCGATAGCCCCAAAAATCATGAAAATCTGCCCGAAGGTCGAACTATGAACGGAATGTGGCAAATAATAATTATTCGCCTCTTTGTAAAATGATGTTTAAGAGACACAAGATTTTTACATGTTTTAAGTGTATCATTATGTGCAGTCAATCCCGTCAATGTATCTTTAAAACTACGGACAGCCAAACTAAGTTGGGCTAGGTTAGGTTACGCAACTAAACTAACTTTGGAGTAGTGATTGGGGTATCATGCGGAAATGAAGGCGCGAACGGTTGAGTCCTGGCAGATCATTCTTTCCGCTCTGTCTGAAGTCCTTCCTTAAGTGAGTGATAAGATGAATGTTTGCTGCCTATGAGGAGGCTGGGGGGTAGGCTCCCTGGCTGCTACGCGGACCAACCCCTACAGGGCGCTTCGCGCACTCTGGGGCCCGCTTCGTTTTCCCCCATAAGTGGACTAACTCCTACGCCGGCCCGGAAAAATCATGAAAATCGGTCCGGTGCACCGTTGGAACGAACTGTGACAAATATGAGCATTTACATTGTTAAAATGGGAGAATTAAAACATGTATCCTCCCCTCAAAAAAAAAAAAAACCCACCCTGGTCAGATTTCCAAAAACTGAATAGATTGGGCTCCGTAGGAACTATCACCTATTAATTGACGGGGTCAAAAATCACGGAAAAGATCTCACCTCTTGAAACATTTCGAGTAATTTCTTCGTAATAATTTCTGATAATTGGTAAATCAATATCGTTTAGCTGGAAGTATATGAAGTATTTGAAATAAACCGAACAAATTAAAACAAATTGATAGTATCAGTAGGCAAACTGAAGTCTCTGCCCCTTAATTTAGAAATCAACCGTGCCTATCCATTTTGCAAATGTCAATATCCGAATACGTCGCTACTCACGAGGAGATACCAAATAATGCTCTCGATGCATAATTTCCATTAACGTGATGAATGTAATTGATACCTCTGTACAAATTGTCGATACTCAAATCGGTAATTCCGGGAAGTGTGAGAGCATTAGGAACGAGGCAATTATAATTAAAATTACGTTTATTAATGAAGGATGCAACACTAGTTTACATGCTTACGAACTTCGAGGAACACCAGCAGACCTGCGTTTAACAGTCACCCAGCTGACCCAGCGCATTCAGAACCAAGAGCAAAATCTGTCCTTTTTCAAGCATCAGTAATGGTAATTATTGATGAAGTTTACTCGGCTTCGAGGATTTTATATTTGTCATTTTGCATAAAAAATAACCTATTGTGCTCCATCCAGGCTCGAGAAGTGAAACAAAACGAACACCAGTGCCCAGAAAAGGCTCATAAGTAAATGCCCGACCAGAAAAAGTTGACGAAAGTCAGATGGCTGATTATTGAGATCGATAGACAAAGCTGTTGACAAAGAAGACACAGGAAATATGGAGCGATCCTTGGTTGAAATGGGTGCGGTTTTTATATATTAAGAGGTTAATGATGGACTAACTTTAGAGTCTTTTGTGGGTTGCTGTTAGTCAGTCTATTACCTACCTCCTATGTCCATTGTTAACTACCCGCTTACTCCATTTAGGATCACTCCATATCCCTTTTGTCTTCTTTGTCTATAGCTTTGTCTATCAGGTTCAATAATCAGTCCGCAGAATTCGTATCATACTGCAGCCTTAGTTCCACCCCAGGCGAAACATGTTGCCGAAATTTCCGCCCTTTTCAGGACAATTCGTGGTCAGAATTTCTCCCATCGACCAATCATTCGCTAGGAGCACATTACATCTCTCAATTTGTGGCTTCCTTCGTAGGCATCGGTTCGCTTAGAGTTACAGAAATTGCACCAAAACCGAAAATTTTGAAGTCACTAATAAACATATGGATTTATATGTATATTTTTTTACAAAGAATTCTCTCCATCCTGACTTGAACCCCAATATCCTTAAGAATACATGCGTAGCAGGGCCCATGTCACGACAGATTTAGTTATCTTCGATTAAAATACCTCCAATTGGATGAATTTAACCATACTTAGCCTAACTACACCACACGTTACTTAATCTCCCCCAAGTTTTATTTTTCAACGAGTTAATCGAGCAAGATAATGTTACAAGTAATTTAAATTTCTTGCCCATATAAACAACCAGAGTCTATTGAGCTGAACCGCGCATGTACAACGGTATTCTGGTAGGTTCCTTAATCGAGCAGTGTATCTTGCCAAATGTCCATACCGCCAGGGACGTTCTAGTGACTTTTCGTGTGCGATTTAAACTCAAGTAGATTGTGGTCTCTCTCGAGAGCGGGAAATTCAAATTTATAAATACAGTAAAAACTTCAATATCCTTGCTAGGAGATACTTCTAATAGTACTTATTGCACGAATCTTGTTTCAGGTGAAACCTCAATGAGAATACATGTAGTGCAATGCTTAAATTCGCGCTTTGTCTAGTGGTACACGTATTTTTGTCTCATACTACGAATTCGATGCGACGATGTAAATGCTCCATTTATTCCAATTCTGTAGTCGATTTGGCAACTTCCTGGCTGAATTGAGTATAAAGTGGCTATAGGGAAGGAGGATGGATACCGCAGGAGGTTGTCGACAGCTAGTTTATTTGAAAACGTCAAATTGATTTGAAAAGTTTGACGTCAGGGTGTTACGCTATGGTCACAGAATAATACCGAATCGAACCTCTAGTTCCCAAATGCATGATCAAACATTGGAGTACAGCGAAGAGTGAGGCATGCATGTTTGCCTTGCAGTGTGCTGAAAGCATGTAACACAACATTGCATGTTAACAAATGAGATGTTCAGAACAATCTCATCTATAGTCAAGTCAGATGAAGGTTTAAATTTTCGAAAAGGTTATTTTTGTAGAATTTTCGTGAGGGTTCATCGCCCCTTCCACGAACACCAACAACTGTTGATATTTGTTTTGAAAAAATCTCATAGAAAAGAAATCTTTCTAAAAAACCCGTTAAAACCATGGTTTGAGAAATCCGTCGAAGAAATTCGTCTTTTTATAAACATCGCCATATCCTCTGTCCAAAATATTTGAAAAAACGATCATTTTTGGTTTGAATACCTCGGATTTTTTTTTCTTCTTAAACAGGACTTTTTAGAATGCAAGGAACCATGTTACCTTGAGAAAGTTTATAACCAAGAAAAATTAAGATACAGCCTGGAAAATGAAAAACTGTTCAAATTATTGAGATTTTTTGAATAGAAGAAGATGACGATCCTCTTCTCTTTTAGTGATAGACTTATTTTGGTTTTTTGGTGTTATTTTTCACTTTAAAAACACGCTATGAAATATTCCTAAATACATTTTCAGCATCAAAAATTAAAATTGTGTGTGCTCATTCTGATGAACATAATGAAGGGAAATTTGTGCAAAGCAATTTTGCAGAATTTTCAATTTTGCAGAGAATGTTTTGGCAAAGCAACGTAAAAAAAATGACAGCCTCGTTCACCAAAACTACGAGTACTAACTCCAATAGAATCAGATTTGAAAGCCACAGTAAGTCAATAATCAGCCACATAAGAACGCACTGTTATAAATACAGCTTACCATAAGTCCATTCGAGTTGGAATGAAACCGATACGAATAAATGTCCGGCATGAAAAAAGGAGACGGATTAAATAAATCTGAGGAAAAAATCAAAACATAAATTTACTCGCTTTGTTGCAGTGGAAGTTTCTCTATCGTTCCAAATCCTTCGGTAAACCGAATTAATTCATAAATAATATGCACATCGCCGTACTGCGCCGCGATAAAAGTTTAAACGTCGGCAAAAAATTAATGGGACTTTGACGTCGTTTTGACGTGCGATTGAGTTCGATTTTTTACCTCAACTCCATTCTTTTCCCCAACAACAATTTAATCCGACTCTCCAAGTGCAATTCCGATTTTATCGCGGATAGAAGATTGGTTTCCGAGTAATATTCATCAGTTTGGAGGTTTGCGCAACTATCTTTAACTATTCTTCGTAACCATTCATTATTTGATCACAAAGAATGAAAATAAGGATGCTGCACTTTAGATGTGAAAAAGTGTGTGACAGTAAACTCAAAAATCGCTGAGTAAACCGCCAAAGCAGTTACTATAGCGAAGAGAAATGTTCTCTCTTCCGAGCAACTAGTTGGTGTTTAGGAGAGGAATGTATCCGTTCCTATTAACTAACTAGTTGTTCGGGGCGTTTCACTGTACACTACGTCATTGCAGAACACTGAAAAAAATATGGTAGATTTTACCATACTCTGACACAGTGATATGAATACGGTAATAAACACCAACTCTATGGTAGCATTTACCATATAATGGTAAGTATCAGCAGAGTTCTGGTGAATACTACCATAATTCTGGTCAATTTCACTAAATGGTATCACTGTGTAAAAAATCAAGTAGACTTATAGTAGATGTTACCATACTTTTTATTCAGTGAAATTCTAACAAAAAATCATGAACTTTCATATTATAAAGTCTTATGAAATTTTGCATCCCTTTTGTGACTTACAAGTGCTTTTGTGAACTAACTAACGATCAGACTAATACAACTTCCTCTTTCGTCCTATAATGCCAATCTCCACTGAGATATTCCTAAAGTATTTTCCGACAACACTTTGCCGTTGAAAAATAAGGGGAGACGCAACTTCTTCTCGAGTTTGCCTTTGTTCTTATACAGCCGACACTGAATGTATTACCTCCACATATTTTCTCAGCTCGACCCTTTTCCAACACCCCCCTCCCCACTTACACACACAAGCCAGCGGAAGACTCTTCTTTTCTCATTTTTAAGTAAATATTTCTTATTCCCCTGGAAAACTAATAACCGTCAGTCCTCCATTATGCTGAGCTATACAGCGGCAAGCGCAAAGCAACAAATGGGGAGTTATTATTTTAACAGAGGGCAAATATTTTCGAATAATATTTAAAATACGTTCCGAAGGATGGACCCGCTGAGCGTTGTGTATTCTTCCACGGAAGATCGGAGCGCAGCCAAGGAACTTAAATGCATCTTCCTCTTTCAACGCATAAATTGACTTATCTACAATAGTAATCATTTCTTGATAAACGGCGGAGCTCTCCTTAGAATCCTTAGAAATATTGACGTTGTTTATCAATGATGAAGACTCTCTCAACAGCGGGCTGGTTTTTGAAATCTATAGACGAAACATTAGACAAAGAGCACAACGAGAAAATGGATGATCCAATGCATCCTAAAAAATAGGGATTATTTTGTTAATGTCCAGCGATAATTTTTGGACAATCTACGCGAATCGACTTTGATAGACAAAGCATTAGACAAAAAACATGAAGAGATAATAGAGCAACCCTACCAGTATTTTCTAAGAAATAGGAATGATTTTATTTTACTTAGTCCAAAAACAATTTTGGACGATCTACGAGCAGCGAATTCGATAGACAAGGCGTTAGGAAAAAGTACAAAAAGGAACCCTAGTAAAAATTGGCGATAAGAGCTGAGTTTCAAAATACCATAGGAATTCTTATAGCCGGCTAGAGCAGGCTACAGAAAATCATATAGCTAGCTGTAGAATGCGGAGAAAATCATACGGCCGGGCTATAAGAAGCTATAAAAAAGTATGCAGCCGAGCTATAGTTCCTATTGCCGAGCTTTACACTTTATCGCCTGGTTGTTGATTTTTCGCCATCGATTTATAAAAGGCTATAAAAAATTGCGTAGAAATTCGTGTGCTTTGGAATTCAATAAGTTCGGTACGGAACCACCTTAATATCTACAAAACACACATTATATTTCCCTTTAATACATATTTTTTTCATCAATTAAAACGAGAATAATCCATACAGGATGTGCAAACATTTCAAAATCATGAGTTGAATAACGCTGACTCCGCTAGATTAAATATTAGAGCCTAACACAAAGCGGTGCGGCGACGCACTGGCGCCTACAAACCTAACAGGGATACTTCACGCATTGCGCAACGCGTGAAGTATCCCTGTTAGGTTTGTAGGCGCCAGTACGCGTTCCGAGCTGGCTGCCCGCCTGCCGCGCCGCAGCGTGCCACGACCCACCGCGCTTGAAGCAACTATTTCACACCAGAGGTATTACACAGCATCATACGGAACTGAAGGCGCTTTAATATTTTAGGAATGACAGGCATCCATCAAAAGTACGGAGCTTTCCTCGCAAAATAAATCAAGATACTACGGCCCAAAAAGAGAGCAGTAGTCCAAAAACTCACTAAATTATAGCATCCGTAATTAGGAATGTTTAGCGTACACTCTATCGCCTGGCTGTTGCTTAATCGCCATCGGCTATAAAAGGCTATAAGAAATTGTGTAGCCGGCCATAGAAGCTATTGGAAATCTTACAGCCGGCTGTAGGTCTATGGTATTTTGGAACACATATTCTACTGCCCATTTTTACCAGGGAAAAAGAGCCATTCCAATGATCTATCCTGAAAAATAGTAACTTTTTATTTTATCAAGTCCAGAGACAATTTTGAACGAACTACGAGCAGCGAATTCGATAGACAAGCTAGCGTTAGACAAAAAACACAAATGAGAAAAAAAGACCGATTCTATTAATCTATCTTAAAAAAATAGTAATTTTTTTTATTTCATTAAGTCCAGAAATAATTTTTGGACGATCAACTGTAGGGACGTAGGGTGTCTCCCTTCCAAACGACTGAAGTCAAATTGAGGTCAAAAATAAAAGTTAAAAAAATAAAAATAAAAAACAGTCCAGAATTCTCGTTGAGCAGATTATTTATTTCCACACAACGTCGAGCTTTGCTCCCGACCGACCCTCCCTCCCCTCCCCCTTTCCCGGGGGAGGGAGCCCACACCTCTGAAACCTTTCCCTTCCCGTCCCGTTCACCCTGAATTCCAGTCAGGGATCTCCGTGGCGCGGGTGGAAAAAATGGGTTCCCGCTGTATTTTTTTGTCGTCCCTTCGCCGACAGAAAGACGTAATTGCAATGCGAGATACGCCCTTTTTCCCACGTAACTCCATGCCGCCCACGGCTCACGCGAGGGTAGTATTATGCTTTCCAATCCGAATTGTCACGTTTACGAATCAGTGGCGTGGCGTGCTTTGCGATATATCGATTGTTATTCCATTTAAACCTATGGAAAAGGATCGATAAACAGGGTGTTCGCAGCGAACACTTTAATAATCGATTCTTTACCATAGGTTTAAATGGAATAACAATCGATATATCGCAATTCACGCCACGCCACTGTTACGAATGCAACCCGCTTTACATTTTCAACACTAGCCATCTCTCGTTTCACCCCTCCCCGCCCCTCCACCCGAGCTGCGGCCTCATTCTTTCGGCGACCAGAACAATGCTCGCTCTTCCTTTTCTCGCGTTTCCATTCATAAATTGAAATTTATTTCCCACTTTCCGCGGAATTATTCCGTCGTAAAAATAACCGAAATTACTCGCCCTGTGTATCCGCGCTGGACCTCAATACTTTCGGATGATTTGTCTCTGATTTCTAGAACAAGAGTTTTTCTCCTCGGTTCCAGTCTAAAGATAGGGTTAAACATAGGGATTGGGACAAACATATTTACGACACTGGGGTGAAAGGTAGTACCCAAATTGCAATTGAATGCGTGATTTAAAAAATAACATTTAACAAAAAACTGGTCTTAAATTGTGGTCGGCTGTACAATGAGACCGCTGAAACAAAGTGCACACTACGTTTCCCAAGAAAAAAAATGTTATGAATTATCACATGGGAAACCTCTCTTATTATGCCCCTCCTCCTCATTATGTGGACGCATTTATTTACGGTCCCTTTACCTTTTTTTTAAAAAAAACAAGGCACAATATCTTAGGTATAATCATGAATTATGGTACGTACACCGAAAAAAAAGATGTTAAAAAATGTGCGACAGCTCTTGGACGTTGTCATTAACACTCTGGTGTTGAGGTAACATTCTAGGATGTAAAAGTAACATCCTAGGATGTTGTTTTGACGCCAGAGTGTTAATGACAACATACAAGAGTTGTCGCACATTTTTTTAACATCTGTGGTGTTACTACAGCATCTTTTTTTCGGTGTAGTATTTTAATGGTATTTTTATAGTTTCCTTATATTTTAATGGTCTTTGTAATATATTCGAGTTCTTCCTGAAAAACGCGTGGTGATTGATTGCAAATAGGAGTTTCAAGATCATTTTATATTATTTAGACAGCCAAAAATACAAATGACATCACTTAGAGCGTAAATACTTTAACTCGCTCTTGCTGTTGGCAAAATTATTTTGACCACGCCTTTCTAATCCACCAATTTACCACAATAAACTATACTCACTCAATTTTTCTGCGTCTGAATAAGAGAAAAATAAAGGGTTGAATTGCGGTCATGATGTCAAAATAATGCTCAAACTCACAGATGTTGAAACACACAGAATCGATGTTGCAAAAGGCAGGTCAAAATATATCACGATCCAACTTATAGAGAGAGAGCAACGAAGGATCCGAACTTCTGTCCAGAGTGACATGAAAGCTAAGAAGATATGAAACATTAGACAAGTCCGTAAAATATTTTCGAAAATTTCACGGGCTTGCAAACCTTATAAAATTTAGGACATTTTTTAAACGTATTTTTCAGGAGCTAGGTATGCAGTCCGCTTTTAAATGCAGAAACCTCGATATTTGACACCTAGTTATCAAAAATAAATTTCTGAAATTTTCGGAAATATTTCACGAGAATTTTCATGATTTTAAATTTCATGAAATTTTGCCACCCTAATTATGTCCGATAAGGAGGCAGATTATACCTACAGTGACTCCGTTACTTTTTATCGAATGAAGCGAAAAATTCGCAACTATCGACAAATACCTACTATTCTTGCAATGCTATTTATCGATCAATGTCAGTGATACTGCCGTGCTAGGGAAGAACGCCGTATGATCCTTCAGACGTTGCCAAATTTCCTTCGATAAAAACCGAATTTACTCAAAAGATTGTGAATATTTTTTCTCAAGATTTTCACACAATTTTGTACGCAATTGAATCTAACATATCTGAAAATATCACGGAATAATATGCATACATTTCGTCCAAAATACATCACACGTTATATCAAGGAAAATTTGGAAACCCTCGAATGCTCTTGAGGCGTTCTTCCTTAGCACGACAGAGTAGCGATTCGACAGTCCAGGCGCAGCGCATAATGAGAGGCAGTGACACGGAAATAAATTAAAGCCCCGATAGAATTACTCTAAGTTATAGATATATTTTCTTTCAATTAAATGCCTAATTTCTCTGGAGCCGTGGCCCGTGAGAATCGTCACGCTATATTTCGATCATTTATGTTGCATGAGTCACCGTGCTAAATAGAGCCGCAATTATGGAACAGACTCGAGAACTCGTACTTTTCCATCCAGGCCGCCGGGAACATTCGACTCTTTTTATGTTTCCATGTTCGGTATCGTAAAATCTTCGTGAACCGTAACAACAGTAAATTGTCGGGTAGGCGCGCGGCCCACTTCTTTTGTACTTTTGTTTCGGAACATACGTCCGTGTTTATTTGCTTTCATAATATTCCCGGTACCTTTGACATTTTTTTATGTTTTTTTTGTATGTGTGGGTGGAGGTCGCGAGAGGCGGTCTCGCTGCTAATCTTTTTGTTTCGTTTTAATGGATTCATCGCCCGGCCGGACTTTTCACTCTCGATTTTCGAAATTAAAATATCAGACGAGTAAATTTGTAACGCGCTATGTAAAATCATCCGGTGACTTGTTGGAAAAAGTTGTCGTGAGAGTGCATCGTTAGCTACATCGGGAAAAAGTTTGGTCACATGAATAGTAAGTTCGGTGTTGCCTTTTGGCTCGCGTAACCGCACTCCATTTCTAGGGACTGTTTTCACCTGTTTTATAAATGTGTTTTAAAATGACCCTAGCCTTCTCCAATTCGTCGTTTCGCGTAAGAAGGAACGTAACTTGATTTTAAGGTTGCAAGAGACAATTTATTTTTTTACAAGAATGTACCTGTACACTTTCCGTCCATGTATTATTTTTATTTTCGTATGATATCAGAAGAAAATTCAGTGCACTTCTCAGGTAGAAAAGACCAAGATTCTCCTGGTAAAAATGTAATCGGCGAAGGGAAATTTGGCAATATTGAAATCTAGATACGCTCTTTAAAAGGGAGGCGACGAATTATGCACTAGGGGTTTTTTATGTTGAAAGTTTTTGTTCTCACAGAAAACCCTAATATGACGGAGTATAAGGTCGTCATTTGCTGTGTCAGCGCTTAAAAATTGCTGTCTGTAAAAATTGTTAAGAGTTCATTTTGTTCGATGTACACTGATATTGCCGTGCGGAGGAATAACACCGTATGAGCCTTCAGGCGTTGCCGAATTTCCTTTGATACAATGCAAATTTGCTCGAAAACTGGGCGGATATGTTCCTGCCAATTTTTCACAGAATTTTAGTTGCAATTAAAGCTACAGTATCTGAAAATTCCAAGGAAAAATACTAATAAACTTTCCTCAAAAATTAACATTATATGGAGAAAATTCGGCGACTCTCGAATGTGCACACGACGTTTGTCCTTAGCGTGTCAGTAAAGTAATCTTGTTGAGAAACAGTAAGTTCCTATCTTTTGAATTTTCCAAACTGTGCCAGCTGAACCAAAATTTAAATAGGTGGCGTAGATTGTGAGAATATCTTCACGAAAAATAAAATACTCCAAGATTATGAGGCACGTTTTTAGGCATATTGCACTTTCACATCTTCAATTTTGCAATGGTTTAATGTTACGTGTTTTTATGTTTCAGTGCGGCCGATATCAGTCACCATACAGAAGAAAGACAGGACTCTACGAGAGGGCGTGCTAGAGGAGATAGTGTGTGTCGTCAATGGTTCCAGGCCTGCCGCAAACGTTACTTGGTGGAAACAAACAACTCTCATGGAGTCACATATGTCAACGGTAAAACTCTATTACCACTTTCTATTACGGATTGTTACTATTATAACACGTTCATATGTAAGAGCAAGAGTCTCAATTGGTAATTTGCATGCGCAAGTCGCAAGCAAATATAGCATTTAATCAAACGCCTAGAGAGATAGTCAAATATTAATATCCAAGTAATTTGCATTTATTTTGTCTGTCAACAATATGAAAATTCTGTATTTAAAAAAAAAAAGCCGCTTCTAATTTCAAGATTAAAGCTTATTTAAAGACTAGAAATGATTAATTTCCACCTCGTGTGATGCAAATCATTATACAATATTGTTTCTCACATGAGCAAGGAATTATTTCGTCTAAAATCAGTGATATAATCGAAATTTCAATCTAAGTAAGAATATTTGACTATTTTTTACGGCATTTGACAAAATGCCCGTCCCAGTTTTGACAATCCACCTGTGACATGCAGATCATTGAATTGCAGTTTGATGATTGATACTTGGTAGTAAGTAGTTTTCGGGACTAACATGATCAAAAAGAACTATGTGCGTAAAATGTTTGTACTTTTTAGGCCTTTGTGTATTTTTGTGTCTTCTTTTTCCACAGTTGTGTCTATCAATTTTTGTAATCAGGGCATCCCACGAAAGACCCTGTGGCCCGCAAGCCTTTCTCTATTTTAAAGTACAATAACCATCCATTTCAACCAATAGGATCGCTCCGTTTTTCTTGTGTCTTCTTTATCTATCGATTTTAGTAATCAACCCGCAGAACGCCTAAGAGTAAGGGGGGTTTGGCGCGACTCGGGGATAAAATTACCGAAAGCTAGGCGAGAATGATTTACGCGTCCGTCAAAGTTGCGTGGCAAGCTTACGCGTTAACAAAACAAAACACCAACACACCGGCGTACGTAAACACAAACGAACATAGACAAACAGGATCCAGTGTTGAGAGTGCGGTGTTATAATCGCCGCTCGTTGGTCGCCTCTGCCCGCCGTTGCCAAATTTCCTCGATTTCAGCTCCGAGTGAGTCGATTCGTGTTGAAACCTCATATGTCAAAAAAAAAATTTTAACAGCGGGCTGATCGTTGAATTGAAGTAAATCGGTCCACATTAAAACTAAACATGCCCAAAAAATTAAAGAATAAGTTTTTAGCCGCAAACTTCTCTTTGCTCGGGATCCCATCGTCCGTATGAACATGACGCAAAAACACGGAGAATTAGAGGTGTTTTCACGCAAAAACCTACAATTTTAAAAATTAAATCGAAAAATCGAAAAATAAGTATTTTTTGCGCAAAAAATGTCTCCTGGAAAGTTCTTTATCACCTGGTTAAGAATAAAGCCAGGAAGCTCGAAAATTTGATGCGATTATTGGAGAGAAATTATTTTTTGTAGGCAATTTTATGTAACAACCCAACAGGCCTAAATTAAAGTTTTCTCATCAATTCAATTCAAAAAAACAAAATTGTCAAAATTGATCACAACACTCACAGGGGTTCCAGACTTTCTGTTGTGTGATTCGTTTTCCTTGAAACAATTTATAAGGAAAGCACATTACCTAGTCCTTTAACTCATACCATTTGGACGTATTTCTGCCAAACGGAACTATGTGCATTAAGACATGAGCCTGGAGATCCATAAGAATATATGCATAACAGGGCTCACGTCACAATGCACATAGTTCCTTTCAGCATAAATACGTCTATTTCTGGTGGCCCGTCCTGATATTTCCGGATTTTTCTGTCGACTTGACAGCCGAAGTTGAGAGCGAAGTGTCGAGTCGTTGACACTGAACTTTCAGCGGTTAATTTCCCTTAGGATTAGACAACGGTTCGGCGCGCTAACCGAGCGATATTTAATTCCTGCCCCCTGCCCCGGCCCCACCCCCGCCCCACCCGGCGGGCATGGCGGTAGCATCACAATCCCGAGCATCTCCGCTACTCGCCACTTATCAGTTACGAACTATGACAGTAATTACTGTAAATATTCCTCGCGGAACGAATCTTGGGACGAGAAAAATTTATCGCTTTCGCGGGGGTAATTTATTTATCAACTTGTTTTCGACTCGACTCCCCAGGGATTACTGTAGCGCCGGGTACTCGAAGGTCGAAAGGTTCAAGCCACTAGGAGGGTCAAGGTTGATGGAGGGGATCGATGATGCACCCAGATTAAAATCCTCGATTTTAGTTTTGGGAGTCAGGAAAAGGGCTTTCGAGGTTGAAAACAATCGATCATTTGCACTGGTCGCAGAATCACGTCTTGCTAGTTTGAGATTTTGGTCTAGGCAGTGGGGCACCATTTTTTATTTTTTGCTGATCTATGATCGAAAAATATCAAGACGCGTTTTTGCGACTAGCGCAACTGATCCAAGAAATATATTGACTACCGCGCATCAGCTTAGAACAGTCGATTCAGTAGTATCTATGAGTGCAAATAACACGAAAAATTCATTTAAATTTACCCTTTGGACATAGAAAAAAGTGTTAGAGGTGACCTCCTAAAATTGTGGTTCGTCTACCTCATTTTGTCAGATGATATGAGCAGTTCCAATTGGACCGCGTTAAACAGAAAGGAACCCAACCACATCAGCTATTGCCAAATTTAATCGGGCAATTTAATTTTTTACATGAAAACGGTTATGCGGATTTTTGTGCAAATTTCGATGAATTTTCTCCATTATGCAAAGCAAACGCCTTAAAATTTTCAAAGGAATCCGCATAAACGTTCTCTCGTAAAAAATCAAATTCTCCTATTAAATTTGGCAATAGCTGATGTGGCTTGGTTCCTTTCTGTTTAACGCGGTCCAATTAATTGTGATAGTATCATAACACTAGTTGGGGTAGTAATACCGCAACATTTAGGTTAGTAACATAACCCATTAGCGTGCTACCACAATTATTAATTGGTAACGCCCAAGTTAGGCCATAGCTCCTACCTCGAATTCTGTAGGAGCCATATGTCCTACTCTACTTTGTGTGACCATTTCTATCGTGTTTCAAGAAAATGTTCTGTGGCATTTGCTCGAAAATTCTAACCCATGACTCCATTTTTTGCGTAAAAAATTAGCTTCGATGGGTCAGTTTTGCTAGTCACAAAATGGTATTTTAATTGTTTACGCTTATTGTAGATTAGCTTCGTTCAAGCGACGGTTTCCACGTTGAATGCTACTGGACCTTCCCTCAAAGAACGCGCGGTCAAAGAATGAGACATTTTCAAACCGCCTTCAATGCTCATGATACCGCCCGACTGGCGCTCGAGGTGAAATAGTTGTATCCTTGCGCCTGCAATCAATCTCACTTTTTCCCAGCCCCTCTCGCATTACGAAAGTGCTTGTTGGTGCAATTTCTACCAATCCGACCTAGAGAAAACGGGAATGTTCATGAGTTTGAAAACGATGTTCTTATATCATACGAGTCAGAGATCACTCCAAGAGTTTAAAAGACTTTTTAACGCCTGATTCTGTGACATGTTTCCTCTTCAATAAAATCCCGCGTAAAACACAATTTGCGCGACAATTTCAAATGGTATTAACTCCTAATTGAGATAAGAACGTTTTGTTACGATGAATTTAAATTTCCTGCTCACAAAAAAACAAGAGTCTCCTCTTGAATCAAATCAAACATTACAACGGTTTTGGCGGGCTTCTCAATAATCAGCGTTCCTTTCCAACTATGTGTTGTTCAAAGTGTAAGAAGTGTGCAATAGTGTAATAGAATGAGGCCATATCACTTACGCTTCTAAGGCCGCATTCTATTATGCTTTCTAGCTCCTTCAGCCATCACTTTCGCGAGCGCAAGCTCGCGCGTGCATTTTGGCGACCTCAGAGTATCTACCTTGGAGCATTATGGTCATCGCAATGACACCTTAGACGTCATCGCTCTTCCGGATGCTACCGAGATATATACTCTGGGGGGCCCGCGGCGCAGGGTCGTATCTTCGAGGCAGCGATCTAGTGATAGCGCTCTTGTATTCTCCGAATATACTGTCCACTCTACCATTTGAGTTACGTGAGTTAGATTATTTTATCCCCCCATTACAATAGCTGACCTAAAGAGCCGAGCTTGAGGTTGGCATATTTTCATCCTGCAGAGACTGTTTCAGTAACGTTCAGTTTATAATTGGTGAAGTAAATTTTGGTTTTTCCTAAGCGGAACGTTCGAATTTATGCATCAGAACACATTAATATCTCGAATTAGGAGTTATATACTTCCAATAATTTTTGTAGCGCTTTCATTCAAACTTGTGCAATGACAATTGTAAACCGAAGATTCACCTTCAATTAGCCGGTTATGCAAAATGACTGTCGTGCTGCACGAATAGTGGTATCAACATTTTACATGGAGATTATCGCAGTGTGTTGAAGGCGTTTCTGTTTATCTCCTCAATCGAGCAGTGTTCTTCCCCGCCTTGTATTGTTAGACGTTTGAACATTGTGCAACAGCTGAGCCGATACACCGAGATGAAAAATGTCATATTTTTAATACCGAAAGGTCGGTTACCGTAACTGTTAGTGTGCGATTCAACTCAAGTAGATTATTTTTGATTTTCTAAAACCAGGGAGTTTTTAAGTTTCGCAACGAAAATCGTTTAAATCTTGGTTACGAGTTCCTTTCAGTCGTTCTCGTTTTGTAAATTGTGTTCTGCGTACAATTTTTATGTGAAAACGTATTAATAGCTATAGTGCAACCCACGTATCTAAATTTCAAAATTTTCGCTCCTATTTTACTTTTTCGAGAAAAAACAAGATATCTTTACAGCGTGAAATTATTGCAGAATATTCTGCCAACAGAGGAGAACAGGCGAGGAGGTTTTTAATAAATTACACAGACTAGTTTTCCGAGGAAACATTATGGCAGGATAGAAAGTCTCCAACATCGCTAACGTAGATACGTGGTTTCAAACTTGGCCATCGATATCATAATCTTTAAAATCGCACCCTGTCTAGTGGTCTATCCGAAGAAGGTGGCGGAAAATTTCGGAGCACCGTTGGGAGAGATAAAAGCACGGCATACATTTTACAGGGGTTTCATTCGGGGACGTCCTGTACAAGGAAAAATACAGTTTATTTCAAGACGATCTCACCCCTCCACCCGCCACCCCTAGAGACGACGCCTGTGGTGGCTTGAGCCCTGAATATATTCGCGTTAAGGGGGTCTTTGGCTCGGAGGAAAAGATTCCAAGTCTCAAACATACGTCCCGTATAAATTAATTCAGAATTCGAGTGTGTAACAAGGGTTTTTATCCGGGAAATTCTCTGGAAATATTTAAATTTATTTAAATTCGAAGCACACGCGGCAGGCTGTGTTCTTGGAGCTGCAGTGCGCTGGATTTAGACGGGCTCCTCTCCCCGAGTCGCGGGCTCCCGTCACCCGGATATGTGAATTTACGCGAAAATGTAAAAATGAGGACTCTACGAGGGTTCGAAAGAAACCGGAGTGCTCCATATTCACACGTTTTCAAAAAGATTAGTTTCCCCCCCTTATTGAGTATTTTACAAATTTAAGGTGTGATACAATTCCATGTTCAGATTTTATAAAGTCTTTTTATTTTTGAATTCAATTTATGTACGTAGAGATTTTTACGAACACTTTTAAGGGTTTGAGTGAGAGGGAAAACTTGAGACGCTTGAAAAGTGAGTACAGGCTATGGTGGAGCAGGTAAAACACAAAAAGAAAGGACAGACCAGGAGAAGGGGGAAAGAAAGGGGGAGAAATAGAGGAAGATATGAAAGAAAGTGAGTTGCAGAGATAGAAGCAGGGAAAGAGGGAGAGAAGGAAGGATAGGAAGAACGAGGAAGAAAAAAAGACAGAAAAAGAGGAGAGAAAAAGAAGAAGAGACGGAAAATACCAAAACAGGGATAGTGTTAAGAGAAGGAATTAGAGGAAGAAGAGGAGAGACAATAATACCAATGAGAAAATGAGGAAGCATATACTTAAGAAATAATAATTGGAAGCTGAAAAAGAAGAAGAAGAAGAAGAAGAAGAAGAAGAAAACAGACGAGGAAAAACTAAAGGAGAGGAAGGAAAAGTGACAACAGAGAATAGGAGGCAAAAAAAGCATAATGAACTTTTCTTCGTCATTTCCTCTATCTTCTTTCCTCTTTTTCCCTAGCTCTTTTTCCTTCCTCCTTTTTTCCTCTCTCTTTCTTCTCTCTCCTCTTTTCTTGCTTCCATAATTCCTTCATTGCCTTCTTCTGCGTCCTCGTCTCCTGCTCAGACCCGAGTTTGTTTTGGCTCTCGCGGACGAACACAACTCACGGTAAATACCCCGTTGACGGGTTTAAGAATATCCGCCTTTGTCGATGAACTTTTCACGGTATTAAAATCGGGCTCTTAATCCGTTTTTACACGGTCTCCTTTTTCGCGCTGGCCGCTCGCTTTGGAAAACACCGGCCTTTGTTCCAGGCTCCACAGTCCTCGTTCTTTCGGAAGTTGAGTGAGGCTTTATTCTCCGTAATTACTTTTGCGCGCTTATACTGCCGTGCTAAGGAAGAACGTCACATGAGCCCTCAGACTTTGCCATATTTCCTTCAATAGAAACCTAATTTACTAGGAAATATTGAATATTTTTCTTCAATTTTTTTGGACAATTTTGTTCGCAATTTTGTCTAAAATGTCTGCATATTTCAAGGAAGAATACGTATAATCTTTCTCAAAAATACATGTTTTATCCGATGCAATTTGGCAACTCTCGAATGTTCATACGGCCTTCTTCCTTAGCACGACAGTATAGGTGATAGAATCCCCCCCGTATTTCACTTCCGGGCTTCGTCATAATCTTCGCTACGGCTCTCCGTCTAGAACCTTTGCTCTGGATGGTTTTGACACAGGTCAAAGGCTACGTCAAGTGTTAAATCCTGTGCTACTGGACTAATTACTTATTTAAAAAAAATGGGGGAGGGCCGGGTTCTTGATGACCAGAAAGCGATATAAACCGAGACTACAAAGTATTTTCAATTTTTCAGGGGAGACTCGTGAAAAACACAGAGAAAGTTGGCCCAACTCTTAAGACCGTTTAAAATTGTAAAATTTTATCGTCTTGTGTTATTAGCATTTAGAATGAGTGTTGAATGGAAGGAAACGACCGCGATTTCAGTGTTTTTAAAAAATGAGCATCCTCATCTTTATCTTTTTAAATTCCTACAATAGTTTTTTTTATATCACCAAATAATGTTAGTTTTAAATAAAAACTATTGTGTACATTGTATTACTGCACGGATGTTCGCTTTTTTAAAGTGAAGCAGAGGTTGCTTAATTTTAAACATTTTTTCATCGTGTTCGTTTTCTTTTGCTAAAGACTCAAATAATTTTATTGCTCATTTCTGCCTTTCCATTTCCTCTGGGAATCCTAGGTAAAACGAAAGAAAACGCAAAAAAATGGGGATTTGGAAAATTCTATGAACCCTCAAAAAATATTTTGCTTCCCTTTCATCGTAACTACAGGTCGCTGTTCAATTTTGTACCATTTTTTTTTCTTTTTTATCATTTGAAAGTGAACATTTGACGACTTGAAACGCCCTACTTTTTCCTTTCTTTATTTTTTTTGAAGCGTAGTAATTGTAGTATCCATCTTACTTAGTTACATAATTTGTGCCGTTTCATCATGTTCACTGCAATGACATTTCACTAAAAATGTCAAAGGCTCATGTGTAAGTACTGGATAACCATAACTAGAGAAAACAATTTCAGAAGTCGCTCCCGGACGAAAGAAACTTTTGCGTCTATAAAACGAAACAAAGGGTCGTAGGGCCTCTTTAAAACCTTTCATTGTTTTAACTCCGGCGAAGACAAAAGTCCCGAAAGAGGGTCAATTATTTAAAATAATGTAACTCGATTAAGTATTTGTATTCCTCAGCTCCCCTTTCTACCACTTCCTTAAATGCGGCAGACTTCCGTCTACGAAAATGTAAATTAATATGAAGAAGATCTTTTTCAAAAGGTCGTGTTGCGGCCGTCGTCGTTTTGTTGAAAATTTTTAGGGTGTAAAAATGTCTCCGGACTCGGCAAGCAACTTTGATTCGGATGTTGTCAGTTTGACGGTTGTTTTTTCCCCAGGAATCGCATGGGGCGATGGAACTCACCTCCGTTATCCTCCTAAGTTTCGCCTTCAAAACGTCGTGTAGGCATCATGAGTTACAATGCGATGTCTGAGGAACAGCGCCGCTTATCTTCAAACTGACAATTTTATAAGGCGAAGAGAAAACTTCACCATTTTTGTAATTCAAGATCAGATTTGCAATTGTTTGATACATTACAGCCTTATTACAGCGCTCCCCTGCGGATTTGGAAACTACTAGTTACAACTAAAGATTTTATTTCGACCGAAAGCGTCGTTTCTCGTCGACAAAAGTCGGTTTCTTCTAGTCAAATCTGCACTTTGAGTCATTTTCTTCAGTTCAAGAAAGTTTGCGATGTTATCGTTTTTTTTTTTTTTTTTTTTTTTTTTTTTTTTTTTTTTTTTTAACTCGAACTTAACGATGACAAAGCGACGCTTTTTTAACTCAAAAAAGCTAACCTTAAGCTAAATCCGTACGAATCTAACGAAAAAAATCAACTGTGTTCGACAAGAAACGACGCTTTCAGTCAAAATTCAACAATATCTCCAGAAATTGTTTTTTGAGTGTAGGTCATGAAGCTCTTAGTCTTAGGGCCAAACTGCCGCGCTAAGGAAAAATACCGTATGAATAACATTCGAGAGTTGTCAAATCTCGCTCGATAAAACATGCGTTTTCGACAAAATTCATTGATATTTCTCCTTGAAAATTTCAGATATTTCAGATTAAACTGCGAACTACATTTTCTGAATATTTTTGAAAAAAATATTCACAAATTTCACAATAATTTCGGTTTTCATCGGAGGAAATCTGGCAACGTCGGGAGGCTCATACGGCGATCCTCCTTAGCACGGCAGCAAAGAAAGCAGCCAACCTAATGCTCAGAATGAATTATTATACCTTTTTATACAGATAAAAAGGGGTAGGGGTCATTGGATGATATGGGCATTTCCAATTAATTGTGATAGTACCCCAATAAATTCAGTTAATAACCCAAATGTTGCAGTATTTTGTTGGGGACATTTTTTTTTCAGTGTAACCTCCACAGTTACCAAAATTTCCGCACTCTTCCCAAATAGAAACCCAATTTTGACTTGAGGGATGAAAACCGGCAGGCGCGCAGCACTTTTTTGATTAGTTTAAAAGTTGAGAGGAGCGTTGCGTCAGGCTGGGTCGTAAACGTGAGAAAGTTGAATGAAAATAACCCTCGAGTCGCGATCAAATCACCGAGGCATATTCTCGTAGGGGGATGAAATTAACTGCTACTTATCCGGATTCACGTCATGAGTGCGTATTATCAACGGGAGCCAATCCAAAGTTCGCGGATGCATGCCGCGAGTGCCCATTCATTCATCGTCCTCTCGCTCCTATCTCTCCGCGTTTCAATTTTAGAGAGCTCCCGTAAATGAATGGATAAAAAGAATCGGCGGGAACTTTCCTTTTTTTTCTCTTATTTCTCGCATTGACCGACCGAAAACCCGGTGTGCAGCGAGCAGAATGCGCTAGATTTACCCTAAATTTCCTCCGCTGCACTGTGGATCGAGTCAATAGGAGAGGTCGGACAAAATTTGGAAACTTTAATAGCTTATAACTCCGTTCATACAAAACTTTTAGGTATTTAAAGTGATTTCATTGGTTTCCTCGTGAAATTTTTATCTAAAAACACTCCTTGTAATTTAAAATGTGACAATGGGCCTGTTGCAAACTTTTGCTAGAGCAAAACTAAGAGTTGTTTCTTATAGATAATGCCTCAAAAATCACGATGAGCGCATCGGCAAACTCTGAAATGCACTCATAACTTCACAATCTGCGTAAGAAATTTGCGGTTTTTTGAGCTTCCCGCTTCAAAAACGATACTACGGCACAGGTGAACATTTTGTTAGAGGAGTCGTTCCATCGTCTGCAATACTCATCATGGCCGACGCCAATCCGCCAAAACACGTGTGATGGTACGAGATAACACCTGAACAGGATTAGACCAAGTAACAATCGGCGTGTTTACGTTCATATTTTTCTCGCCCGCCTTGATTGACCTTGAACTCTCCTCGAATTACGCGCAGAACTGCGCAAGCGTCGGCCATGATGAATATTGCCGACGATGGAGCGACTCCTCTAACAAAATGTTCACCTGTGCCGTAGTATCGTTTTTGAAGCGGGAAGCTCAAAAAACCGCAAATTTCTTACGCAGATTGTGAAGTTATAAGTGCATTTCAGACTTTGCCGATGCGCTCATCGTGATTTTTGAGGCATTATCTATAAGAAACAACTCTTATTTTTGCTCTAGCAAAAGTTTGCAACAGGCCATTACACTCAGAATTTGCATTTTTAGTTATAATTTCATGCTCAACCTCTCTGATTGATCTGATCGACCGGAGACCCGGTGTGCAGTGAGCAGGATGCTCTAGATTTACCCCAAATTTCCTCCGCTGCACTGTGGATCGAGTCAATAGGAGAGGTCGGACAAAATTTGGAAACTTTAATAGCTTATAACTCCGTTCATACAAAACTTTTAGGTATTTAAAGCGATTTCATTGGTTTCCTCGTGAAATTTTCTTCTAAAAACACCCCTTGAAGTTTAAAATGTGACGAAGTGTGCAGCAAGGAGAATGCACTAGCTTTACCCTAAATTTCCTCCGGTGCACCGTGGATCGAGTCAATAGGAGAGGTCGGACAAAATTTGGAAACTTTAAATGCTTAAAACTCCGTTTGTACAAAACTTTTAGGTATTAAAAGCGATTTCATTGGTTTCCTCGTAAAATTTTCTTTGAAGAACACACCTTAAAATTTAAAATGTGACGAATTACACTTCAGAATTTGCAGTTTTTGTTAAAAATTTCATGCTCGACCTCTCTGATTGACTTGATCCACTGTGCGGTAGGAACTTTGTTTTTTTACATTGACCGATCGGAAACCCGGTGTGCAGCGAGTAGAATGCGCTAGATTTACCCTAAATACCTCCGTGTACAGTGATCGAGTAAATTGGACATGACATTTTGACCATAAACTGCAAATTTGATGTTTATCTCGTTACATCTAAACTAAAGGATGCATCCAGAAGACATTTCACGAGTACCAGTGAAACCATTTTAGAACTCAAAGTTTTTGTATGAACGGAGTTATAGGCGTCTGAAGGATCCGAGGAATGCGTGGATCAAATAAGTTGGACATGAAATTTTGTATCAAAACTGCAAATTTTGATGTTTATCTCGTCACATTTTAAACTTTAAGGTATGACTCCAGAAGACAATTTCACGAGGAACCAGTGAAACCAGTTTTAGAACCTCAAAGTTTTTATGAACGGAGTTATAGGCGTCTGAAGTCTTCCAAATTTTTCCGACCTTCCGATTTTTCCGATTGACTCGCTCCACTGTGCGGTGGAGCCCAAGCCCGATGATTTTGAGCCGTCCGTAATTGAATCGCTCGTTTCGAAAGTTCGCATCGAAAAAAATTTGGATGTTTAATTAACATCCTGGTTGTTAAATTAACATTCTGGTTGTTTAATTAATATCTGAGTTGTTAAATTATTGTGCGATGACCTCAAAAAGTTTGTCTTCACTACTCCTGCTGTTACTTCTACGTCCCGAGGATATTAATTTTACAGCGGGAGCAGTTGAGACAAACGTTTTGAGGTCGTTGCATGGATTTTTCAAAAGGTTCAGTTACACGATCAAATTGAGCCATCAAACTGAAGCTCTGATTGGTGGAAAAATACCTGAGGTGAGGATGCGACCAATGAGAGGCCCAATTAGATGGCTCAATTTGATCGTGTAACTGAACCAAAACAATCAAGATGTTCGTTCGTCGTTTCCCCGAAGGAGCGCAACTTAATTCCAAGGCTCAACTAGAGAACGGTTAAAGGACAATTTTTTTCAAATCGCCTCATTCAAAATGATACCCTCGACCATCGCTCGAGTGAAATAGTTGTATGCTTGCGCTGCAGAATTTCTCGTTACCAGCCTCTCATTTCTCTCACGAAGGAACGTAACTCTATTCCAAGGTTGTAAAATTGACCCAAACTGTTAAATTAGACCGCGTTAAACAGAGAGGAACTAAGATAGATGAGCTATTGCCTAATTTAACTGGGCGATTCAATTTTTTTTTACATGAAAACGGTTGTACTGATTTTTGTGCAAATTTCAGTGAATTTTCTGCATAGTGAGAAGCAAGGGCCTTAAAATTTTCAAAGGAATACGCACAAACGTTCTCTTGTAAAAAAAAAATAAATTGCTCAGTGAAATTTGGCAATAGCTGATGTGGCTTAGTTCCTTACTGCTAAACTCGGTCCAATTTTTCTTGACTCAGTTTTTTCCCATAAGACAGTATTTTGAAAACGCAGAGCCCCGTGGCATGGCGCACACTGTGACGAAATGGGTAAAAGGTCGGACATGGGGGTGTATCTAATTTTGGATCCGGAGTGGGCATGAAATGTTCCTAAGGGTTCATACTATACGGATCTAGCATGTATTTTCAATTTTTTTCCTCCAATTTTTTCCTAGAGCTCCTCAAATGTGGCAGATTCCGCTGTTCCTGAAATTGTCACACTTCGTCAAAATCTTTTCGACCCTTATATTTTGTTGTGACGTTATTGCATGTAAATTTTGATACCTGGAACTTATTGTTGAGACTCCAAGGAACATTTTTCACTGGTTATAATTGATATTATGTCAAATCTGAAGGCTGCCACGTAACTCTAAAGTTACCTACTTCAAAGAGATGAAAATTGAACTTTAAGCAAGCTTTCAAAAAATTCGCCGCATTTCGCCGAAAAAGTAAGCATATGGCGTGCTCCAGTAATCTTTTGAGAATGATAATCAGCCATATTTGCTTGCAGATAGCTGCACATTCGCGAAATTTATTGAAATTTGCAGACGGCACAAGGCATCCTGCAAAAGCGTACGTAGGGACGTCCCTCCTAAAAAATTGGAAAATGTACAATTGTTCATATATTTTGTATGGTTTTAAGACCAGCATTCCTCTGCCCAAGATACCTTAATTATAACCCCCCCCCCCTCCCCCCGGTGTCAGCTTAGAGGTATTTGCCTCTCTCGAAAGCAAATATCGCAGGTTGCTAAATGCGCTTAATCTTATTATTAGACCCTGCGAAGTAAGGCGTAGCAGTTTTATCTAAGTAATATTGTGAACATAATAATGACTACGCATAGTAGTGTTAAACATCAGCAAATATGGTTACATTCCATCCGCTTAAGACGCGACGTACAGCGTAACTGGCCAATGCGGATTTCCCATCGTAGGATTGGAGGTAAATTGATCGACGAGGGGACTTTATCCTAACTGTTACTAATCCATTTATTGATGACTGTTATGCCACCTGAATCTGGTATCCAAAACAATCGAGGGGATAAGAGGAAATGCATCAAATAATCAGTTTTACATTAAACACTTGTATATGGTTGATAACAACAATAAAAACGCAATAATCTTAATCGCAAAATCTTAAAAATCATGAGGCCACTGCACTTCTAGTCCTTCATCATAGCAATAATGACATGCAGTGACATCAACTTCGAAGAGGACCCTCCTGAAGAGAGGTAGAGGAAGTAGAGGAATCGATGGACGATGGCGGAACGGACGACAGCGAATAAGATGATTACATAGGCCTTCCAACCGATTGTTTCTGTCAACTGTGTTCTAATAGCGAACCGTATACTGAATAAGTATAGAGTTTTTTCATGAACTGACGATTTACTTTAATTTCCTATTGTTTCAATACGTTCTAATTATTCCACTTTGAAATAACTGCACAATAATCAGATATATTAAAGCATAATTTTATTGTACCCGATACTTCTTCCTTAATGTTGATGTGATGTAATGTTGGCGTCGATGTATCGATAGAACTGTGGTCAAAATCGAATTCTACGATAAAAATACTTCAGATTATGTGAAATTTAACTTGAAATTTTGGAAAAGGGAGTGAAACAGTTGAGAGAAACTGGAGAGAAAATTTACGAAAACACCTTGGTTCCTACAATCCTGAGCAATACTTCATAAAAACACCCGAAAACATGCATTTCCGTTTGAAAATCGGCAAACTAAGGTCAAAATCGGATTCTGCGATGAAAATACTTCGGGAACGCATGATTCTGACCTGAAATTTCATAAAGATCAAAGGATATAGCGGAAAGAAGTTGCGGAGGAAGTCCATGACCGGGCAATCCTATGTTTCGTCACAGTGTGTGTGCGTCGAGCTGCGCAATGGCCACGGGGAGATCATTAATCGTTTGAAAACTGCTCACATTTTTTGGCGAGTGTTTCAATGACCTCATAGACGAATATTTTGTCTGTTTCAGATGTCAAAAGTCGGAGATGGTGTCATGGCGAGCACATTGAGATTCGTCCCAACTTCTAAAGATGACAATATGAATTTGATCTGTCGCGCAGTAAATCCTAAGCTCCCATCACCAAGCGGGGCCCTCGAAGACTCAGTGAAACTCAATGTCCTATGTAAGTTTCAAATTTCCATCTTTTTTTTATGTTTTAGGTTGCTTGAAGATGTCGTCAGACTGATAGAAGTTCTGCAAAAATGGACTCAGGACCAATACACTATACAAATTGTGAAATCTCTGGGTCTTAGGATGTTTAATCTCTCTTTCTGCCATGATAACAGCTGGAAATCATGTTCGTGAATTTCCGGCCAGGAGGTCTTACCCCATGAAATTCCATCGATTGCAACCTCCTACGCATATCGCACCTGAGAATGGTCCTATGTATCTATATTACCTTTAATCCTTACTATTTTTTACTATTTTTCTCGTTTTCAAAGGATCCTGGATTTAGGGTCACTTCCTGCAAATTGCGCCTTCTCTTGAAAAACAACGTCTTTGCATATCGATGGTTAACGAACAAAACTGCCTATCTGACGACTTTGCAGAACGAAGAAAAAATTCGCCCTTTTTGTAATTTTAAGGCTAGATTTGCAATTTTTTCATACGTTACAGCGTTATGGCAGCGCTCTCTTACGGAATTGGAAAAAACTAAATCCACCAGCTCACGTATTTTATACTGCAGAATGCGGCGAATTCACTTACTAATTTTTTTTCAAAATTGTCACTTAGGTGGTATTGTCTGTTAGTCCCCGATATCTTAAAATCCCTCTTCCCCTCCACGTCGCCGATACTTTTTAACCAACCATTTCTCATTATATCTCTTCGTTATATTTATCTATGAATTATTTATTTATTCGGTTTTCATTTCTGCTCGTTTGAATAGTTCCATTTCTACCCCAACGGTTGGTTCATTCGATGGTTGGTTCGATAACTTATGCGAGGACCCTCGAGTTCCGGGTTAGCCCAATGCTGAAAGGGCGGATTTGATAGGGCACATTGTCATATGGACGACCGAAATCTCCGCTCGAGAGAGGGAAAGGGCCCCAAGTTGCCGAAAGAAAACCATATGGGGATCGGAAAACTTGTTACCAACTCAAGTATGTCGGCATGTAAACGAGCGCTTTCAACTTTCGCGCGCTGATGTCAAGTCACTGACGAATATCGAGAAATGACGTCATAACCCCGTCGGATGAAAAAATGATACTTACTAGGCGAATTTTAACGACTGGGTTCGATTAATGTTTTGGATAGATGACTGTTGTATCACCGTTAGGGTTAGGACCAATCAAAATCGAGTATCTAATTTTCAACGAAATCATAAAGAAAATGAGCCAAACCCTGGATTAGGTAAAAAAAAATCGCCGACTGACTATTGCAACACAATTTATCTACGATGTAACAACTCTAATAAATTATAATACAAATATACAAAAATATGTGCACTTTTCTTACTTTTTTTCATCGCCATCACCTCACCGTTTTTTTGTTGCTCAGTTGTTTTTGCTGCACAGGACGCCGCCATTTTGGAAAAATAGGTTTCTAGACTAGTAGATTAGGTTTGAAAAAAAAGTTCTTCATTAGGATTAGGTCAGAAAAGTCAACCAAACTTACTCGCTATTGGTGCTGAGATTACCAAACCGTGTATCTCAGATTGCTGATCTCGATGAAAAACGCTCCTCCGTTCACTTTTTCAAAGAAAGCTTAATAGAGGCCTAGCCATCCTTTCGGCTGTTTTTTAGTTTTTTATTTCTTCGTCCCTTCAAAAATATTCTCTAGAAATAGAGAACATCTGATGGGTCATCCCGAAAGTCTTGCGCGTTTAGCTCTCATTTTGACACAATTTTTGGCTCATCGGTAAATACACTTACGCACATAGGGTAACGAACGACACATACGTTGTCTCTAAACTGAGCCTGACACTGCAGCTACGAATTGCAAGATGTATTCAAATATAAATATTTGACCAATCATCATATAAATAATCCCTGAGAAATTGAATTCGACAATTTCTGATTGTTCAACGTAATTTGCATAAATAATTTTTGTTGTAACAACATGTTTTGTGATGCCTTCATCCTCGTCTCGTCCAAAATTTACATGGATCTTTTCATGAAAGTTCTTCCCAACACGTTGATAATCGTCTAGGTTGCGTTGGGGGAGGGGGTGGGAGGCAGATCCGATAGCGGGAAAACGAGTCAATGCGGCCTTTTCCATCAGACCCTGTCGCAAAGGAACGGTGAGAGCCGTCGTCTGGGCTGCCCGAAGGCATCCGCTCTCTCCCGGCCTCCCAACGTAGATTAATGATCTGACCAGATGTTCATTTTTCTTTGCTCCAGCCCGGCTAAGGGTAACGTACCCCCGCTTGTAGTACAGTCAAGCTCGCTTTAACTATTATTCATCTTTGGATACTCCATCGGCTCTAGTTTCAGCCCCCTCGCATATGTTTTCCGCCCCCCTTCCCCTACGCCCAAGCCTGAGGCCCTCGCTTGGCAGCTAGGACGAAATTGGTTTGTTTAACAAGAGCCGCCTGATACTCCTGCCAGTCTTCCCCCCTCGTGTGTTCCAGATTTTTGGAGGGAAATGCGCTTTATTTGATAAGCGGGAGGAAAGAGGCGAGGCTTGACAGAAAACGCGTATTTTTGACAGGGTCTGATGGAGATATAACAAATTTACGTATTTTTTTTAATAATATCTTATAAGATGCCCCTCCGATGGGTGACTGGACACGGAACTGAAAGAAAACGTCATATTGACGGGGAAACTAACCGACCACGTATCTCGTCCGCGACGCTTAAAAATATCCGCTCCATTTTATTTTTTTGAAGGAGAACAACTCAATATCATTTCTTGAAATTTTCTCAGAGTTTTTTCCACATAAGAAGGAAAAAACACGGAAGATTTCAAAAATTGACGTTGAGTTGTTTTGCACTTAAAAAATAAGATAAGACATGAAGTCCGCAACGTCGCAAAACTGAGATACATGGTATGGTAGTTTCTTTAGTTGATATGTTTCCTCTTCCAGGTTCAATCTAGAAACTCGAGGACAAATCTTTTCAAATCGCCTTCAATTCAAAATGATACTACTCGACCATCGCTCGAGTTGAAATAGTTGTATGCTTGCGCCTGCAGAAATTTCTCGTTATCCCAGCCTCTTTTGCATTGTGAGAGTGCTTGCTAGCGCAATTTCAATCACTGTGGCTTAGGAAAAAATGGTAATTTGTAAGTTTTCATGAAATTGTGCTATATTTTACGAGTCAGGACTCGCAGCAAGATGTTGTTGGACTTTATGTTGTCCACTTGTGAGAATTAGAGTTAACGAAATTGAATCACGTGATGATCAAAGGTGATCGGTCGTCAACCTTTTTCACAGGAGGTCCATGCTGTCTCCTCCCAGGAGGAATTCAACCGAAAACCCGATTGGCCAACCGATCATCTGCCATCCTCCGCATTTGTCCATACCAGAAAAGGTTGGATCTGATATCTTGCACGATGTCATTTTTCACCCCAATTACCTCACGTACCTTTTAATCTCGGATACGCTGTCATCTCAAGATTCAAACAGAATATTCAAACATACTGTTCATTTACTCACAAACTTGATTACTATCATGCTTCATTTTCTCAAATTTGATTTCCCATGACATGTTACAATCTCTCTAAAAATATGAAGGAGGTCTCATCGTAATACGAGGGGCGTTCAATAAGTAAGTATCCCCCCCTCTCTAAAATCCATAAGAATGGACCAATTTTAAAAAACTTGGGCTCAAAATCTTCCTTAGGATATTTTGAGTTCAACAAAACAAACCGCAACAAAATCGGACTATATGCGGCCGAACGCGAGCCGTTTGAACGCGCCGAGGAGCTCGACGCTCCCGCCGAATCTGCGAGGATTTGAAGTCCGCTACAGGAGAAGAGCTTCTCTGCCAAAGCCTCAGTCGTTCATCACTGACGAAAAATCAAAAAAATTTTTGTAGAATAAGGGGCTTCCGATATCCATTGATAAACTGGAGGGGTATTTATTACATTTTGTGAGGAAAAAGTAAGGAACATTTGGACTGCATTTTGCAATAAGAAACGACAATTTCTGGCTCATAACTAAGCATACCTATCTGCACAGGGAAACTATTGACTCTCATATTGTTTGTTGTTTCTATAATGAGCCAAAAAATTTTGTTCCTAACCGAAAAATAATTCTCTTTTTTTTTTTCATGCTTAAAATTTTATGATGGACTGATTTTGTGGATTTGTCCTCGGAAGGACAGGATTGATCCCCTTAAAAGTTCAAAGTAACAAAAAGTTGAGAAAACATTGTATGAGTTGAAGAGGATAAAAGAACATGTGAGTAAGGTCGGTAGTAAGTAGGAGAAAACGATGAAGAATAAGGAGGGGAAAAACAAGTAAAATAAGAATGTAGAATAGGAGAACGGATGAAAGAAATCAAGAAATGAACAGGTATACGAAGACATTATTGCAGAATGGGGGGGAGGGGAGGGTCGGGGGTTGGAGGAGAGAGATCCCGTCTCATGGAGTCTGAGGGCGCTCAAGTTAGGTAAAACAAGACACATTAATGCGTGTCATTAAAAAGATTTAGTTATCTCATCAGATGCTCAAAACAAGGTCAATTTCTAGGGAGCCCGGATGGTCGCGCATTTATGGTGCATTTAAAATTCCGGGTTACAATCAGGTGCAGGCGATGCAACACATTAGTGCGATCTTGAGCACGGTTCCCCAGCTAATTATACTCCTTCATTGCTGCCGTGTTAAGGAAAAACGCCGTATGAACATTAGAGCGTTGCCATATATCTTCGGGTAATTCAAGATTTTTTTGATGAATTGTAAAATTTTATTTTGAATATTTTGGAGAGCTTTCTTCTCGGTTGCGCAGTGAGAGTGTCGCAGACCAATATAGATTTATACATTTTGTCAATTGCTCGAATTTCCTAGCTTTCTTAAGAGGTTTAAAAAATGTATTTTACAAAATTTCAAATTGAAAACAAGGTTTAAATACCAGTACATTTAAAATTCGGCATTTTAAAATTTTCTATGACATTATTCACTGCCTTTAAAAAATCTGTATTTTAGGAAGGTATCAAATAATTTTCAGCGTGTTCACGCATCGCTTACAACTCTGAACTATTAACAATTTTATAGAGGATTTTTAAGGGAATATTTGGTACATTTGCACGTTTAACATTTTTTTTTTTTTTTTTTTTTTTGTAAGGGGGAAAAAGTGGCCACTAGAAAAGTCATGAATTAAATTAGTGCATTACATATTTCTTTTTAAAATTTTACGAGGACAACTAACAAGTGACACAGCGGAAAGTCACGAAATCAACTCTTCAACAAAATATAGGTGTTAAAATATGAATGACTAATTCGCATAGCTCAACTTGCATTTTATCTGTGTTAAAATTGCTCGATTATATATCGTTCAGGAATTGATTCCTGAAATTTCCGTCGTTTGAATAATTGTTTACGTAATGTTTCAGAGAAAACATATGCCGGATTTTCCCCGCAGTTCTCCTAAATTTAATTACCGAACATACTTGATCATCCCGAGAAGTTAAGCATCAGAAAGTCCACAGTTAAGCATCAGAAAGTCTATTGGCTTCTCGCGGTGGGCCTGATACGTGTATGATGTTATACTATTTTCAAAACTCATGAATTTTCCCGTTTTTCCTAAGTCACAGTGGTAAAAATTGCGTTGGCAAACACTCTCACAATGCAAGAGAGGCTTGAAAAACGTGGAATTGTTTGCAGGCGCAAGGATACAACTATTTCACCTCGAGGGATGGTCGGGTGGTATCATGGAAATTGAAGGCGTTTTGGAAGACAAAATTGAAGGGGTTTCGTTCCTCGACTGCATGTACTTACTTCAGAGGAGGGTTATGGCAAATTATGAATTAAAAGAGTATGTAACACGTTTTCTCCTCGAAATTTCACGAGAAATACGATATGTATCACACAATGGTAAGTCTAGAAATCAACTCATAAACAAGATTTGAGTGTTACTAATAAACATTTGACTTAAGGTAAAAGTACAAATGACTTCATTAGCATTTTCTAACTTCCATTCAATCCATGTTTTAATTACTTCTTAATAACTATAGTTTAGGAGTCGATTTTCATCTTTTCTGTCGTGAGGATCATTTTTTGCGTAAAATTATGAAGGAAAAAATGTGACTTTTTTTCAGTTTTGACTACCAGTGACTCGTTGACTGTCTCACTTGGGTTTGAAAAACTTCCTGATTTACTGAAACTTTTAGCCTACCACACTAGTTTAATATTTTAAGGAAAAACATTCATAAATTCCCCCGAAAATATTTGTGAAATATATATTTAATATAATATCATATTTATTAAATATATATAAGTGCTGTTTTATTAGTACAGCACCATTAATAGCCTAAGATGCTGAGTGTCTTTGAATAAATTATCTAACTAAAAATCCATACAATTCCACTAACATACGATGAACCCAATGTCACAACCAAACCACTGAAACTTATTGCCTCCCTTAATTTAAAAATCTAAATTTTTGTATATACACCCATCCCAAATTCTTTGTAAAGACGTTAATATCCTAAAATTCTGAATGACTATAAAAAAAAAATAACTAGCTAACTAAATATTATAAGATATATTTTTCTTAACTTCCTCTTTGCTAATGTTCGGTTACTTCAATGGAGGAGAAGCGGCAAGTCTCGAATGTTCATACGACGTTCTTTCTTAACGCGGCAGCATTGCTGCATAACTCCTGAGAATCTCTATTCTTAGCGCGGCCTTTTTAAACTAATGTATCTCCTGGAGGATGTTACCTGAAAGGCTTGCTGTGTGCGTGGAAGCACGCTTATGAGAAGCAATTTATGGATCATGTCTTCGAATATAAATGCGCACGACGATCATTATGAATTATAATCAAGCACTAAAAGCGGAGCTTTTATAGGATGTCTCTCGTCGCTCAGCAATTAAATTTATTCGACGAGAAAAAACTTGAGAGTCGGGCTTAAAGAGATTTTCTCACGGTAGGATGAGGTGTGAAAATACTGTTTCCGGCATAAATGCTGCTAATTACGTCAGAATTAGTGTTTTCATTGATGGTTTGGATGCCCTCCACACCCCGCTGATTTTGAATTGACACTGATGAAAGCAGGTGGTATCGTGACATTGAAAGCAGCAACTTTGCGCGCCTTCATTTTTAAGATAGACAACACGAGCTGTTTTCGAAGTCGAATAGTTGAATTTCAACGGAGAAATTCCCAAAGACAAAGAGGTAACATTAGTTTCCGGCGTTCTGAACAGTTCCTTGCAAAGGATTCAAAACATTTACCATCTCGATGAAGACTTAGCACGAAGTGAACAATTCCATGTTTTTTGAAAAGTTTTAGGTAGGTCCAGACCTACCTGGATATTTGCAAGATCCGCAATTTTTTATACCGGAATTCGTAACCATTTGGTCGCGAATCACTTAAATCTATTTTTTTCTCTTTTTAATCCATTTTCGTAAGTTATAATGCTGCTATGATGTCATTAACTTCTCCATTTTCATATTTCTTCTTATCTCACATATCTTCTCTCTCCTCCTTTCAGCTCCATCCTTTCTATCAGGGTAACATTGCATAGTTTCAACCTACCCAAAAACTGATTGTCAGAATCAAGCATCGAAATTTGAAATTTTATTTAAATATTCTATTTCCAACCTCTTTAGATGGCTCATTCTACTGTGCGCCGCACACCGGATCGGATCAATTAGAGAGGTTGGACTTGAAATGTTTAACTACAATTGCAAATTTTGATGTTTAAATCGTCATATTTTGAATTATTAGAAGTGCATCCGAAAGAAAATTTTACGAGAAAACCATTGAGACCACTTTTAAAACCTCCACGTCTTGTAATAATGGAGTTACGAGCTTTTAAAGTTTCCAAATTTTGTCCGACATCTCCAATTGTCTCGTTCCATTGTGCGGTGGCACCCACGTCGAGCCCCGCGAAGAACGACGTCCCCGGAGCGATCTCCAAGTGGCGGACGTCGCCGAGTTCACGACCTAACCCAGATCAACGTCACGTTATCACGTCGTCGCCGTTATCGTCGGCGGGATTAACTCATCGGCTCCCGCCGGGGTCGGGTCCCGGGCCCGGGTAATTTGAATGACGTTTCATCGACGATCGTTCCCGGTTCCCGTCGATCAATTCCGCCGCGACCGCCGCCGCCGCCCGGGCCCGACACGGCAAATCTCGTGCCCATCACCACCGCCACCAGGAGATATCAATTGAACAATCCGCCGGGCGTGCTCCGCCTATAAATAAACTTGATTTAAACAACCCGGGCCACGCTAATTATTCGGCATACCTCATAATTACCGCCCCCCGTAATTGTAGGTTCGGACCACGTGTTTCGCCCCGCCGTTGCCGGACTCGCCCACCTCGTCGCAACCACCGGGGTAGGCTCCCGTGCTAGGGAAGAACGCCGCACGAGCCCTTAGACGTTGCCAAGTTTCCTCCGATAAAAACCGAATTTACTGGGAATATTGTGAAAATTATTTTGCAAAAATTTCAGACAATTTTGTACGCAGTTTAATTTAAAATACCTGAAAATATCAGGTAAAAATATGCATGGATGTAGTCAAAAATACATGTTTTATCGAGGAAAATTTGGCAACTCTCGAATCTTCATACGGCCTTCTTCCTTAGCACGGTAGTAGGTGAGTTTTAAATCCAACGATTTGCAACCGGTGCACTCAACGTTGCAAAATCGATCGGGTTTACGGTTGTAATGGACGGATTTCGTCTCCCCTCTGACGTAAGGACGTATCTCTTTTCCAACGTGAGCCCTGTTCTTCGTATAAAAACATGCTTTCTAAGGGTCGTGTGGAAATCGAGGTACGTCGTTACGTCAGCTGGACGATTTATGGTGAAAGGAACTATGCACGTAGGGTCTGCTTGTGAATTAGTTCCTTTGAGCGTGAATAGGTCTGAGTACGAGTGATGGAGGGCGAGTTTGGCAACGGGGGTTGCACTTCTGAGGTAATTGTTTACTATTGGAAATTGCGGTGAGTAGTGTTCGAAGGGGATGTTGTAGGGAAATTGCACCCAATTATTCCCATCCGTCGATCCGTGCTCGGAGCTCTCGCCGGTGCCTGGTGCACGCCATTTCTGGTTTATTGACTTTTTCAGCGATTCGAGAAAATTTGCGACTTAATCGGCGCGTGAGGATTTCTATAAACCACCCCTTCTTCCTCCCCTTGGCTGACGTTGATAAGCGGGGATTGGGTGGTGGAACTCGCTCGCCGTATGTTCAGACTAAAGCGTCCAGCCCACTATCAAACTGGGGCTCTCTAACTGGCACCAATTCTTCTATTTCTCAGCCATTTCTGCACGGAATTCCTTGAAAATTTCAAGATCTGATCTGCGATGTATCCCAAATACGTCGGTTACCTTCAAATAATCGTCGGGCCGACGATCTTTGAAAGGCAACAGTCAACAGTTCCATCGATGAGCCTCTTTGAAGCCCCTAGTTTGAAGGTGGGCTTGACGCTTTCAGTCGAATAGATGGATTCAGCTTGAATCAGCCTAGCTGTGTTTCGTATCGCCGAACATTCGTCTAGTGTTCCAATTTTCATTTTTATGTTTCAACAGATAGCCGTATGTGCTATCTTCTGTATGTGGTTGTGATTGCATTTTTTAATTCGTGCATCCTGTTCATCACGTCATTATCTTTCAGAAAAATAAATTCACGTTCATGATTTATCGACCCATTCTGTCTTGCTAAGAGAAACCGCCGCATGAGCATTCGAATGTTTGCTCTCAGGAAAATATATTTGAAGATAGTTATGTATATTCTTCCTGGAAATTTTCAGACATTTTAGATCAAATTAAAAACAAAATTCTTTGAAAAATTCGAAGAGGAACTCTTACAAATTCCCCAAAAAATCGTAATTTTTCAAAGGAAGTTCGGCAACGTCTGAAGGCTTATACGGCGTTTTTCCTCATCACTTAGCAACATTTGAACGCATTCCTCCTTGGCCAAGGGAGCAAATACCGCGAAACCACCACCTTGGCCTCAACCGAAAGTTCGTTAAGTCGGGCTCGGAGCCTTATATTTCATTTAAATGAGAGCATTCGATCCCGGATCGACAAGCCGCGCCGTAACAAGCGAATCGTTCCGAACGGCTACGTTTGAAAAATGCCGGGGAGGAAAGTGGAAACCGCAGCCGACAGGGAACGCGGAATGCGGAGCGGGAGCGCACGAGGCATACTAATTGTGTGTTGCGCGCAATCAAACCCGCTGCAGGAGCCAACGTCAGCACTTTAACTTATGAACTAATCGGAAAGACCGTGTGCGAGCGCAGCACGGTGGCTCTAGAGTCCCTTCATACTGAGAATCAAGACAACACCCCCACATGGAGTCACAAACGGGAATAAAGATTACACAAATTGAACGTTTTCCGTAATCTTTGATCGGCCCATTCTCAAATTCCTTTCTCCGTTCCTTCTCTCATTCCGTTTGTTCCTTGCCGAACCCGTAATTCCCTGGTCCATTCCAGATTATAATCTTTGCAATCGATGAAAATGTAATCTTTATTCCCGTTTGTGACACTGTGAAGGCCTAAAATACGGGAACCAATCAGAAATGGATTCACATTGTCTTGACTCTTAGTATAAAGGGACTCTAGGTGGCTCGAGCCAATAGGGGAGGTCGCACAAAATTTCGAAACTTTAAACGCTTATAACTCCGCTTATACAAAACTTTGAGGTTCTGAAAGTGGTTTCATTGGTTTTCTCGTGAAATTTTCTTCTGAACCAACCCCTTGAAATTTAAAATTTGGCGAGATAAACATCAAAATTTGCAGTTTTAGTCGAAAATTTCTTGTGCGACCTCTCTGATCGACTCGGTCCACTGTGCGGCGAGCGAGGATCCCGCTTGAGCGAGGAGCTGGAATTTAGTGTTTAATTAAGTAATTGCTTTCAACGAGACGGAGACCGGTTCGAACGGGGAACCTACGCGGAACATGATCGCTCCCCTCGGGCCCGAGTCAAGACGGTCGCCGCCGTTCGGGTTTCATCTATATTGCACGAGCTTCTAAAGAGAGCTCGTCTTTTTCTGACCGATCGTTTGATGCCCGCTTGAGCCGAGTTATTGGTAATCGAATTGGAAATTTCGTTCAGAGCCGGATCTGACCAGACCTCTTTTTATGGATTCGCAATTTTCCGCTTTCAAAAATGTTGACATTTTGATACGTTTTTCCTAACATATTCGGCGCCTACAGCGAGCTGATTATTGAAGTCGATACACAAAGCCATACACAAAAATGACATACGGAGTTTGGAAGGATCCGAATGGTTGAAATGTGTGTTTCCTATAGACTAAGGGAGAAAATGATGGATTAACTGTCTGGTTTCTAGTGGGTTGCCGTTAGTTAGTCTATTACCTACCACCTCTGTCCATCGCAACTACCCGCCTCCACCAATAGGATCCCTCCATATCCCTTTTGTTTTCTTTGTCTATAGCTTTGTCTATAATTTCAACAATCGGCCCACAGGATAGATGATGAAGAGTTGACATTGGCATGTGACATTATTCGAAGGTATTTTAAGTTTTGACCAAAGTTAGGGCCGAAAAAATAATGTAATGGGACACATTCTTCCCTCTTTGGGGGGGGGGGGGTTGAATGAAGCAAGAAGTAAGTCGCGTGTATTACGCAGAAAACTGCAGGTACCCGATTGTGGCCCTTTACGATATATCGATTGATCTGCTATCGAAACCTGAGGAAAGGATCGATAAACAGGTGTTTGCAACGAACTCCTTATAGTAATCGATTCTTTACGGCAGCTTCAAATAGGTAAACATCGATAATCGATCGTTCACGCCTCGTATTGGTAGCCGGCACCCTGTACGTGACACTTCCCAAGGTAATGTACACTGGAAAAAGAAAACACATTGGATCTAGAGTCCAGCCTCTTGAAAACATTGACAAGAAAAAGGACTCTTGATTCAATCAGATTTAAGCTTAAATAAAAAGGAAATCTGCTCAAATTAAGAGGCCTGGTTCTTGATTTAAGCTTAAATCTGATTGAATCAAGAGTATTTTTTCTTGTCGGTGTTTTTAAGAGTCTGGACTCTAGATCCAATGTGGTTTTTTTTCCAGTGTATGAAATTAAACCGCATTACTCTCTGTGTAACCTCCAACGGTTGTATATTACTTTTGCGGGAGAGTATTACGATTGCGAGATCCTGTATCAACGCTATCTGGGCCGTTGGACGGGTCGAGGCCCTCAGAATTTTCTTTTGAGAGTCTTGGGAAACGAAAACTGCGGTGGCAGCGCCGTCCTACCGTGATAGCGAAGAGAGCAATAAGTGAATTTCTGTTATGAGCCCTGATTAGCACACGCATTAATGTGTCCCGAGGTTCATCCCAGCATGCACTTACCGCTCCCGTCGCAATCACGGCAGCGTAGCGTCGTCGTGTCTGTTCCGTCTTTTGAAAAGGCCGGCACGGATTGAAAGGGGCGAACGGCGAAGAATCGTCGTTAAAACAGTTACCGAAGATTCCATTATACGGCCTCAAAGCGGGTAATTTCGATCAAAACGTCGTCCCTTTAACGAAAGGGCCTATCTTGATTTCCACATGAGCCCTGTTCTCCGTATAACTCTATGATTTCCGGGGCTCGTGTGAGAATCGCGATACGCCCTTATGTCAGAGGTGTGACGAAAAGAGGAGCACCGAGCCAGGCATTTGCGGAGTTGCCGGTACCACGGACGGACTACCTAGAAAAGGTCACAACTCAGATGGAAAAATGTATACTGTACTTACCAATTTTTACTCGCAAAATGTGTTTTACCAACATTTTAAGATGTAAATTTCAACAATTTTCCTAAAAGCGGGCTAAATAAGCTGAATTTTGTGGGAAAACACACGGGCATGGAAAGTCACACAATCATATAGGTAACATCACACAAAGTTACAACTCAGATGAAAGATTAACTTGCAATATGTATTTTTACGGAAATGTTGGTGAAAATTTGTACAATTTTCACCAATCACTAGACAATTGGCTGGTTTGAGCATGTATGCTACAGGTTTGTTTTCTCATCACATTTACACGTGAAACACTATATCGATGGTGAAAGTGTAGAAGTGCGTATCTCGATTTGTGAACGTGCAGTCCTCTGGGGGTTGGACTTCTCCGATGCCAGAAGGGGTATCCCGAGGGTTGGGTCGCTTGGATGTTGGGGGGGGCAGCCCCAGGTGGGTTTGGCTCCTTGGATGCCAAGGGAGGTACCCCCGGAGGTTTTGCTCCCTATAAATTACGTATCACATTGCTGAAATTCGTACCCGCTTGCTCGGGCCAATAATTCGCCTTCAATTAGACGGCTATGCAAAATGACTGTCGTGACGCACGAATAGTGGTATTAGAATTTTGCACTAAGATTACGAAGTTGATTGAAGGCGCTCTTCTGTATCCTATGTGAGTGGTCCTGTGCAATGATATTGACCAAAAATGTTCATAATTTTGGAGGCTTCGATAGAGCCGTAATTTAAAAAAATGCCCGGCGCGTATTATTTTGATTATTAAATGATAAAATTTTATTTGTCTGCGTGTCTTATTTCAAAAAAAGAGAGCCCAAACGATTCGTTCAGATTGTGGTTTTTATTACCTCTTGTTTTGGTCATCCTATTCTCATGCAATTCTGAGAGTCGCCGTTTACAAGATTGCAGCTTACTCAAAAGTGGTTGTGAATTCAATAAGTTTCGTACTGAGAAATGAGCTTTCGACTATAAACTGTGAATAATCAGAATTAAAGAAAAGGCATTTCGTCCACTGGTCCAATTGAAAGTCATAGAGCGTGGATGGATGGAGCATGGATATGTCGTCCTCCGGGTTTCTACGGTCACTATATAAACGGATACATACAGATGGCTGTAGATTTCTAACGGTATATTTGCCATCGTGTTGAAGGAAAAATAGAAAAAAAGTATTGCCTATATAATATTTTGAGGGTCCATGCAGAGACGATGTATTCTAGAGACTCCGCACTGTCATTTTACCTACCCATGCAGTAAAAGTTACTCATGGAAGCCAATTCTCTGATTCACTACTTATTGATGACTCTGACTCACGGTATTGGATCAACTAAAGCTTCTAAACAAAGTTTTAAGTATAAATAAACTCTCTTTCTAATCTTAATGATCAAAAGCAGGTTCGAAACACTACTATTTGCAGAAATCGGTATCTCGTGATCAAATGTCATTTTCCAATCATACAATGCTTAATCTGGCCATATGAGATCAAACTTAAGCTTATCTGATAAGGAATTGTAAGCGTGAAACTCTTTTTTCAGTCTTTAAATGATCCAAATCCGCCGACAACAGGTTTAAAACACTAATTGCCAAAATGCGTATCTCCTGATGAGGTGTCAATTCTTAGTTCCGAAGACGCAAATCTCGAAATTTTTGCCGTCTTTTCTAACAGCTCGAGAAATTATTCAAAATGCTGATGGAGTCGGAAGAAACATCTTTTTCATGCTATCGCCAAGAATTATTTTTTCTTGTTTATGTTTTTTCTCCCTATGAATATCGTAAGACATTGCTGTAATTCGTACCCCGTTGCCTGAAGTCTATGATTCGCCTTCAAATGGCCAGGTATGCAAAATGACTGCCGTGACGCACGAATAGTTGTATCAGAATTTTGCATTAAGTTTATGGATTGATTTGAAGGCGCTCATCTGCATCCATTGTGAGTGGTCTTGTTCAACGGTGTTGACCAAAAAGTTTATAATTTTGGGTTTTAAATCGAGCCGCATATTCTAAAAATGCCGAGGAATATTATTTTGAAAAAATAATTAGATTGTTTTTGGTCTCTACGTCTTATTTCAAAGAAGAGAGCGCAGGCGGCTGGATCGGATTTTGTATTATAAGTCCCTCGGTTCGGCATCGTGTTCTGAAGCAAAACTGAAATAGTCGCCGTTTAGAAGATCGCAACTTACTCAAAAACGGTTGTGTATTTAAAAAGTTTCGCACGGATAAAATGAGAGCTTTCTTTGATTAACTGTGAATAATCAACATTGAAGAAATGGTACTTTTTGTACTGGTCCATTAGGAAACCATGGATGGATGGAGCATCGATGACCAACTAAATCTTATCTGATACGGAATTTTAAGTGTGAAACCCTTTGTTCAGTCTTTAAATGATCCAAATCCAGCAACAAGTTTAAAACACTAATTGCAAAAATGTGTATCTCCTGATGAAGTGTCGATCCTTACTGCCAAAAACGCGAATCTCGGCATTTCTGCCGTATTTTCTAACAGTTTGAGAAATAGTTGAAATTGGAGTTTGAAAAAACATCTTACTCTTGCTATTCTCAAGAATTATTACCCTTCTACTAACAATAAACAGGAATTTAGACAGATTTTCTACTCTCCTGGGAAATCGTGTTTTCCGAGATATGCACTTTTGCACTTTCACCATCGGTATGTACGAGTGTATCGAAAATCACTGAAAGTAACTCTTAACATAGATACTAACGTTTCTTGATTCGCACGTACAAACTTTCTGCTCAAAAAAAGAAAAGAAAGAGGAAAAAAGGTTCCTGTGCAAGGAACCTTGAGCAAGGTCTACGGTAAAATTCTCAAGGCAAAGGTCGAAGAGGTTTGGAGCGGCCAGGAAGCCGAAGAACAGGCTGGTTTTAGAGCCGGTAGGTCTACCGTCGACCATTTGTTCACCATTACCCAGGTCATCGAGAAGAAAAGGGCGGTCAGCCAGGAGCTGCACTTGGTGTTTGTGGATCTTCAGAAAGCTTATGACAGCGTGCCGTTAGTGAAGCTTTGGGAAGCCTTGGAAAAAAGGGGTTTTAGCAAAGGACTTGTGGGGGCAATTAAATCATTTTATAACGGGACGATAGCAAAAATTAAATGTCGTGGAGAGTTGTCCGGAGGTTTTTTCGTCACAAAAGGGCTAAAACAGGGCTGTTGTTTGTCACCAACACTATTTAAGGTATACCTAGAGCACGTTTTAGAGGAATGGAAAAAGAAGGTTGCAGGAATGGGCGTTCCACTCCTTGATGGGCAGACCCTTTATACTCTATGCTTTGCCGATGACCAGATCGTTGTAGCTCAAGATGAGGAAGATGCAGATTACATGACGCGGAAGTTGGTCGAAGAATATCGGAAATGGGGCATGGACGTTAGTGTGTCCAAGACAGAGAAGCTGGTCGTGGGAGCAGCGCATCAACGGCAAAGCATAGAGCTTGAGGATGGACGGCGCATCGAAGAGTGTGACGAGTATAAGTATCTCGGTGTTTGGCTCGATCAGGATGGAAGGATGGATAGAGCAATTAAGGACAGGATCATCCAGGGCAGGAGAGCCATCGCGATGCTGAACGGGGTGCTCTGGGATCAGAGCATCTCAAAGGCAAACAAGCACCGGATATATGACGCCATCGTTAAAAGTATCGTGCTCTATGGTAGTGAAGTGTGGCCTTTGACGAAAAGAACGCAAGAAATGTTGAGGCCAACTGAAATGGATTTTTGGCGGCGATCTGCCGGCATTTCGAGACGGGACCGTGTCCGTAATGAGAGAATTCGCCAGGTGATGAAGGTTGAGAAAGATATCGTGCACGACGTCATGTCCAGGCAGTTATGCTGGTATGGACATGTGCAAAGAATGTCGGAGGAGAGGTTGCCCAAACAAGTTTTGGATTGGGTACCACCTGGGAAGAGGCGACGGGGACGTCCCGTAAAGGGTTGGCGGCAGGGCGTTGACGAAGAGATGTTGCGGTGTCAGTTGCCCGATAACCTCTGGGAAGACAGGCATATGTGGCGTTTGGGTGTCGTAGAACGCCAGAGTGCGTTATAAAGCGACTTTATATATATAAGAGGAAAAAAACGGTATTATAAGTGAAATTTTGAAGAGGGTGCATGTCGACAGTGAAACTACAAGACCGCGTATCTCATTTTTGGTGTTTAAAAATCTCCACTCCTATTTTATTTTTTTGACAGAGAACAAATCAATTCCCTTCCTTGAAGTTTTCGCAGAAATTTCTTGCTAAATCAATGCCATATCAATGTTATATCAATGCTAAAATTGCAAAACCCGAATTTCCATCGCGGAGTTTCAAAATGTTTGCTCCATTTTAATGTTTTTTAAGAAACTATCGATGCACATTTGTGCACAAAATTTTCAGAGAACATTTTCCAAAGAGCGATTAAAAGTCATACAAAATCGTATCTAATTAAGGTGATTAGATAAAAACTAAAAAAATAAACACGCTACCCAAAAATCTGCAATTATGCAAACCAAGATACGTGATTTGGTGATTTCAACATCGCGATATCCATCAACATACAGGAAAATCAATGCTCTTGGTACTAAACAACGCCAAATCGGTAACGGCGCTTGGATACAACTATTCGTGTTCTACGGACGTCCGTGTAGTATACTCGTAAAATTGAAGGCGCGCAGGGCCTGGTTCTCATTCACACTCATGGTGACCCTGCGCTGTAACGTGGGCTCGTTCATATGAACATAATGATGTTCTAGTGCACAAATGGCATATGAAGATAATCATTCTCGATTTAAACTCTGATCATTTTGCAATGAACCTAAGTGTAACATTGCAAAAATTTAAATCGGTTTTTCTGAAAAAAGCTCAAGCGCTAGACGAGAAAAATAGAAAGCACTGTTTCAATCGACCTGCTCTAAATTTTGCAGCTCAGAAAAATTAATCCACAAGAATACCACTTTCAGCCTATTCAACCAAAATCAGCCTAACTAAATTTTCCCTGCCTAATTTTATTTTAGGATTCATTTTTTCAAGAGAGAGCGGATTAAGTTTTTACTCAAAAATGGTTTGAACTAATTTTTTATGATCTAGAGTAATTTAACAGAGAGTTTAAGCCAGTATCTTGCTTGATTTTCTTATTGAGAAATAAAACTCGGGGAAAATCAAAATCTTGATTAATCCTAATTTTGAGTTATCGCAATTTGAAATTTATTTAGTATATGCAAGTTTTATACTGATTTGGATTCGCTATTTTGCTTATTTGTCTGTTGAATTGGTGTTGATCGGTTCACATTTTTTATTTTTCGTTCGATTCATGTTCATCGGTTACATGCCCTCTTGTTACATACGGACTACCTATCATACTCTTTTTTTCGCCTTCAGCTGCGTCTGTACCTATTGTTTACAAATATGTTGTGCGTGCTCATTTCAGCTCGTGACATACTTTACTCTCTGAAGGCGATTTAAGTGCGAAAGAAATTCGCCTTCAACTGCATCTGCAGCAATTGTTGTTACGAATATGTTGTGCGTGCTCATTTCAGACCATTACATACTCGACTCTTTAAAGGCGTTTTATACGCGCAAGTAGCGCAGTCTGTTGGAGAACGAACGAAGTAGAGAAAACGCCTTCAAAGAGTCGAGTATGTAATGGGCTGAAATGAGCACGCACAACATATTCGTAACAACAATTGCTGCGTACGCAGCTGAAGGAGAATTGAATACAACCGTATAATACACGTTGAGAAACATTTCAGATCTGCAATTAATATTGTTACCAGTAAAGAATTGTATAGTGTGGTCTTTTTGGGGGGAATTCTCGAAAAACTTATCAGCATAAACTAAAACATAAACGCAAAATAAAATAAATTATACCGCACTACATATTTTCATTATTGGCGGAAAGTTTAGCCTAAATGTCCAGCGCCAAGAGATAAGATGCGCCATGCGCCAACACCACAATGCTTTTGGATCGGAAAAAAAATGATACAAAGATGTACCAAAAAACAGTTCGCAATGGGATGAATCAATGGTCCGTGTAGCGTTCCGAGTGCTTCAAAAATTTAATTTGGAGAATTGTACAACTTTTCTCCGGCCGATATCCCAAAATGTCATTTCTAACCATTAATTCGAAACTCTCCTCAACACGTCTCCTCATTGTATGGATTTTTAACGATTTTATTTATTTTACATAACGATCATGCAAAATGACCTCACGAGGATAATTTGCTTTCAGGTATTTCTCTGACTTTTTCTTTTCACAAAAAAGTGAACTAGATACTATAAACCTCGCGATTTTTTAATTTTTTATTTTCATTTTTCAGTATTAGAATCATTTATACATCATGAGAAATACTGATTTCTGCGTTTCTAACGATGGACCTATTTGTTTTATGTTACAGACAGTCCAGTAGTCACTTTGAAAATGGGCACTGGCCTGGATCCAAACAACATCAAAGAAGGAGATGACGTTTATTTTGAATGTCTCGTTCAGGCCAATCCTAAAATCCACAAACTGACTTGGTTTCACAAGGTAAGTTTCTTCTTAATTTTACTTCATACTAACATGGCAATTCTGGTCATTAAGAAGAAGGGGTAACGATTTATTTACACCATTTTATTCAATTTTCATAATTATACAATTTTTTGAGGATGTACTCGATCCGTGAGTCCAAAATAGCAAGCATTCTTTTAAAAATACGTATCAATGTAAAGCTTAAAAATAAAAGCTCAATTTGTTTGGCGTTATTCTGAATCATTGAATGAAATATTAATCTCTCGCAGTTGAAGGAAACCACGCCAACAGATATTTTTAGCAAGGAAAAGGTATAGCCGGACCACGGTTTAACTGTTTTATTACATTGATTATGTATGAATTTCAGGTTAAATTCACACCATCTTCGGCGGACTGAGAAAATTACAAAACATAAACAACTATAAAATATAAACTTATTTCAGTGCATGACTGACTAGCAAGAGAGAAGAAATAAATAAAAAATAATTTATAAAAATGAAAAGATGAAATAAAATAAAATAAAAGTAAACAAACTGATTACAAATAAACTAGATTGAAGGCTATATATCAAAGAGGATGCTGGTCCAGCTATAACTTCTCCTTATACCAAATTGTGTAAAAACCACGCATAAAGCATCTTCGTACGTAGGTATTTTCATGTGAGGAACAAGCACATTGAGGACATACTTGTGTCGTGAATCCAAAAGAGCAGGCTTTTTGAGTGATCATACCCGTGATTCCCTCCTCTTTTGTGGTATCGATCAAAAGTTGGTATGTAGCTATTTTGATATTGTTTGAAGACCTAAAAGCTGATGTATACAAATTACAATTTTTAACACATTAAGGCCCACAATAGCTCGTTAGAATGGAATTCCTGCTCTCTTTGAAAATGGGAGGATGGCAAAATCTTAATTTTAAATCCACACCAATAATATCCATTTTACCCTTGAACCATCATGTAAAATGCCTCTATGGTAGGCTCACATTAAACCACAGATTTTTGATCGCAAGTTAGTTGGTATTGTTTCGATATTGATATTGACATTGCTTTGAGACTTAAAAGCTGATGTATACAAATTACAATTTTTAACACATTAAGGCCCACAATAGCTCGTTAAACTGGAATTTCTGCTCTCTTTGAAAAAGCGAGGATGGTAAAATCTTAATTTTAAATCCACACCAATAATATCCATTTTACCCTCGAACCATCAAGTTAAATGCCTCTGATGACAGGCTTTACATTGAGCCTTACTCCTCACCCTCGAGCGATGATTTTTCACCCGGAGGAAACACGATCGACGCCTGATCTAACATGCCAGAACCTTCACACGTATGTATAGGCCGAAGTGTGAATGATGAGGCCGAAACAAAGGCAGGCGTTTTTCCGGAGAGCGTAATGATTAATCCTCACGTCGAAGATTAGTGGTTGGGGTCCATTGTACGCCGGAGAATGAAACCAAAGGAACAAGGCGGCTCGACCAAACCGTTGTGTTAATCAAAAACAACGTAACTTCAATAGGAACATCATGTAGATATGTGTTTTATGCCGTAACACGGTTGTATAAGTCGGCGGCTTTGCTACCGTGCTGGGGAAAAAGGACGTATAGACGTGTGGAGGTTGCCGAATTTACTGTGAAAAATATTTAATTTCTGGTGAAGGAATGGATATTTTCTTTTCTCAGAAAAATTTCGTGGTGTTTCATGTCGACGGTGAAACTACCAGACCACGTATCTCGTTTGCTGTGTTTAAAAATCTCCGCTTCTGTTTTATGTTTATAACGAGGACAAATCAATATCATTCCTTGAAGTTTTCACAGAATTTTCTTCGCACAGTGAAGAAAAACCACGAAAATTTTCAAGAATTTACATTTGTAGTTTTTCATTGACAAAGTAATGTAAGACAGGAAGTCTGCAACGTCGCAAACAGAGATACGTGGTCTAGTAGTTTAAACGTCGATACACATTCAGCTCACTTATTAATTTTTATCTTGCATTATAAGAAAGTAGAAAGTGCATTTAGTTCATATGAATTTTTCGGATTTTTATGGACGGTATTGACCTACGACAAACGAGTTGAAAGTTGTGTATTTTAGCTCCTATCAAAACGTTCTCCATCGAGAACGCCAACATGGCGTCCAAAAATATCCCGCTCGTCACGGTAACGATATTGAGCGTTTGACGTTTGATGTTGAACGCCTCTACCACGATTTGTAGTCTATGCAGCCGCGTTTTAGTAAAGGCTGCAATGGATTACAGCACTACGAACCTACATTTGGACGTATTTCTATCAAACGGAGCTATTTGCATCAAGGCATGAGCCCTCAGACCCATAAGAATACACACATTACAGGGCTCACGTCATAATGCACATAGTTCCGTCTGATAAAAATACTTACAATTGTGATCGTGGTCGTGATGAGAGGGGTATTTTCAGACGCCATCTTGGCGTCTTCGGCAATGCGCGTATAAATGAGAAATTCAATACCCAACTTTAAACTCATTTCTTGTGGGTTTAAATTTATGTTTTTCAAACAAAATCCGAGAAAATTCTTGTGAGCTAAGTGCCCTCTCTATACTTTTCCAAAATGCGAGAATTGGAAGTTACTGAACATGAACAAGCGAACAAGCTCATAGTCAAGAAAATGCGGTGTTCATCCAAGTAAATTTGGCAACGTCTCCAGGACGATACGTGGTTTTTCTTCAGGACCGGCCGGCTGGGCCATTAGAGCTTTAACGATGATTTTAAACTGTTTTGCAGGGGAACGAAGTGAAACACAATGCCAGCGCGGGTATTGTTGTGAGCTCCGGGAGTCTGGTGCTGCAGCAAGTAACACAAAGTACTGCCGGCCATTTCACTTGCTTGGCGGTCAATACTGAAGGAGCGGCCAAGAGTAATTCTATTCATCTGAGGATATTGCGTAAGTCCCTCTCCGTTCTCTGTCTTCTTATTCATTTTCCGATTCTGTGAGCTGCTCTCTGCTTCCTCGCCGTACAGTGAAACGAACCTTTGGGAGACCTTGGACACGAATTAAAAACATTTAACGTTTAAAGCTTCTCTGAAATTGATCTTTTGCCATTTGAGAATGATTTAATAGATGAATGATTGGTGTATAACTAAGTCCAGCAACTATTCGCACACCCAGGTCGTGAAATTGCATATACGACTGTTTGAAGGCGCTTTGCGAAGCGTGGTTCACGCCTCACCCGGTGGAATGAACATTCAAATGTGATATATTTACCAAAGACTGTTAGGTTTAACTAGGTCAAGCAACTATTCGCACACCCAGGTCGTGAAATTGCCTATACGACTGTTTGAAGGCGGTTTGCGAAGCGTAGTTCACTCCTCACCCGATGGAATGACTATTCGAATGTGATATATTTACTGCAGACTGTTAGCTTCAACTAGGCCGAGCAACTATTCGCACACCCAGGTCGTAAAATTGCATATACGACTGTTTGAAGGCGCTTTGCGAAGCGTGGTTCACGCCTCACCCGTGGAATGAACATTCAAATGTGATATATTTACCAAAGACTGTTAGGTTTAACTAGGTCAAGCAACTATTCGCACACCCAGGTCGTGAAATTGCCTATACGACTGTTTGAAGGCGGTTTGCGAAGCGTAGTTCACTCCTCACCCGATGGAATGACTATTCGAATGTGATATATTTACTGCAGACTGTTAGCTTCAACTAGGCCGAGCAACTATTCGCGCACCCAAGTCGTGAAATTTCCTATACGACTGTTTAAAGGCGGTTTTCGAAGCGAGGTTTTTAAATTTTGAGGCTGGATTGGCAATTTTTTCACACATTACAGTGTCACTACAGTGCTTCCATGCAGAGTTGGAAAAGCTAAAAACATCAGCTTGGGTATTTTACACTGTAGAATGAGGCAAAGTCGCTGATTCATTTTCGCATTTTCGCCAAAAATGTCACTTAGGCGGTATCTTTCCTTAATCCTCGATGTGCTTGTCTCAAATCGGAAATATTAATCCATACTGCAAAAAGTCCATTTTAAGTTCGACCTCTCCCAGTGCCTAGTTCCACTGTGCGGCTCTTGGATTGCATTATAGGGAGGGGGTGATAGAGGAGGGGGGGTCTCTGTTCCGCCGGGAAAAAGGAAGAAAAAACACTTTTTCGCGTCTCCCCATGTCGCTTGTCTTTTGTCGTTTTTCTCTTTTTGTGTCGCAGGAATGCTTTAACCGCATTACCTCGCATCGGCTTTCAATTCGGCTAAAACAGCGAAACCGAAGGACATCGGCCGATTAAACCAAGGAACATTGTTTCTTGACTTTTTATCGCAACGTTGCCACATTGGATTACATTCAAACTGAATTCATCAGAGAGGAAACTGATCAGATTGCGAGTTTCCACGTCGCGCTATCTCGCCTTCAATTTTTGCAGACGCAACACGGACATCCATCGAGTACGAATAGTTGTATCACTGCGCCGTCAACAACAGGCGTCAGCTTCGTGTATCCAATGAGCATCTTAGTACTTGAAAGTCTTCGATTGCACGCGGGGAACTTGTTTCCCTTCTTGTAGATACAGTTTTGATATCGAGCCTAGCAGAAAGGATTGAAGTGTATGGGTGCAGAGCATCAATCTGAGGGAATAAACAGTAGGTACGAAAGTTGAAACGAGCCTGATTTGTTCCATATGTGACCGCACCCTAAACAACCTAAAAAGGCTCCTCGACCACGAAATCTGAAAATTGACTTATTTTGGTACCAGCGGGTTGATTGTTGAAATTGATCGATAAAGAGGACAGAAGGGATATGAAGGGATCCTATTTGTAGAAGCATGTGGTTCCAGTGGCTATAGAAGATAAGTAATAGACTATTAAACGACAACCAACGAGAGACCCTATATAGTTAGTCTATCATTTTCTTCCTAGGTCTATAGGAACCAAAAATTTCAACCAATAGAATCGCTCCATAGTCCTTAAGTCGTCTTTATCTATCGCTTTGTCCATCAATTTAAAAAATCAGCCCGCAGATGAGTTTTTTACTAACAGTTTTATATAACATCAATAGATGTCAAACCAAACCGCAGTTTGGTAATTGGAAGTTTGATGCAGTTCAGAAGCTATAGTCCTACGAAAAAAACCATGTAAAATAATTATACTCTACCAAGTTCAGGGTACAAGATCGATGGTTTTAATGCAATTTAATGCCCTGTATTGACGCAAACATGAATTTTCGATTTTACCGCCCACCTCGAAAACAGCCACTCTACTCAAAGTAATGCCTTCGGGGGCAAATTGTTAGGTCCCTTCTCCTGAAACGTGATAGTGATTATGCTGTCCTTCGAATATTTTGTTTCATAAGTTTTTTTCTTTAATCTGAAGCAGATGTAAGTCACAATATTGCCGCAAAATTTGATCGATCGATGTTATTGTGACAGCTCATGAGCTCTTAATATATCTGGCGTACGCAACTTCCACAACTGCACTCAAAGTTTTGAGCCCCAATGTTGCCAAATATGGAATGTTATCAATTCATTCGGAGAAAGTAAAAAGGACGCATTACTCTGGGACGACCTGACACCTGTTATGATTAATAAATGAATGTATGCACCGGTGCAATTTGGTGTCACGTTTCTTTGAGCTCGCTCCTTGTCGCATGCAACTTGCAGCGCTGTCAAAGCGAAAAAGGAATGGAAGGGCCCCGCGACGCTCAAAAGTGAACGGTAATTTACACTGAAAGCTGGCAATCTTCAGTCCTGATATCTTTCCAATTAAGGTATCTGATGGGTGGGTTAGGATAGGATCCGAGTGTCACCAGAGTTTCTGATGAATGGGGACGGGGGTGGTTATTCAGACAGACACGAACAGAAGGAGGGTTGAAATATATTTTGACCTGAATTCAGGATAATTTACATGTGTGACTGGAGAAATGTCGTGTGTTAACGGGGTTGTTTGATACTGTGCGGTGAATTAGCTCGTATCTGTGTTCGCTTGCTCGAAGTGCACACCGATGTAGCCTCAATTTTAAGCTTTAAGCTTTAAGAGAAAGAAGGGGTACACGAAATTTAAGGAAATAATGACAGACGTACTAGTGTTGCCGTGCTTTTTTATTAAAAAAAAAAAAAGAACTGCCGTGCTAAGAAAAACTCTATAGCTGTATCTATAGCTTTGTCTATAGCATTTTAAAGCCAATTTGGCTGGCTTTCATAGAGCATGGTAAAACGACTGAAAAAATAATCGAAATACTAGCCAAAAATAAATTAAACAAATAATATTTCAAACTACATAGAACTACGGTCGAAACTTTTGTTTTGTTTTGTTTCCCGTAAGTTTTCTATTATTTCTCACCTCTATGTACTATGTAGTTTGACATATTATTTATTTAGTTTATTTTTGGCTTGTAGCTCGATTTTTTTTCAATCATTTTACTTTGTCTATGGCTTCGTCCATATCTTTGGTTATCTCTTTGGCTATCAATCTCAAATATCAGCCTGCTGACTTTCTTCAACAACCACACTGGAAAAAAAACACATTTGATCCAGAGACCAGACTCTTAAAAACATCGACAAGAAATAATACTCTTGATTCAATCAGATTTAAGCTGAAATCAAGAACCCAGCCTCTTAATTTAAGCGGATTTCCTTTCGATTTAAGCTTAAATCTGATTGGATCAAGAGTGCTTTTTCTTGTCAATGTTTTCAAGAGCCTGGATTCTAGATTCAATGTGTTTTTTTCCAGTGCAGGCAACCTACAAGTGGTAAGAAGTGGCAACCTGACTTGACGACAAGTGATAGGAGAATATCAGGGTTCGGAGCCATGGATACACGTTGGAATCCAATGTGTTTCTTTTTCCAGTGCAAGCAAAATGTGAGCGGCAACAAATTCGCACCTATTAATAGGAGCAGGGGCAGATACTCTCTTTTATTTTATCGACGAAGAGAATTAAATAAACTATAATTTTTTTTTTAACTTTTTCATTCTTTGCAGACTCGCCGATCTGCCGACAGAGCCATGACGAGCTGGTCGGGGCCCTGAAGCAGGAGAAAGTCGGCTTGACTTGCAACGTCGAGGCCGACCCGCCCGCCGTCGTGTTCAGGTAAGATTAAAGAATTTTTTTCAAGTATTCCATTTAAATACGACGCCTCCACCCCCGCCCCTCTTTTTCTTTCTAGTGTTTTAATTCCACTCCTTTCACTCCCGCACACACTGAGCTTTTTTCCTCCGCTCCCGTCGGCTTTGATGAAACGCGTAAATGAAAGTAATTTAAATTTGTTTCAAAGTCTTTTTCAGTTGAGCTCTGCAGCTCCGCGAAATTGCAACGCCTGTCGTGAATAAAACTATGCAACTAGACTTTTTTATTTATTTTAATTTTCTCGGCTCCCTTTCTCTCTCCTTCTGCCCCCCCCCCCCTCCAGTTTCCCGATATTCACCTCTCGAACCCACTCCTTTGCACTTTATTTGCTCCTTAGCCTCAAGATTTTTATCCACAAAACGTGTCAAGGAAAAGTCCATTAAAACTATTTTTCAGTAATTTTTTCTCTCTCTCTCTCTCTCTCTCTCCCCCCTCTTACTTTTCCCTCTTTCCTCACCCGTTACCTGCCTTTCTATCCCCACTTTTCTCCTTTTCATCCCTCTGACTTAAATCTGACTGACGTGCTTGGAGGTAAAATGGCACACGTACGCTACTTTCAGTGTTGCCGCGACGAGCAATTAACGTCTCTCGCTGTGGAGGGGAAAATTGATTGAAAATCGGGAAATTTCAATCCAGCATATTGGCCGTTTATGCACATGAAGGATATGAAACATAGCAGCTCAGCGAGACTCCCCCCTCCCCTCATGATTAATTTAAATTGGATTGCATTTTTCAAGAAGGAACCAGGAGCATTGCAATGTTGCGAAAATTGTGCAACTTTTTTTGTCTTGGAAGAGAGATCTGATTATCCATCAACCGTTTCTATTTTACTCACTAAATACTGTAAATTTAAGGCGCAAAATTACTATGTAAATTTCATATTTTTTCATTATTTCTGTGCTCTATTTCAAATTATGAAGTTGCACAATCTTAGCATCGTTGCAATGCTTCTGGTTCCTTTTTGCAAAATGCAATCCAATGCATCTTCTTTTGTTCCTACCAAAATATAGGAAGTGGTCCAACAGAAGCATATAGAAAATGAAGAAAAAAGGAGAATATATTTTCTTGACAATTTTGAATAACATATCTATTTTTCCATAAAATTTATGAAACGTTAGAGGAAATATCAGATTTGTATCGTTATTTCCCAGAAAAATCAGGGACATTCGAGGAAGCAGCAGTAGATATGCAAAATGAAATTTCATCATAATTATTCATTTACGCTTCGTGTAAGTGCTCTAAAGTTTACTTTGAAATTAGTTTTTGGAGCAAAATCCATAAAAATACGAAAATTTTTAACACTCAAATATGCCAACTTTGCAACACTGTGTCTCGAAAATCAGACGTCCTATTAAGTTAAAATCTTTACCGGAGGCTTATTACCTCATCATAAGGTTTTATTCAAGCTACTTACATACAAATGCAACCTCCTGGTTCCCGGAAAGGGGCCACTTTTTGGGTGGGTCTTTCATTTTATGAAATTGCATGAAATTTTGCATCTCAACACATCATAGAAAGCTTTCTATAAACCATAAATTAACCATAAGTACCATAAATTAACCATAAATACCATAAATTAACAATAAATACCTTAAATTAACCATAAATACCATATATTAACCACAAATACCATAAATTGACCATGAATATCATACCATAAATACCATACCATAAATACCATACCATAAATACAATTTTTGTATACCATAAATTAAAAGCTTTTGGAAAAAAGGGAATCCTCAAGGAAAACCCAGCCATCTCACAAGTGGTAAGAAAGTGGCAACCCTGATTTCACGACAAGTGATGGGAGAATATCAGGGTTCGGAGCCGTGGATACACGTTGGAAACAACGCCCGCGTTTGTGACTTTGGGAGCTCGACTCGCGTGGGCCTTTGTACGTTTGATTCCACCTACGGAGCATGACATCCGCGAAGAGTATGAAAGGGCGAATTTTTCATTGTGACGCCAGTGTGCGCGTTAACATCAAAATAAAGAGCCAGTTAGTAGCTTCTGCGTCCTTCTTTTGTGAGCGCAATAATGCGAGCTTCGTCCCGCGGGCGGGGGGAAACGTCGAACAAACTTCCCGACTTGCAAGTGCTCATAATATTCCCGGGGGCGCCGGGAAATTTTCTTAAACGAGGCCGGATGAAAATTTTTAAAAAGTACGTCGTCGTCGTGCGTTCAGTGATTTAGTTTCCTCGGTCTCGGAGGAGAAAAACTAACGAGAGGAAAGTTACGATCGTCATTGCCGAATGTAGCCCGAAATCGAACGATTTCGGAAATTCACATTTCCATGCAGACAGTGCAAACATTTCAGAATAATGAGTTGAAAAACGTCGACTCCACGAGTTTAGATATTAGCGCCTGACACAGAGCGGAGCTGCCAGCGTACTGCGATGCCAGCGCGACATGCGCACTGGCGCCTACATACCTAACAGGGATATACTTCACGCATTGCGCAATGCGTGAAGTATCCCTGTTAGGTTTGTAGGCGCCAATGTGCGTGTCGCTCTGGTCGTCCTTGTCCGCCGCGCCGCGCACCGCGGTGTGCCAAGACACTTCAAGCAACTATTTCGCAACAGAAGTGTTACACGGTAACATACGAAATTGAAGGCGCTTCAACGTATCAAGAAAGACAGGCATCCATTAAGAGTAAGTCATAGCATCCGTAATTAACAATGTTTAGCAAAATTGTTGAATATCATTACAGAAAAAAGAGACTCGATTTAGGCAGAAACATTCTTAAGTAAGCCATCAAGAAGATTTTGTGTTGAATCAAGAATTAAATTGCTGAATGAAAGCGGGTTTCTGCTTATTGTAACTGACTTTTCTCTTTATGTAAGCATCAATCCTTTCTTACACAAGCATTCTTTTCTTTATTGATTCACAAGGAAATCTTTTCGGCGGTAAATTTGAGCATATTTCTGCTTGAATCAAAGTAATTTTTCCTCTCATGAAGTTCAAAAATCATGTTAAACGTTATTGAATACAGATACTAGGACTACTAAATACGTTTTCAGACTACCGCTCTCTTTTCGTAGTCGTCACTCGATTGCATTTGGAAAGACTTCTCTGAATCCATGACGTGAGATTTGAATGATTTGGGTTACCTGGACTTTTTAATGATTGTGTACAAATAGCTCATCTCGAAGGGGGTTGCTGCAAACTTCGGCCATCCGTTGAGCACATCTAGTTGCACTGAGTCGGCAGTATTGTGCGCCTTTATTTTTTGGTTGTGCATCACGATCATCCATCAATCACGTATAGTTGCATCGAGCCGTCGGTATTGTGCGCCTTCATTTTCTGGTCATGCATCTCGGTCATCCATCGAGAACGACAAGTTGTTTTGAACTGTCGGAATTGTGCTTCATCTCTTTGTGATGCATCACGGTCATCCATCGAGCACAAATAGTTGCATCGCTCGTCAGAATGGTGTGCCTTTATGTTTTTTGCATGCATCTCAGCCATGCATTTGGAACGAAAAGTTGCATCGAACCGTCGGAATTGTGCTCCTTCATCTCTCTGTGATGCATCACGGTCATCCATCGAACACAAATTTATTGTTGCATCGAGCAGTCGTAATTGTGCTCCTTCATCTCTTTGTGATGCATCACGGTACCCATCGAGCACGAACAGTTGCATCGAGCAGTTGTAATTGTGCTCCTTTATCTTTTTGTGATGCATAACGGTCACCCATCGAACACGAATAGTTGCACCGAGCAGTCGTAATGGAGATGTTGCATGTGTGAGGAATTTGTGATTTGACTGTTGATTCTGATGTAAAAGTTCGCAAGAAACACGATGGTGCCACTTGTTTTCTCTGAAATCCACTCCGAAGCTCAAAAAAAGCTCTCAAGTTGAAGCCGAAATAGAGGGGATATCCCACGCTATTCCGAGAGTCCACCTCTACATCAAGACAAACTCTCCATGCAAAGATAGGGAGCAAACACATTAGCACGGTTGCCGTGTTTTCAGTTTTGGAGTCCCCAAATAAAGTGGCAGCCCTGTCAATGCATTTACTCCCTATCTTTGCATGGAGAGTTTGTCCTGATGTAGAGTAGACTCTCAGGATAGCGTGGGATATCCCCTCCATTTTGGCCTCAATTTGAGAGCTTTTTTTGAGCTTGGGAGTTGATTTCAGAGAAAACCAGTGGCACCGTCGTGTTTTTCGCGAACTTTTGCGTAAGAATCAACAGTCAAATCGCGAATTCCTCACACACGCAACATCTCCATTTTGACATTTCCTGAACTTTCATGCAATTTTGTCTTCAATATCCTATCCGGAGATCCGCCGGGCAACACCGCCCGAAACCGAGGCACACAAAACCGAACTGCAGCAACACGCAGCACCCTGAGGGGGGGGGGGGGGAGAGTCATGCAACATCTCCATTGTGCTCCTTTATCGTTTTGTGATGCATCACGGTCATCCATCGAACACGAATAGTTGCATCGAGCAGTCGTAATTGGACGTATTTCTATCAAACGGAACTATGTGCATTATGACATGAGCCCTGTTATGCACATATTCTTACGGGTCTCAGGGCTCATGTCGTGATGCACATAGTTTCGTTTGACAGAAATACGTCCAATTGTGCTCCTTTATCTATTTGTGATGCATCGCGGTCATCCATCGAACACGCATAGTTGCATCGAGCCGTCAGAATGGTGCGCCTTTATGTTTCTTCCATGCATCACAGTTATTCATTAAGAACGAAAAGTCGCATCAAAATTTCGGAATCGCGCTCCTTCATCTCTTTGTGATGCATCACGGTCATCTATGGAGCACGAACGGTTGCATTGAGGCGTTATCATCAGTGCCGAATGAGCCGACTGCGATTATCCTATCACGAAAGCGCCGCCTCACTCGAAGATTGTTTCAATGTTCCCGCGCAGATAGTGCCCTTTCGCTCGAAGCCGTCCAATTCATGCTCACTTGTTCCGGGCCTCATTGTCATTCGGTAGACGAGGTGATATGTGTTGAAGGCGCCCCATCTCCGCCCCCCCCCCCCGCCTCCGACGTTTGTGCAATCGGATTCCCCGTGAAATCTGCAGAGACAAGCGTAATGAAAGGCGGGGTGCATCCGGGCGGGGGGCGCGGGGAAATTGAGGGGGAGAGTGTGCCCTTTGCACTGTGGAGCGTAAGTTTTGTTTGACAAGTTGTCAACTAATTAAAACTTTGTTAACTTATCAGTTAACGTATACTATTTCAACTGAGGCTCCGCCTCCATGGGGGGGGGGGGTGCAAGGAAGGGGGGGGGTGCAAGGAAGGGGGGGGGGTGCTGTTTCTTTCTCTGACACCGTTGACGGACCTCCGCGGGAATCAGTCGATTTCGTCCAAGAATTTGACGCGTCCCTGAAAAATTGAACGGGTTGATCCAGTGGCGTGGCGTGCTTTGCTATGTATCGATTGATCTGTCATTTGATCCTATGGAAAAGGATCGATTAACGGGGTGTTCGCAATAAACACCTTAATAATCGATATTTTACCATAGCTTCAGATGGGAACTTAACGACAGTCGATCATTAACGCCTCAACACTGGTTAAATGAGAGCCAGATCTGCTGCATTTCACATAGCATAATCCATATTTAGCATAATGCAACATTGCATCAATAAGAGTCTGACTATTCGCCCAAAAAAAAAATGCTATTCCTGTGCTCATTTTCTTGCACACGAGGAATTATGCGACCAAATTGCATAAATCTATGTCAAGGTTGTGAAAATTCTTCTTTTCTCGGTCGAAGCAACGTGGCTCCATTTCAAGGTTGCAAAATTGATTTAACCCATTCAATTTTTTACAAGAATGTACCGACACAATTTTTATTGAAAATTTGCCTGATTTTTTTCACGAGACCAGATGAAAAATCAGTGAAATTTTCCTTTCAAATATCTCAAAATTATCCTGATGATAATGCAATCTGCGCGGGAAACTTTTGCAACATTGAAATGCAGTTACGTACTTTCATGGGAGTTACGACGAATTGAGGGACACACCTTTCATTAATATGCCGTGTAAATCAAGTATCACACACGCTCTAAGCTGAATCATATCAGAGTTTGGCAATAACGCATTCTGCATCTTGTTTCTCTTAATTACTGAAACCCTGATTCGAGATTAAATAATTGAATCTCTGCCGTAATAACTGCCGCTTGTACATCCCACAATGGGTTCATCCGGCCTCTTTCACTCATGCGTCGAATCAACTTGTTTGCCGGGACTTGTTTTCGATCCCACTGCTCTCAATCCTCATAACTCGATTTGAAGCGGGAAATTTGAAGTTGTTTTTGGCAAGTGCATTGGATGCCATGGCCCATCCAGGCACATTACGTCTTGAATTGGATACAAAGAAAAACGAGGCATGAGAGTTATAAAGTAAGATGTGAAGGTATAAAACGGTAGATAAATGTAGATATCAATGGCATTTTTTTTTGTCGCACCTCTTTGCACTTATACGCAGCATGCATTGTCTGAAGATAATTTGGACGTATTTCTACCATACAGAATTTTTTGGTGGGTAAGATAGGATGTGCTCGTTAGTGCTTGGGCCATAAGAATGAATGGGAATGTTAAAGCGCCAGTGACGTAGCCGTCGCTCCAGTGGCCATTCGTCGTCTTCAACTCATGAGTCCTAGCTCTGTGCACGCCGTTTTTTGACACATGCTCACTCGTTCTTCTTCAAAAAAATAAAATGTAAGCGGAGCTTTTTAAACTCTGCAAACAGGATACGTGGTTTGGGAATTTCATCGTCGACATGGTTTCTTAAAGGAACGAGAAAAGATACTAAGGAATGGCCCGAACTGTATGTAACAAGGTGGTAAAATGATGCTGGGTCCACATCATTTTATGGGACAAACAAAGCCAAAAAACTCAAAAATTTCAATTGGAGTCTAATATTTTAAGCTCTAGTGGATACCAGTCCTTTTTTAAGGTTATTCGAAGGTTGCCATTTTTTGTGTCAGAGCGACGTGCAATATATCGCTTCAATTCGTTCCATAATTTCAGCTATACTTCTCATTTTTTTCGAATTTTGAGACCGCACTTCTGTTGTCACATAACTAAAGAATTCATGTAAAAATTTGACAAAGAAATCCAACGTAATAAAGTCGTGGTATTTTCAGAGGATAAATATCGCATTCGATTGCAGATATCAGTATCGAATGAGATATTTTTCCTCTAAAAAAAAACCCTGCCTTTAATACGTTGAACTTCTTTGTCAAATTTGGTACATGAATTCTGTAGTTACATGACAACAGAAGTGCGATCTCAAAATTCGAAAAAAATTAGAAGTATCTGGAATTATGGAACGAATTGATGAGATACATCGCACGTCGCTCTGACACAAAAAATGGCAACCGTCGAATAACCTTAAAAAAGGACTGGTATCCACTAGAGCTCAAAATTTTTGACTCCAATTGAAATTTTTGAGCTTTTGGCTTTTTGGCACGTCGCTCCGACACAAAAAATGGCAACCGTCGAATCACCTTAAGGAGCGACCATGAATTCAGCCCTGAGTATCCCTTTTCCTTTTCCTTGCGATTATCGCCGAGTGGATTTTGAAGAAGCTCTAGTCACGGCACGAGCTGAGCGGACATCTCCGTGATCCCTTCTCGCGTGCTAGCGTGGCCGGGATAATTATTCAAATCTGTGTTTGCAGGTGGACTTTCAACCATTCTGGACACTCCCGTGAGCTGCCCGCCGAGTACTATCACAACGTGGGCACTACCTCCACGCTGAATTACACCCCTGTCAGTGACTTGGACTACGGCACGTTAACTTGCCTTGCGTCCAACTCCGTGGGGGTGCAAACCAGACCGTGCGTCTTCCAAGTCGTCGCAGCAGGTAAGATTATCATTCAGTTCTTACTTCTCATGAATGAAATTGAAGCAAATGCTGAAAGTAACTGACGTTAATGATTTTGAAAAATATTCTCGAGCCCTACTAGCAAAGGATGTTAAAATTCGTTTGTGAAAAACTTTGAAAAACTGCTAAAATTTACGAAGAAGGAAATCCTTTTTGGGATTTTTTTAAGTTAAATTTACGAGATGCAAAATTTAAGTAGAATAAGTGTTGAAAACCCTATAAAAAACGTGATTTTTCAAACTAAAATTTACGTTAAAAATGTCAAAATACCAGTGTATTATTTTTAAGAGTTTTTAAGAGATTTTTAAGTTTTTTTTAACAATTCTTGTACTTTCAAATTCGACCTTTCGTAATCATTACGCTGAAGAAACACATTCCTTCTTCGTAAATTTTAAGAATTTGATCATGAATTTTTAAATTAAAATACACAAGTTTTTTAAAAGATTCGTTACAGACCCTGCTACTAGGGACAGTTCAAAATAATGAACGAAATTCAATGCTTTTAAAAAACGTTAATCGAAGTTGTGATTCTGAATCGCATCTTTGAGACCAATTTTGTCGAAAAGTTTACAAGGACCTCGGCCTGTAATCTTAATCATCTCATTTATTAAAATGTTCACGCACCTCCTCCAGTCAAGGGGAGCTCCAATCGTAGGCTATTTTCAAGAAGTAAATCTTACTTATGTTATCGCGACAGCAGGGTACATCCCAATACATCCCATGATCCCACCGCGGTCAAAACCATTCCGTAAAAGTTCTCAGTCCTGTGCCAAGACAGGGCAGTTCTCGAGGCATGAATGATCGATTATCGATACATCCCCGTTTCAAGCTATGGTAAAGAATCGATTATTGAGGATTTCGTATCAGTTCGAAGGGCTTTCAGTTATATGGAGCGGAAAACTAAACTGCCATTTTTTGGCAGTACCTCCGACACCATTCTTCGGCCATCTCTCGGAATGACCGATACCGACCCTTATTTTTGACGCGACCCCTAAAAGTCGCCGGGGTATCGGTTAATCCACTGATAGGATTTTTCTCCCGCAATCGCAATAAATTCCCGATATATTTCCGCTTCCCGAGCCCCAGGCGCCAGATCGCGCCGTGAAAGAATTGCGGGGAGAGAGAACTTTCGTATTAAGCAAGGAACAGTACATGAACTTTTGGGAGTTGCCATAATTATTCTAAAATAATGTGAATTTTCAAGAGAACACGATTTCTTTCCTTTGAAATTTTTTTGGAAAGGATACCAATTTGGATACAGTCAAGCAATAGAGACTTACCTACATCGAGATTTTTAAGACCGTTTTTGAATAAAAGACGTAAAAACTAGAATGGACTCACGGTTGTAGTAGAACCGGGTAACAAGAAACGAGCGGTTGTATGGACTTTTGGGAGTTGCCACAATTCTACTAAATAATGCGAATTTTCTGTAAAAAAACACGAATTTTTCCCCCTTTGAATTTTTTAATTCAAATGGGGCTGATTGTTGAAATTGGTAGACAAAGCGATAGATAAAGAAGACAAAAAGGATATGAAAGGATCCTGTTGGTGTAAGTCGGTAATTGCAGTAGACAAAGGAGGTAGGTAATACGGAAGACCCTATAGATGTGGTCCATCATTTTCTCCTTTGGTCTATACGACCACACATTTCAACCAATAGGATCGCTCCATACTTCTCTGTCTTCTTTGTCTATCACTTTGTGTATATCGATTTCAACAATCAACCCACTGAAAAGAATACCAATTTGGATGGAGTCAAGCAATAGACTTATCTACTTTGAGATTTTTGAGAAATTTGGTCTCACGTGGGTTGCCCTTAGTACTGTATTCTTTAGCTTACCTCCTTTTTCTGTTATACTTATCAGCTTTCACCAATAGGACCCCTTTATTTCCCATTTTTCTCCTGTGTCCATAGCTTTGTTTAGAAATCTCAAAAATCAACCCAATGGAAGTTTTGAAAACAGACGTCTTGTGCGGAGCACATCTTGATAGTTAGTTAGTTAGTTAATATAATTTTGAGACTTTCAGCGACTCAGGCTATTAACGTCTTTACAGGTAATTTTGAAAATAGGAGTATAAACGATACGTAGTCTAGTCCCCATTCTTTTATACATCGACGGTGTAAGTCGGCAATCACATTACTCGGTTTGCGACGTCGCAGACTCCAGCTGTCCTTCTTTGTTTTTTAAATGGAAAACTACTCAACGGCAATTCTTTAAAGCTGCCGTGATTTATCTTCTCTGTGCGAAGAAAATACTACATAAACTTCAAGGAATGATGTCAATTGGACAAATTTTGCAATTTGGAACTATAAATTCTAGCCCGGTATAAAAACGACGTATGCGCCATTAGTTTCCCTTTGCACTCACGTGTTTTTTCACATGAGCCAGATTTCATAGTTCCAAATTGCAAAATGCAGTCCAATTTGTTCTCCTTTATAAAAATAACTAGAGGCGGAGATTTTCAGACACCTCAACCGAGATGTGTGATTGCGGACTTACGCCGTCGATATGTAAGTTTCGATGAAAAACTTGCACCATGAAAAATAAATGTTTCATTGGGGGAATGTGGCAACTCTCAAATTCGAGATATTCATACGGCATTTTTCCTTAGCTGTAAAATTATGAGGTTTCCGGCCGACTTGGCAATGGCGCGGCGAGTGGCTTCCGGGTCCGCCGCTAAGCGATTTATCGACGCCAGCGACGCAGAACAAGTGTAACCGGGCTGAAATAAAGGACGATAAAAGTCGGGTTTTTAACGGAATCCCGGGCGGTTAAATCATCGGCTAGGGTGTGATAATGAGTCGCTTTAAGTTGTAATTATTTCCGTTTCATTAGTTTTTATCTGCGAGATGTCAAAGGGACCCGATAATTAAGTCTATCAACCCATCGAGGAAAGGATCTCCCCCGCCCCCCTCCCTCTCCGAGCCCCCCCCCCCTCCTCCGGTGAGCTGGGATTCGGGACCCAGCGAATAATTGATAACGCCGCTAATAGTCGAGTAAAGAGATCTTGAAGCGTATTTCAATCGCTCCATGTTAGAAACCCAACGTCTATATCTCACCCTGAGCCCTGAGGACCATGTTAATCCTTTAATATCAGGGCTCGTGAATTTGAACCACGTTGAATTTTTTCCACGAAGATTCCGCCTGCTGGCCAACGCAGGGTTCAGGGGCTTAGAGTTGGGACGCCTCTTTTGTTTTGATATTTATCTCGTGGTTCCTGTTGTCCCCGCACGCCGCGCCACTGTCGCCGCGTGGGCGTAAGTCGTGCGGCTCTGTAGAGGTCCTTCCTATTCGTTTGCATTACTTCTACATTCCGGGACATTCCCGGGCACATGGATTCGTCTCTTTTTCGAGGTGCTTTCGTTCTCCGTTCGCTCGCGAAAGAATGCTCCGGATAAATCGAGCTGTGGTGGAATGAAAATGAATGCATATTTCACCGCTTAGTGATACTGTGAATGTGCTCGCCTCGGCGATGCCGGATTGAAGCCGGGTGTACACTGTTAGAAATCTAGGACAGATTCGGTGCTGGGTCTATCTTGCCCCGAAAACCCCGAGTGATATGAATGCAAAGTGAAATTAGCACCATGTAGGCGTATGACACTCCGCAAAAGAGTAGATTTCGCTCCTTAAAAGTGCAAGTTTCTCCGCGAGAGGAGAATCGACTCTGCTCCGCATTTATGCTACTGCACAACTCGCCTTCTGCTGCGTCTTCAGCAATTGTTGTTACGAATATGTTGTGCGTGCTGATTTCAGGTCATTACATACTCAATTCTCTGAAGGCGTTTTATGTGCGAAAGCAATTCGCCTTCAACTGCGTTATCGGCAATTGTTGTTACGAATATGTTGTGCGTGCTGATTTCAGCCCATTACATACTCGACTCTTTGAAGGCGTTTTATATGCGCAAGTAGCGCAAGCTGTCGGAGAACGAACGAAATAGAGATTGAGCGATTCATTTAATCTCACTTCTGTTGTTCTCCAACAGGGTGCTCTAGTTTCGCACATAAAACGCCTTCAAAGAGTCGAGTATGTAATGGGCTAAAATCAGCACGCACAACATATTCGTAAGAACAATTGCTGCGTACGCAGCTGAAGGCGAATTGAAAACAACCGTATCGTACACGTCGAAAAACATTTTAAATCTTTAATTTATATTCTTACCTGTAGCGACGTGTATTGTATGGTCTTTTTATGGGAGAGTTTTGAAAGATTTTCGAATCACAAAGAGTGAGATTTTTAAATTTTTGAACGACTTTTAAAATTTTAAATATCAAATGATATTGGTATAGGTATATTTTACTTTGGTTTATAACTTTGCAACTTTATGAACCCGAAAGGGGAAGGATAAAGGATGATTTCTACTCTTCTACTCCACTCTACTCTGTTTTGATTCCAGGACGGCCGTTTCCGCTGTTCAACTGCACGATGGCGAACCGGACGGCGGATTCGGTGACGGTGGAGTGCATCGAGAACTTCGACGGGGGCCTGCCGCAGAGCTATCTGGCGGAGTTCGTGCAACTCCCGGTTGTGGCGGGTCCCGGCTCCGGGTCCAACTCGGTCTGGTACAGGAACGTCACCTCCTCGAAGCCGCTCTTCCACTTCAGCGACTTCAGTCCGGCGGCCTCCTACCGGCTCAACCTCTACTCCTACAACGCCAAGGGCCGAAGCGAGCCTACCGTCCTCGAGATCCTCGCCTACAACGCACAAAGTAGAGAGTCCGGTAAGTACACCCTCAAGAAAAAAAGAAAATAAAGAAAGAAAAAAAAAAACTGAACGTCCGTTGGGACTTATTAGATGAGTGAAACGTAGCTATGCCAGGGTTGCCACAGTCAGGGAATACCGAGAAACGTCAGGAAAAATGACGAAAATGTCAGGGAAAAATCGTCAAATCACCTTCATTTGCTCTCTCAAGTGGGTTTGACGTTTCGAACAACAAATTTTACATGAAAACTACTTCTGATTATGTCTTTTTAAAAATTTGGCATTTGTTCAATTGTCCGGGAATTTCATCAAAATGTGTCAGGAAAATCAGGGAAATGTCAGGGACTTTAATTTTCCAACTTCTGTGGCAACTCAGGTATGCTCTTCCCAACCTTTTTGACCAGAATTCGGCTTTTGGCTCCCACCGCTAGAGCTGTGGCGTGAAATTTAAATCTCATCAACTTTGCAGTATTGGCGATTGAGCACAAGTGAGAATTTCATGAGCTGCCGCCAGCGGCGCACTATGGTCAAAAACTCAAAAATAGGAAGAAATAAGTCGGTTAATGACTGGAAGATCACGAAAGTTTCGTGCCTTATGTTTTTGAGTCTTTAATTTCGAATTTGATGTCATATTGTCTACATTTTAACACCCTGACCTTTTAATTGTGGGCAAGTTTATGGCACGCTGCCAGCTCGGAACGCGCACTGACGCCTACAAACCTAACGGGATACTTCAAGCATTGCGCAATGCGTGAAGTAGCCCCTCAGGTTTGTAGGCGTTAGTGCGCGTTCCGCGCTAGCAGTACGCTGCGGCTCTCCCGGCGGGCGGGTGGTGAACGATTTCTTGCGGGGAGAGCTCCCGGGTGGAGAACAAACATGATCGTGGCTGTTGATAAAAATGAACGAACGAGACCTCACTAAAAGCAAATGGATTTTTTAAATGTTGCGCCACAGCTCAGGCGGCAGGAGTCGAAAGCCAAGTTCCGGCCAAAAGGGTCGGGAAGAACAAATCTACGTTTTGCTTGTCTTTAATTGCATTGAGACTATACCTGTGACAGGATCTGTGAAAAGGGACTTCATTTCCCAAAATTCGAAATTGAAAAGTCTTAGTAATTGGAACTTAAAGAAGAGATATGACGTCTTGAAGTTCCAAGACAAAAATGCCCGAGTTTAAGGTTCAATTCAAGTTAAGAATTCTGACACGCACCTAAAAAAGGAGCAGGTAGCCCCTACTGTGGTGAGAAAATTAAACTGAAACATCGTGTAGTTTGTTGCCAAAGCGTTTCCCGTTGAGAACTCAAGACTTTGAACTTTTCCCTAAAGTTTGGCTCTCTTAGACGGTTTGCTCTCGGAAAATACGGTCCCTATTCACAAATTCTGTCATTTTTTCCACTTTTTTTAAAGATTTCCGAGACTAGCCGGGTAATAAAACACAAACAGACATACTTTCACAACGAAATTTCCTACAGAACATCGTTTACACGCTGCAGCTTTAGGATACTGACTCATGTAAATCTCGTCATTGGTTAAATGTGTATCGAAAACCAGAGTGCCTTCAATTTTGTAGGTATACAACATAGCCAACTCTTAAGCAGTAATAATTGCATCCAGGTGTTGCTACGAATTCGAGTCTTCTGAAGTAGATTACGGCACAATATTTATACGCTCGAGAATAGGACGATTAATAGGTAGTGAATTTGCAACTTAACTTATGAGTGACAAATCTACGTTTTGAGAGGAAGTAGAACCACCGTATTCAAAGTTTTTGCTTGTGTAATACTAAGGTCTATTTTGGTTGAATCGATCTCAGAAAATTCAGTTTTACATCTGCAAAACTAAAAACTGTAAAAAATGAACGAAACACAACGGTGGGACTATTCTACCTTGCCGAGTAAGAACACCGTATGATCATTCAAATGCTGCCGAGTTTCATCTCAGAAAATATTTATAATTGAGGAAAATTATGAATATTTTCCCCTGAAATTTTCTGACTTTCTCGATCGAATTACGAATGAAAGCCTCTGAAAAATCGGAAGTGAGACTGTCAAAATTTTCCTGAAAATTCGTTATTTGTCGAAAAAATTTGGCAACGCCTGATGGCTCATACACGTATTTAACACTTTCGTTCTAAGATCACCGCGTTAATTCGGTGTAATAAAACACTAAATAGATTTGCTCTTTCATTAATGCTGTGAATTTTTATTTTTGTTATTTTATACTTTCAGGTCTGGACCGGATAACTATATTCAGTTCTGCGGTGACGATCCTCGCCGTAGCTTTATTAGTCTTAATTATAATTTTAGTCGCTCTTTGTAGAACTCAACTGCGAAACAAATCCAGGGATAAACTCAAATACTCATCTTCGCTATCCGATTCTTCGAATAACATAACGGAGAATCATAGGCCTAAGTCTAAAGTGATAGTGGATGATAAAGATCCAGATCTCATCCCACAAAAAATAGGTGAGTGCATAAATCAACAATACCTCATTCTCATGCAAGAAAAAACAGTAAGAAACGTGGCCGAAACTGTATGTAAATAGGTGGGAAAATATTGCTGGGTCCACACTATTTTGCGGGGAAAACAAGGCCAAACAACTCAAAATTTTCTTTTGGAGTCAAACATTTGGAGCTCTAATGAGTGGCAGTACAAGACTGAGGGGGGAAATTTACAGCTCAGCAGGCTGATTGTTGAAATTGATAGACAAAGCGATAGACAAGATGACATAGGGGGTATGGAGCAATCCTATTCGTTGAAATGGTTGGTTCCTGCAGACTAAGGGAGAAAATGATGGACTAAATATAGGGTTCCTCGTAGGTTGCCGTCAGTTGGTCTTTTACCTACCTCCTTACCAAGAGGACCCCTCCATAATAATTTTATCTTCTTCGTCTTTAGCTTTATCTGTCAATTTCAACAATCAGCCTGTAATCAGACAGTTTCATATTCTCATTCCTTATTCTCATATATGGACGTATTCATGGTCAGGAGTTATCTGTATGAAAAGGAATACCAAAGAGATAAAGAAAAAAATAACTATAATCATTAGGTCATCATTAGATCATCATTAGATCATTGGGTCGTCTCCCGGACAAAGGAACAGAACTACATTTCAATGTTGCCAATTTTTTCCTCGCAAATTGCATTTTTATCTGGAGAGGCTGAGATATTTTCAACGAAAAATTCCACTAATTTTTCTCATGATCTCATGCAAAAATTCAAGAAATTTTGGACAAAAATTTCGAAAGTGCATTCTCGCAAAAAATTGAATTGTTTGAGGCAATTTTGCAAATTTGGAATGGAGTTAAGTTCCTTCGTGCGGGAAACAACGATTTACGGATCACTGAAAGTTTGAAACGAATCTACCGTTCTGATGAATAATGTTTAAATGCGAATTTCGGATACAAGTGCGTTTGTTCATTTTTTCTAACAGGAGCCATTGATTCCATTGGTTTGTTTCAGAAAAAAATATATTACCTAGTTTCGTGAGTGTGTGCACGACCTCTCCGAAACACTGCAAGCGGAAAAAACCGGAGGGTGCGGAAAAGATGAGGCATTTAAATGGAACCATTACGAGACCTCCACACGTAAGCAATTCCCTCCTTATTTCTCTTTCACGCATTAACCGCGTCTGTAATTCCGCTAACACCGCAAATAGCCAATGAATAAGCAAACATCCACCGTTGTCGGCTCCTCAATGCCCGCTGAAACTGGAAGAAGCTCGCGAATCGCACGGTCTTTCGCTTAAGTCTGTGGCAACTTTGACGATGGCTCAGCTATTATTCCGTCACTTCACTTGAAATTGATTGAGCCACGAGGAAATTGATTGCTAACCGCTAGTAGTTATGCTGTAATTCCGTTCACTCACGGAGAAAAGAAATCGTTGCTACCGCAATGCATCGTGGATTCCAGGCCCTACCAAATTTCCCAGTCTTAGATACAATATTATGTTTTTGGTAAAATTTCTTTAAGTCCCTAAGTCGTGGTCTTAAGTAGTTTCTTTAAGTTCTTAAGTCGGTAACAATGAAGCATTTTTATAAGAACCAAACCAATTGTTACTACTTGTAACTCCGACCATAAAAGTAGATAGGACCCGGAATTTACAATAATCATCGTGAGAGCAACAGGCGTTTTTGCTCCGAATTGTTCGTTAGGGTTAGCTTCTAGAGTTTTGTGCAGAAGCCAAACCAAAATTCTTATCGATATACTTTTTTAAACGTTCACAGTTTTCCCCTCCTGAAAGTTAACATTAATTATTTGAAGCTTTCTTGGAACTCAATAATTAATGTGAATATTCAAATGAGCCAACAAAACGTCTTCTTCCGCCATGAATTTGTGCATATGACTGTTTATGAATTAGATCTCATTATCAAGGTACGTAAGTGATTTGAATTACAAACCTGAAACCGTCTCATCCTCGTTTTGGTTCAATATTTTCTGGATTTTCTGACACAAAACGTTTGAGTTCAAACATGGATCAATGACTCAATATCAAAGTTTTATGGAATGCAGGCTGATTATTGACATTAGTAGAGAAAACGATAGACAAAAAATACAAAAAGAAAAGGCAGCAATCCTATCGGTGGAAGCGAGTGGTTACAACGAACCAAGGAGGTAAATAACAGACTAAGTAACAGCAACCCACCGGGGACCCTATACTTAGTCCGTCATTGCCTCTCTTAGTCTATAAAATCCACCTGTTCCGACCAATAGGATCGCTCCATTTTCTCTTTGCCTTCTTTGTCTCTAAAGCTGCAAACAATAATCAGCCTGTAGAAGTCCTTCATCCTTTAGACGATCATTTACGGATGGCTTAAGTGCAAAGCCACGTGTCTCCGTTTGCGACGCTGCAGGCTTCCTGGCATACTTCATTTTTTCTTTAGAAGACTTGTCACTGTAATTTCTTGAAAACTTCCTTGATTTTTCTTTTCTACCATCAGAATATTCTGTATGGACCTCAAGCCAATTAAGTTGACTTGTATCTCTTCGAAGGAATGAAATAGAAACGGAAGTTTTGAAACACTGCGACGGAGATTAGAGCAATTATTAAATAAATGGTTTACAGTGGGATGAATTTTAGAACAGATACCCCACTGAGTTTTGTAAAATCATTGTATTTTATGAAATAAACTTTTCAAATTTAAGAAAAAAACAACGTAAGATAGGTGGTTTTGCACTTTGGCCATCGATATGATGAGTCTTTGCCGCCAAATCCGCAGCTGCGGCATCGCTATCCTGAAGACTACGATGCTGTTCTAGGGAGAAACGCCGTATGAACCTTTGGGCGTTCTCAAATTTCCTTTGATAAATCGCGAATTTACTGGGAGAATCGTGAATATTTTTTTCTAAGAATTTCAGACAATTTTGTACGCAATTTAATCTAAAATATCTGAAAATTTCAAAGAAAAATGTGCATGAATGTTGTCAGAAATACCTATTTTATCAAGGGAAATTTGGCAAATCTCGAATGCTCATACGGCGTTCTTCCTTAGCACGACAGTACGCTACCCGCGTTTCAGCGGATAAATCATTACGGAAGACGGCGAGAAGTTAACGGGACAGAAAAATAATCAAGCGGGGCCCGGGCTGTGTGTCTAAGCCGGGCGGAAAAGAGATGTAAATGGTGGAGAAAGGTTGTGATGTAAGCCGGAGCTAATCACGAGATGAAATAAAATCGGATTAGGGAGGAGAGCAACATGTCCGCGGACCCTGCAAAGTGCCCGGGCCCTAGGATGAAGAGATTAAAAAGCTTTGATCAAAAGCTGTCGAGATACGCGACAAACGTAACGAAGGCGGCGCGCTCTGGCGGCAGCTTCAGACATCCTGACGCACCGACGACGCGAAGTCGCGACGGAGCTGAAGGAGAAAAGCTCGCGTTGGAAACGTCGCAGCGAAAGGGATAATTGGCCGGCCCCAGTGCTCAGCCAGGGACGCATCCTGCAACGGGGGATGCAGCGTGTTGCCAAATTTACTGGAAAAATCCGGAAGCCGAAAAGCTCCAGCTTCAAAATCATTAAATAGAATGAAAGTGAAAACCTCACTGAAAAAAAAAGTTCGGTAAATCCAAACTAGTTAGGATCATATGAAACCACGATTTTGTTCGGTACACACGACCGAATTATTCGGTCTGCTCAGCCGAACTGTTCGGTCCACTGAACCGAACTGTGAGAATTTATTATGGTTCGGTCGCACAAACCGAACAATTCGGTTGAACAGTCCGAATAATTCGGTTGTGTAAACCTGGTTCCATATGATCCTAACTAGTTCGGATTTACCGAACTTTTTTTTCAGTGATAACACTTTATTCAACTCATCATACAGTGACATTTACTGAATTGAACCTAAACAAACTTTGTGTGCAAATTGTAAAATTAACTTCCTGAAGTGCGTAAAATTAACCCATAATATCAAAATGAAAGCTGGAAACGTAGAAAATTATGCCGAAACTATTGTAAGAGCACAACTTTAAACGAGGAAAAATACATTTTTTTTTGAAAACCGATCAATCAATCCTTATTTCTATTCTTTCCAACTTCGAGGGTAAATTGATTTTGAAGTTGAAAAGAAAAGGAGTAAGGATCGGCTAATCGGTTTCAAAAAATTGTATTCATCCTCGTTTGAAGTTGTGTTCGTAGTCCCAATAAAGTTATAGGAAAGTGCGTTTTGCAACAACAAATATTGTAAAAACGTTGTACACAAAAAGACTAAAATAAATTTTAAAAAAAACTTCCTAAAGTCGCAAATGAATATCGATGGTCCAGGTGCAAAACCCCGTATCTCTATTTGCGACGCTGAAGACTTCCTGTCATACCTTATCTTTCATAAGGAAACTACTGAACGTGATAAGTTAAAAATTTCCCCGATTTTTCATCTCTGATAACAGAATGAGTGCCAGATGAAGAACAGATGTAATGAAGAGATGATGATGAATGAGTAACAGATTCTGCCAGAGTGCAAAATCATGTATATTATTTTCGACGTTGCAGACTTCCCGTCATTTTTCATGGATTCCTTGAAAAACTGGTTAACGTTATTCTTCGAAAACTTCCCTGATGCTTCTTCTCCATTAGCAGAATGTCCTGTACAAATTTCAAGCTATAAAGTTGACTTGTTTTTCCTCGAAAAAATCAAATAGAAGCGGACATTTTGAGCCCGGAATGGAGATACATGGTTTCGCACTTTAACAATCAATATTCTGTATGAAATATGCACATTTTGCTCCAAAAAGCTGAAATCACGGCAAACATTTCGAAACATGGCAACGGAGATACGTGGTCGGTCTTGCTCTTCGTCGAAATGTTTACCTTTGTTCCATTAGTTAGCCTTATCCGAGACTTACACATCTAAACTTTGCATGAATATATATTCAAGATTCGATTCATTCTATGAAAAATATGTAAAAAAAGAAACGACTTTTTGGTCCGGATGAGTGCCTGCAGTCTGGACAATAAAGCTGAAAACGGCAAAAGCGCCTCCGAAAAATAAGGGGCTGTCCGAATCGAGTAACACGTTCAAAAAGGAAGGGGCTTTGCGCCGCGATGCCTTTGCGAGAGTCGAATATTACGTGACGCAACGAACGGAAAAATTGGATCTTTTTCCGGGAATTGACTTTAAAGAAAATTGCGCCTTTTTCGTGGTGAGGGAAGCTTATGTGTGGGGGAGTTGATTAAGCTGAACGGTTAGAGGGGTCTCAGGTTGCTTGCCTCACACGTGCTATGCGAGACGTTAAAGATGACAAAATGAAAAATAAATAATAATAAAAAAGTGCTACGCCCTTGGTACAAGGCTCTCGAGTCAAAGCGTAGGCGAGATGGGCAATTGCACCTTTCGAGGAGATATGTGCTGTAGGGCGTGATACCACTATTCGCCCTCCTGGGAGCTCGGTGTGCCTATTCAATTCTTTGAAGGCGCTTTTATTTTCCGTCGCTTCACGCTAGATTCCTATGAGCTGCGGCGGTAACAAGCCGATTCTCAAACTGTTTCATCTTTAGTGACCTTCTCGCATAAGATGTCTAGTGCGATGCCACTCAGCTTTGAGAATTTACGTGTTTCTTTGATAACTTTTGTTATTTTTTAAACGTTCCAGATTTTACTCATTAATTTCACGTAGATAACTTAAAGAAAGATATTCAAATCGATCAATCAAAGTTAATTAATTTTTAAACTGCAAAAAAATCTTCAAAGCTGCCGTGCTAAGGAAAAACACCGTATGAACATTCAAGAACTGCCAAATTTCCTCAGATAAGTTCATTTTTGAGGAAAGTTACAAGTATGTTCTCTGAGACTTTTCAGATGTTTAAGATTAAATTGCGAACATGATTTTCAGGAAAATACGGAGAAAAATTTCAACAAATTTTCAAGTAAATGCATCTTTTTCGGAAAAAATGGCAACGCTTACAGGCTCAGACGGTGTCTTTCCTTAGCACGGCAACAAAAAACTACACGGTTCGGTTTATAAATCAAAATCTTAAGTTATGTGCTATGGGCATGATACCACTATTCGACCTCCTGGGAGCTCGGTTTGCCTATTCAATTCGTTGAAGGCGTTTTTATTTTCCGTCCTTTCACGCTCAATTTCTATGAACTACGGTGGTAACAAGCCGATTCTCAAACTATTTCTTCTTCAGTGAACCTCTCGCACAAGATGTCTCATGCACTGCCACTCTGTGTCCGTAGAACTACATTGACACTCTGCCACATTTTCCCGGGTATTCAAGCGTTTCTTTGAAAACTTATGTTATTATTTTAACGTTACGGCACGATTTACTTATTAATTTGATGTGGATAACTTAAATAAAATTATTACTACGAGTTGATTAACTTTTTAACTGCCAAAAAAATCTCCCAAACTACCGTTCCAAGAAAAAACGTCCTATGAACATTATAGAAATACCAGATTTCCTGCAATAAAGGGCTGCTATCTTTAAAATGGATAAATGTAATAGAATTTGATGAAATTGACGGAAACATGAAAAATTAATGATAATCGCAAATTCGCAAAAAATCAAGGAACATCAATTGAAGAGGGGAACAGAAAGGGCATTTTTTGGTTGCGGTATCTTGGGATCTTCTTTTAAGTTTCATCCACTATACTTAATGCAAAACGCATGGAATTTGTTAAATTTTTTACTGGACTTTTTTATGATTTTAAAATACTGAAAACTAAAAATTTCAGAAAATTCACTCACCTAAAATATGAATCGGCGGTGGATTTTCTGAAACACCGCAACCAAGAAATGCCCTTTCTACACCCAACGCTTTAATTCGTCGTTTCACACAAGATAGAACGTAACTCCATTCCAAGGTTGCATAATTGACTCAAACAATCCAATTTTTACAAGAATAAACCTGCGTAATTTTCATTGAAAATTTTTCCAATTTTTGTACGACATCAGAAAAAAAAAGTCAGTATAATTTTCAGCTAGAAACTCCCAAGATTCTACTCGTAAAACAGCAATTGCGCGAGGAAATTTGGCAACATTGAAATGTAGTTTCGTTCTTTCGTGAGGAAAACGACGAATTATACTCTCAATTTCAATGGTCGAATATTTTTCTGTGTTCCTCGCCTTAAATTAAGACCTCGTAATTGTCGCCCTATATTTACACCTAAAATGGCAACGCCGCAAGGAACTAACGATGCTATTGTTCCCGACAACGGAGTGTAACTGGCGCGCAAACTAGGAGAGTTCCTTGATGGGAACTGGCGCGGTGTCGGTGCTTGCGCCAACTTCATTTGGACGCATTTCTGCCGAACGGAACTATGTGCATGAAGACATGAGCCCTGAGACCCATAAGGATATATGCATAACAGGGCTCACGTCATAATGCACTTAGTTCCGTTTGGCAGAAAACCGTCCATTTTTACCTTGACGCTGAGCTGTATTACATTTGTATCTTTCACACATCGTTCCCGTCAAAAGTTTCCTCGTTGCAGCCCCCGCCCACGTGAATACACTTATTATTTAAATCAACAGTGTCACTCTTGACTCTCATAAATCAACCACCACCCCCTCCTCCATCCTCCCCCACCCTCCACTACCGTGCGACGCGGATTATGAAAATTCTTGCGGCAACGATTCGATGCACTCTGCCGCATTGACTGAAAGTGAAACACCCGAGCGAAACACACCCCCGCCCCCTTTTTCCCTTGCTCGCACGCTGCGGAGCGCTCGGAATTACCCCTTCCGAGAGGAGGGGATGATTGCGAAAATCGCCGGAAAATCCGGGACTTATTTTCTCACCAAGCCCTGGGAGTTAACACTCTCCCTCTAGAATTGTCGGATTTTTTTTCTTTTTTTCTTTCAACTTTATATCTGGTCCGTGGACCATGTTATTTGATATGTACCAGGGTGCCGGAAACTTATTGTAGCCAATATTAAAAAAAACATAAGAAAATGGGTAACCGAGGCTAAAAGCAACAAACACAAAGCTCGAGACGTTTAGGGGTGGTTTAACCCCTTTCTCTACCAGGAAACAAAGATTTATAAAATATTATACCTCACCACTTTTCGTTATCACGAATGGGGGTCGAGGGATTTTGATTTTTATAATTATTTTGTATATTCTAATTTTTTTGTATATTTTTGTTTTCTAGTCGAGGTGGGGATTGAAACCACCCCGAAAGGTACCGCACTTTGTGTCCGTTATTTTTGGCCTTGGTTACCCCTTTCTTGTGATTTTTAGTCGAATTATTCGGGCTATTTTTGTGTATTATTTTTGTTGTAACCTGATATAAACTTTATCACTTAACATGTTTTCTTGGGGGAGATCCATGACCAACACGCTGAACACAATGAATGTTTCCAAAAACCAATTTTTAGGGTACCTGGATAGGGTCCAAATACTAGTCAGAAAAAAAAAACACAGTGAACTTTCGATAAAATTTGTTTGAATTTTCGCATAAATGAATTCTCATCCTCTCATCTTCCATTGAGTCTACTTTTACCGTTGAATACTCTAAAACTGATTCTTTTAACCAATTTGAAAGAAAACGCAGTTTTGAAAAATGAGCCTTAGCGTATCCAAAGTCATTCTCTTCATGGATGCTTAGTTTATGTCTCACAAGAAGTTAATTTCGTCTTTGAATTTTTACCACTTCCCTTTTTGAAAATACGCCTTTTTTTGGCAAATTCTACAGGCCCTTCAGTTATTTTATGTACCCTAGGGATAAAAGACGGTCTTGTCATCATTAAATAAGAATCAAACCACCTCCAAGCACCGTAAAGACTCAGCAACGAAGCCGGAGATAGGTGATATGCCCTCTCATTTTCTAATTAATCTGGTTTATGTAAATCCCTTTCCCTCTGTGGTCTGTGCTACATATTTCCTGCATTAATCATTCTGTTTTCCGTCACGTTGTAAGAGATAAGGAGGTTTTGGCGTTTAATTCACTCGTCTTATGAAAAGAGCAGAGAAAATTCAAGGCAGGAAAATCAGACAATACTGAGCAATTATATTTAAAAAAAAAAAAGAATAAAATAAAATAAAAAAATCCAAATATTCATAGCATTACCTGAAGAGCTATGTAGTCCAGGCCTCAGGAGAAGAAAAGAAATCCTTTTTTGCTGACCACGTTGAGTTTTAACATTTTTTCCGTCTTTGAATCACCTCACTTTCAAGGAAAAAATTAGCAGAAAGTGAGAGAATATTTCCAGTTATTAGGCATGCTAGATTATGTCAGTACACTTTGACTAAAGTGGACCTTTACTTGGGTCTGAGAGGGATATTTAAACTAGGGATGAGGAAATAAAAATTGCAGACTTCAAGATATTTTTTTTTAAAAAAAATCAGAGCGTCCTTCGTGATTTATCTTTTAATTTTGACAAGAGAGCGCATATATTTGACGCCTTACCTCAGAGATTATTTATGTCGATAACTGTATTTCGAGGTTTCCACTCCAATGTTGTTTTTTCCAGAATGCGAGCTAATTTCATTGTTTGAAATTTTAAAAATAATTACTCATTGGTCTTTTGATGCCCAAGCTGTTCAAATTGACCCAATTATCTCTTCTGGGGAAGTCATGATGCCGGTGAATACGAGCTTTAGATTTAGGTTTACAAATACATTCTAAAAAAGAATCAGAAATCAAATTGAAAAAAAAGAGTGTACACACTGGAAAAGATAGGAGACGTATTCGGGCCTCGTTCTTATAGTTTCTTAGCATTTAAAGAATCTTATTTACACATTATTGGCAGCATAGATCGGAGCATTGCGAGTTTATATCTCGCGCCATGGCGCCTTCAATTTTGCAGATGCGACACGGACATCCATCAAGCACGAATAGTTGTATCTCCGCGCCGTCGCCAACGCGCATCGCTTCCGTCGCTCTATTCCATGTTGTGTCTGTTCCGTTTGTCTTATTTGTTGTGATGCCTCATAATATACAAAATATTACTTCATAAACTACCAAAATCAACGTATACTTAAGTTTGAGTCAATTTGACCCATTTGGAACTTAGCGTGTAAAAAAAATCTTGGGCATCGAAGGGTCAGACAGATTTGAAGAACCGTGGAATTTGCACTAGATATTACTTGAATTATCCTCTAATCGAAAAATAAAAAATGACCAAAGATTTTGCTACGTTGCCAACCGAGGCACGCGATGGACAATGTGTGTCTTATTATCACAACACTCTTGAAGAAATGAGTGACTGTCGTTTTATTATATCATGCTCATTAGTGATCTCGGAAATTCTTTAGGTCTGGATGTGAGCGTCAATTCATCACATTTTGGGATTGTATTGCGTTCATTTTGTTAACTCAAGGCTTCTTTTGAGTGAACAATATATTCGAGTCTGTGCGCATTTTGTCCGACAGGAAGTTTGCGGAAATCAAGACGCAATTATTAGGGGCAAGACATGATACATCTCATGCTGATATCTTGTTACTTGGGGTTGAATAACAAAGGCTTTGTCCTCAAGGCCTCGAGCCCTAACAATGGTGCATGGACGTTGGTCGCATGAGTTGTATGTATTGATTTTGATTTCGCATTGGTTTCAAGTCGTGAGCTTCAGACGAATTCTCTACTGGATATTTTGATTGAATTCGCTGATGTAAATTCGAGTAACGTAACTTACCCTTAGCAGTGACCTTTGAAAATCATTTTTCAAAAACGCTTAAAGACCGTAGAAAATTATTTTTCCGTTTATTTTTGTAATTTTTCTTCTAAGCGAAATTTCCAAGCCGGGTCTTTAGGTAATCGACTATCTCTTCTTGGGAAGTTACACGTATGGAGATTGAGGAGATGGTGAATAGTTACTTACCTTTAAAAACATGAAAATAAAATAAATAGTACTTCGAAAACGACTAAATCAATGTATTTAAATACGGGTAAATTTGACAAAAAATTGGGTTTGGTAGTATTACGTTAATTTAAATAATGTTATATAAAATACGTTAATGAAGTTATTTAAATAACAATCACTGCATTGATTAAGAGTTTTTTTTTTTCAAAATTGTTACTTTATCATATAAATTCATGCTTCTTGCGGGCTGATTATTAAAATCGATACACACAGGGCATATGAAGCGATCCTATTGGTTGGTGTGGTTTGTTTCAGTGCACGAAGAAGGTACGTAATTAGTGGACTAACTATCGGTAACCAACAAAAGGCCCTAAAGTTAGTTCATCATTTTCTCCTCTCACTGAAAAAAAGTTCTCTTGAGATATTATCTTGGCTTAAAGCGTCGTTTTGTGTAGGCAATTTTTTTTTTTTTTTTTTTTTTCAGTGAAAAAAATGTCCGTTATGTTATCATTAAGTTTAAGTTTAAAAAACTATAACAAAACAACATTTTTTTTTATCAAAAAAACTGGCTTTAAGATACATTAGCACGGATTAAACTAAAAAAAAACCCAAATTTTGTCGACAAAAAACGACGCTTTAAGTCAAAATAATATCTCAAGAAAATTTGTTTTCAGTGCAGTCTATAAGCACCCGTTTCAACCAATAGGATCGCTCCATACTCCTTATGCCCGCTTTGTCCATATCTTTGTCTATCAATTCCAATAATGCGCCTACTGGGGCTCACGTTGAGATCGAGATACGCTTTTTTGTCTCTTTTTCAGTCTACAAGAACCACCCGTTGCAACCAATAGGATCGCTCCATACTCCCTACGCCTTCTTTGTCTATCACTTTGTCTATCAATTTCAATAATGCGCCCCCTGGGGCTCACGCGGAGATCGAGATACGCTCTTATGTCTCTTTTTCAGTCAATAAGAACCACCCGTTTCAACTCATAGGATCACTCTACGCCTTCTTTGTCTATCGCTTTGTCTATCAATTCGCCAATCATGAGTACGCTGGGGCTCACTCGGAGATCGAGATACGCTCTTTTGTCTCTTTTCCAGTCTATGAGAACCACCCGTTGCAATCAATAGAATCGCTTCATACTCCTCATGCCTTCTTTGTCAATCGCTTTGTCTATCGATTCCAATTGGACAAAATTTTGTAATTTAGAACTATAAATTCTAGCCCGGTTTAAAAACAACGTACGTGCCATTAGTTTTCCTATGCACATAAGTGTTTTTTCAGATGAACTAGAATCTATAGTTCCAAATTGCAAAATGCAGTCCAATTATAAGCCCTCTGGGGCTCACGGGGAGATGGAGATACGCTCTTTCGTCTCTTTTTCAGTCTATAAGAACCACCCGTTTCAACCGATAGGACCGCTTCATACTCCCTACGCTTGCTTTGTCTATCGCTTTGTCTATCAATCCCAATTACGAGCCCGCTAGGGATCACGCAGAGATCGAGATATGCTCTTTTGTCGAAGGAGCGAGGAGGGATGCACGATGCAGCGTGGCATCGGTGGGAAACTAGGGATTGGGTTAATGCTGGAATCCGCGTTGATACAGTTGTATCGATGAAAAGAGACGCGCGCCGCGCGGCCCGTCGTCGCGACTGACGTTTGAGCCGCAAATAACGAGCGTCTGTTTGTCTCCGTTTGTCATTTGTTTGCCGAGCTTCAAAATATAATCCCTCTTTTAACAAGCTCCATATCCTTTCTCGGATTTTGAATGCCTTCGGCTCGCATGCCTGCATTCCGCAATTCTGCCGTCCCGCGGAAAAACGCCGCACACTGGACCGAGTCTATAGGAGAAGTCGGACCAAATCTGGAAACTTTGAAAGCTTTTATTTTCGAAAATATGAAACAAAAAAGTTTATAAGTCGTCTCGTTGGTTTTTTAGTGAAATTTCCTTTCAGAAACACCCTCTGAAACTGAATTTGTGACGAAATAAACACAAAAATTTGACATTTCAGCTAAATATTTCATGTACGGCCTCTTCTATTCGTTCGTTCCACCGTGCTTCGTGCGACCATTAAACTTCTCCGAATAAAACGTATATTTTCGAGGAAAGCTATGCTTATTTCTCTTTGAAATTTTCTGATATTTTAGATTACATTGCGGACAAAATTGACTGAAAATTTCGAGGGAAACTGTTACGAATTCCACTCGCAAATTTCTTTTTTATTGAAGGAAATATGGCAAATGTGGAGCTTAACATGACGTTCTTCCTTAGCACGGCAGAATTGAGAAGCTGATGCATGCGTCGCTAGATTTTCCGGCGAAATCTTCCGGGCTGGGAATAGATTAAGAGTCCTCTTGTGGCAATGTTTTTTCTCTGATGCCTTCAAAGAACACATCTATCGTCTGCCAAACTTGAGTCTTTTAGACTTGATCTGACCTAACAGAACCGTATCCAGAGAAATGCGCCCCTGCAGAATTGGAAAAAGCTAAAATCATCAGCTTGCGTATTTTATATTGTAGAAAATTAGCATTTTCATCTTGTAAAATCTACATTGAAACATGTCGGATATTCTTTTTAACTACAAAATTGTTGAATTATCAATTTCATTTTTTTCAGTGCGTAACATTTTTCATAGCAGAGCGCAGCTAAACAGTGAACTCCAACACAATGTGTTGATAAGGCGCGTCATTAACTCACACATATCAACCCCTTTAGTTTTCATTTACAGAGATTTCAAAATAGGCAAGTAGCACAACAAGAGAATTCATACGATCCAACTCTTCGACGACGCACTTTGACGAGACCGTGTATTGTGAATGTAGAAAGCCATTCGAACGAGTTTAAGTTTTTTGATCTGCCCCCAGCAATATCTTATCAGATTCTTAAAGAAAAGTGCTACGGAATAATTTAAGCGAAGAAAGGAAAAATTCTGTCGAACTCCTGAAAGATACAGTCGATTAAAGGTATTTTTGGGGCTGAAATATCCAAATCACCGGTACCTATTATAAATCCCGATATATTATTGAAAAGAAATTGACTCATTATAAATGCAATTGCATTAGATATGTCTTGATTTTGTTATTTTAAACGTATTTCCATGCAAAGAAGTTCAACCATGTCCATGCTTTATTCATTCATGAATTGAAAGTAAGCAATCTACATCCCGAAAATCTACCGATTTGCCGTAAAAAATTGCAGAAACTCGATATACCAAGTCGATGCACCCACTCGTTGAATTTACCAACCAATTTCGTGAGTGCAAATATATAAAAATCAATATGCTATAGTCATTTTGGGTGCATTTATTTTTCATGAAAAAATAATAATTTCAATCCCGAAAAACCATCAATTTTCCGTATAAAATCGAAAAAATCGAGATGTGTCGACTCCCTGACGTGAAAATTAGATTCTACGTGTAAAAATACTTACACATGGATATGCTGAACAGAAACCATGTGTGGACACAGTTAGGATACATAGCCCCAGAATACTTTTAAAGCGCCTTTACTTTCCAGAATCTTGACGGAATTTTTTTTTGGCTTAAACGACTCAAGAGACACTGTAGTTAAAAAATATAAAGAATTTTCGATTTTAACACAAAAAAAAATGTTCGTTCAGGCACACCATGTATTGTATGGTGTATTGCGCTGGTATTCAATCCTTGCCTTCAGATCAAAATTCTTACAAGGAAGCCCCTTGCAAGAGGCGAATTTTTTGTAATTTCTCCCAATTTTTTCTCCGTTATATAGTTGAATTGCTTGCCAAATTCTGAGGTCAATTATATTTAATTGTAATTTATACATTTCTTTTTTCCCCTTCATTTTATTTTTTGTTTGGAGAAGTTTCGTTGATTTCTTCGAATTTCGAATACTGCAACTTCTCTTCTATTCGGCCGATTTTTATGAATGAGACCTCTTTCAATTCGTCTTTGAACGGAGAGTAAGGAAAAAATTGCTAAGTACTCGCGAAACAATTTTTTCGAAAATTTGATGGATCCCAGCGTGACGGTGAAATGGGTAATCGAGTGAAAGTAATTAGGTCTGACTGTGACGAGGACCGCGAGGGTCGCCTTTTGTTCTTCAGCTGGGAAGCGACGCGGCGAACCGAGCCAGGACCGGGACACTACCTGGGTTTTGTGCCTGCCTGTGCACTGTTTTGGGCCTCAGCAGAATCCGAATATCTAAAGGTCGCCAAAAGGCCGCAAAAATTTCACCCCAAAATGGCCGAAAAACTGAAAAAATTCCCAAAATTTGCACGTTTTTCCTCCTAAATTCCTATCTTGCGCCAAAACTATTGGTTTTAGCGCCAAATGTTACTGGACCAAATTTTTAGAGGATAAAATTTTACTACGGAAAACCTTTTTTTGAGGATCATACGGTGACATTGGACCCCAGAAAATTGCATCATAAAAAAATTGATAGTTAACATCAATCGCGGATTTCATGAGAATGACCGATTTTCCTCTTGAACCGTTCAATTTAGAGTGAAAAGTTACTGAACAAATATTTTAGATCGTAAAATTTTACCTAAGAATAATGCAAGAAGCGCCATCGTTTGATAATTTGAAGCCTAGAAATTTCATTGGAAAGGGAGGCACTGCGGACCTCAAGTTTCCCATCGCGGAGGTTAAATGTAAACAGCATATGTGATAAACTGCGGGTCCTCCTGGTGAAATTTCGCGGTAAAACAGCATTATACATGATTACAGCAGATAGAGGCACCGTCAGCACTGAATTTTTTTTCATTTATTGGACATGGGTACGGGGAGGGGGGCAGAGGAGGAGGTCAATAATGAACGATGTGTATCCGATATTCTCATGTGACGCTGTGATAGTCCGGGTATCCTAGCCGTTATACACAATTTCTCACGAGTTTTCTTCACTTTCCCTCGGAAATCGATTTGATCATTTGGCAGATATTTAAGGCGTAGCTGCGGGATAAATTGTAGCAGGAAGCATCGGTGGACGGGGATGAAGGGGGGGGAGGTGATCCCTTCTGTTTCTCCGGGCCATACTAAACCTGTGCAAAGAGAGAAGAAATTTACACATTTTAGGCACATGTTTGAAACCTCGTAAGTCACCCCCGTCAAATAATGCAACGATGATTAGCACTTGTCCAAAATTTCTGAACAGACCGAAACCGCGAATAGAACCGCGATAGAAATCATGGAGATTCAACGACGCAATACGCACATGTTTGAAACCTCATAAGTCACCACCGTCAAATGATGCAACGATGATTAGCACGTGTCCAAAACTTCTGAACAGACCGAAACCGCGAATAGAACCGCGATAGAAATCACAGAGATTCAATGACGCAATACGCACATGCTTGAAACTTCGTAAGTCATCATCGTCCGAAATTTTCAAAATTTACGGAAACGCGACTGAAAGTAAGTGCTGACCATCTGCTGTGGTCATCAGTGCCTTCGACGGAAAACTGAGACGATGCTCTTAGCTCATCGTTCACCAAAATGCAATGAATGAACCTGTCTCATAGTTCGGTTTCGGGTTTTAGTGAAAAGACGTGCCTTAATATCTTGTTGTGAAAAATCGCGTATCTGTGTAAAAAATACCTCAGGAGCATGCGTTATTTTGTCATGAAGTCAATGCAGATGAGAACTCTTTGCAAAAAGCCGCATGCATCTTCCGAAACAGTCGATGGAAAAATCGAGAGCTCTCAATAGAGTTCATTCGGCCCTTTTCTATTTCCATATGCAACAAATTTCCGCAAAAAGTCCCTGGTTTTCAATCAATATCTCGTTTTTTCGGATTTTTTTTGGCAAGATGTTCTTCCCAAATGCGTGGAGAATCTGGAAATTCGAACTGGAGGCACGTACAGTGGAGAGCCGACAATACTCTTGAGGAAAGGGTCACAGCACTGGATGCGTATTTTGCAGCTGCGAGAAAAGCGTGCATAATGAGGGATTAGCGCGGCCGCGACGCGCGGCGTCTCTTTCATTTTTAGGAGCCCTAAGGCCCAATATATTTCATGTTGGCAAACGTTCATTCTTCAGAAATCCGTCATTCCGAAACAATCGATACAGCATATTATAAGATAACCTTGAAAATAAACACATATCAACAATACTATTGTAAGAGAATGAACGTTTTGTGGAACTAAATATGGTTCTACCATGTGTCTAAGCTGTGAGGTCCAGAAGGATCCTCAGATGATCCAATTTAAATTTTGCGGAATTAATGATAACACTCCACTTCGATTCATCCACATATATATTTGACTTGGAAGGTTACTCACTTTCATATTCTAAGATTAACTATCTGTTTTTCTTGCTCCCGGCAGACCCGGGAAAAGTTTGATCCTCGCTATAAGAATTTCACGAACAGAACAGAAACTATCGTTCAAATGTATCTTTTTGCAACGACGCCTAAAAGATCTGCCAAATGATTAAAACGATTTCCGAGGGAAAGTGAAGAAAACTCGTGAGCAATTGTGTATAACGGCTCGGATACCCGGACTATCACAGCGTCACATGAGAATATCGGATACACATCGTTCATTATTGACCTCCTCCTCTGCCCCCCTCCCCGTACCCATGTCCAATAAATGAAAAAAAATTCAGTGCTGACGGTGCCTCTATCTGCTGTAATCATGTATAATGCTGTTTTACCGCAAAATTTCACCAGGAGGACCCGCAGTTTATCACATATGCTGTTTACATTTAACCTCCGCGATGGGAAACTTGAGGTCCGCAGTGCCTCCCTTTCCAATGAAATTTCTAGGCTTCAAATTATCAAACGATGGCGCTTCTTGCATTATTCTTAGGTAAAATTTTACGATCTAAAATATTTGTTCAGTAACTTTTCACTCTAAATTGAACGGTTCAAGAGGAAAATCGGTCATTCTCATGAAATCCGCGATTGATGTTAACTATCAATTTTTTTATGATGCAATTTTCTGGGGTCCAATGTCACCGTATGATCCTCAAAACAAGGTTTTCCGTAGTAAAATTTTATCCTCTAAAAATTTGGTCCAGTAACATTTGGCGCTAAAACCAATAGTTTTGGCGCAAGATAGGAATTTAGGAGGAAAAACGTGCAAATTTTGGGAATTTTTTCAGTTTTTCGGCCATTTTGGGGTGAAATTTTTGCGGCCTTTTGGCGACCTTTAGATATTCGGATTCTGCTGATTTTTCTGCGTTTTTTGATGTATAAAAACCTTTTCTTGCAATTATGTCTAGGTTACCCCCTTTTTTTTCGAATCTCGCCCGACTAAAAGCAACGTTTTGAACAAAACGAAGTGAGTGAAATTCTCATTCAAGAGTGCCGAACTGGTCAGCCATCCTCGAATCAGTTCGCTTGCTTCTGCTTATATATGCATATTTTAAATCAGCGCGTCCTACTCTTAGGCTTTTTTTAAAAAAACCAAGTAACGTAGACTCTTGGTATTCACTGCACATAAACTAGCGAGCCCCAGAATGAGAAACAACTTTAAATCATAATTATTGACGGATAAATAAACTTTTACACGCTTTGGAAAATCTCAGAAGTTCGCGGTAAAAGTGGATTTAAAAAGGGAGAAAAAAAACGAGAACCAAATATGGTAATGCTTAGCTTGGGCCCGGTATAATTTCAACAATAATTATATTTCACTCGTCGAAGACAAAAGTGAGAGGACGAATCTAAGAATTCAGCCTTCGAGAGAGAATTCTTCTGGGGGAAAGTGGGCGCAGTTACCAGAGTTCGGACAAAGGGATCATTGAAGGATGCGCGGGAAATTAGCAAAGTAAAGCTATTACTGAAACTTATACTTGGCTGAAATAAAAGGAATACAAGCTCATTTGAATTTGTCTCGTAAATTGTCGGCGCGAACAATGGTCCTCGACCGAGGGGGCCCGAATCCGAAAACAATGATTTTTTCCGTTTTGTTAGTGCTTCTCCACTTTTTTGTTTTTGTTCGCTCATTCATTTCCACTTCGTTTTCAAAACCGAGCGATCTCTGCGTCCCCGGCAAGCGCCGCTTAAGTTGAATCAGCGCGAAAATATGGCGTAGCTGCCATATATCCGCAAGAAGAGAGCTTTCGACGGTTAAAAGCGCTAAGCTGATAACGAACGCTTTTACGCGCTCAGTAGATATTAAGGGCTCAGTCGATAGATACGCGCTTTTTGATTTGATTTGAGAGATAAACTGCCTCAAAAATTCTAGTTATACTACTGCCGTGCAACGCAAAAACGCCGTTAACGACATTTTACATTTTTTTGGAAACAACATATCATGGCTGCACCTTGGGACAATGTTTTTACGGAATTCTTTTGCAAATACATATACTATCAAGAACTTAGCTTGAAAATTTGAGGTGCATGGGTAAAACATTTTTCATGTTATAAAGTGTTAAGTTCCAAAAAACGAGAGAAAATCTTGATGGATTTACGGCGTTCTTGCTTAGCACGGCAGACTAGTGGCAGTGCGTTCAAATAATGTTCAATGTCTTCATATCGTTTCAACCAATAAAATCACCCCATTTTCATTTTGTCCGCTATGTCTATTGCTTTGTCCGTCAGCTTCAATAATCAGCCCATCGAGGGCTGAACGAAAGAGTCGCTGGTAGACCTTAATTTGTTTTGTGATTATTTCGACTCTACATCGAAAACCTTAGATTCTTGAAAGTTACTCGTGAATAGTTTAAGATAGACAATTCGAGCCTATAATAACGATTTCTTCCAATATTTTTAAGAGCTTAGCCGATATGGAGCGCTTTTTGATTTCAACCTGCTTCAAAAATTCTAGTACACTAGTGACAACGGTTTCAAATGGCGCACTGGCTTAACAACAAGATGGCGGATATGGGCCTCACATATTCAGAATAGATTCATCTATTACCTTTATTTAATCCTTCTGATATCAAAGAGCGGAGGACGATTATCGTTTTTCTATAATTTATTTTTTAACGATAGTGTACTTTTCTCAAAATTTGTGGTTGAAATTTTGGTGAGACGAGTCCTTTCACGTTCAACGTTCCTCATCCTCCTCGGGGAACCTAAAAACACGCCTACATTAAAAACGGCTGAGCGCTTCTCTAATACGAACGTATTTGAGCTTTCCCGCTGGTTTCAATATCTTTAAAATTGCAACCCTGCCTTCGGTTTTACAAGCCAAATCTCAGTTCCGCGAACCAAATTTTCGGTTCCACCAGCCGAACTTTCGGTTTTATGAGGCAGAATTCGGCGAATGGCACTCAACGTTTAGTCAGTTGAATAGACTAACACCGAATGTGGATCAAGTCAATCAGAGATAGGACATGAACATGGCATGAAATTTTTGACTAAAACTGAAAATTTAGATGTTTATTTCGTGAGATTTTAAAGTTTGAAGGGTGCCTCCGCAAGTAAATTTTACGAGAAAACCAGTGGTATTACTGTAAAGACTCCACGTTTTGTAATGATGGAGTTATAAGCTTTTAGAGTTTCAAAATTTTGTCCGTCTTGTCCCCTTGACTCGATCCATTATGCTCACCTCAAGTTGAAAAAGTTCGTTTTTCGGTATGAAATTCAAACTGGTCAACGTCTCCAACTCCGTCTCCGCGAATCGCGACGACCCGGAAGTTTGGCAACGTTTCTCGTGCTCAAAAAATAATTCATCGTGCCGCGCCGTCTTTGTTCCTCTTTTGAGCCGGTTCCCATCCCTTGGTGGCCTCCTCCCCCTCCCCACTCCCCCTCCGAGCCCCATTCACTCTCTTCCTTTTACCGAAGGCTCAAAACTGGAGATAGAAATTATTTGCATTTGTTCATATTATTTACCCTTTATTTGGCTCTCCATTATCCGTTACATAAATCTGTGTCAGGCGGAACGCAGTTGCAATCAATTCCGGCATCGGGCCGCCGTAACTGGTGATGCCTGATGCATGTCTGTTGCCAGTTCCCACACTCGTCCGAGCCTTTTTCCGTGCCGTAAACGGCTAAAGATCTCCAGACGCTGAAAAGTTTACAAGATATGTTGACGCACTTAAAAGTGACGATTGTATTCACGTACTTGAAAAAAAAAAAACTTTTGTAAATAACCCGTCAATTTCAAAAAGACAACTGATAAAAAATAAATAAATAAAAAATTTAAAAAAAAATGTTAACATTTTTGTCTGAGGAGACACTTTTTAGGTACTTCCTGAAGTAAAATTTATGAGGGGTATAATATAAGTGTATTCGTAAATTTGGGTTCTAGGTACAGAAAGGTAGAGGAAATAGTTTGTTTTGACCTACTGTATTGATCTGAGAGTGGCATAACAGTTTTAAAACGATCTAAGCCAGCAAGCGTACGCTTGTGCTGGAAGCATGAAAAACCAGAGCGCCTTCAATTTTTCGGTATGCAACACGGACAACCTAAGACCACGAATAGTTGCATCTAGATTTTGCGCTGGCGCTGTCTCCGTCTGTCACATTCTTACATCTGATTATTAGCCATTTGTACATACTTTGTTTCAAGTAGAAGTAGAAGGAGAAATTATCCTTTATATTTACCCTTTCTGGTTCATAACGTCCCAAAGACACAAACTTGAGTGAAATATATCTGTATCAAATCTGTATTTAAATTTCTAATTTAAAATTTGTATTTAAATTTTAAAAATTTTAATATATTTAAAAGTCTAAAAATTACAAAAATGTTAAACATCAGATTACATATTTAAAAACAGATAGATTCATTCCTAAAAATTCCTAATATTTGAATTCATGCAATATAAGTGAACAAGTATTTAAAGACTCTGAAAAAAAATATCAACTGTGATTTTTCAATACCAAAAATGTTTCGAAAAATGTCGAACAATTCTTAAAAAAGTAGTAATTTTTTTTCAAAATAGTATTTAACTTTAATTTCATACAGAGTTAATTGGTCAACAAGTTCACCAAATCTTTGGTAGTCAGGCATCATAAGCCAAATCTGAGCGCTGACCTCCAAAAAGTAACTTTTACCTCATAGAGGAGATATCTCTGCAAGGTCTCCAAAACATACTGTCTTTGATTTCGATTCCTGGACATGGCAGATTAGAAATTTAGATACATTTTCTTCAAAATTATCAAAGTTCTTGAAGAACTTTAAAGTTGTATAAAGTTCAATGAAGTTCTTTCATTACGAACTCAATCTTTATTTTTTGTAGACGGGACCTGTTTTTCTCGCGAATGGTCAAATACATCAGAAAGCGTCTTTGGTACAACGAGAACTTTCCTAACCACACCGAGATAGCGCTGAGGAAACCTATTTTTTCTGTTGTGATGAATATTTCAACATCCGTGCCACGCACGATTGCATCACTAAGTTTTGAAGGCGTTTTCGGTTGCATTAGAATAGGTGCTGAAGGACATAGCTCCAGTTTAAGTGGACCTGAATTTTCGAGCAGTTCGTCTGCTCTCCTATACTAAACTAAAATAGTAACCCAAAACATTCATTTTTTTAAGGAAAATTAAAAAAGAGAATTGAAACTTCCAGAGAGAGTGAGAAAAAAAGAAATCACTTTCCACTTAATTAACACAATTTGAAAGCCCAGGAATGCCGTAAAATAAAGAAAACCGTAATAAATCCATCTTCGCTCACTTTATCTCATCCAGATCAAATTGCGTCTTTTTGCCGCTTATTTAAATTCCATGTATTTTTTTATAAGCATAGAGAATTATTTTTGTAATAGCTCTCTAATTGGACCGCGTTTAACAAAAGGAACCAAGCCGCATCAGCAATTGCCAAATTTTACCGGGCAATTTACTTTTTTACAAGAGAACTTTGGTCCGGATTCCTTTGACAATTTTAAGAAATTCGCTTTATACTATGGAGAATATTCCCTGAAATTTGCATGAAAATCCGCCCAACCGTTTTCATGTAAAAAAGTAAAAAGCCCAATTAAGTTTGACAATAGCTGATGTGGCTTGGTTCCTTTCTGTTCAACGCGGTCCAATTAATATTAGAAGAATTTGAAGTAAAAATAGACCTGGAATGAAAAATCCTGGATAAAAAATCAAATTTCTACTGAGATCTGGCAGCCACGACCACGTTGAGGTTGTTGGTGTAGGTGGCAATGATTTCTGAGAGGAAATCATCAACCCCTCCGCCTACACCAATTTTCTTTTTCTCTTCCTTCCCTCGCCGTCAACCGCGGTGAAAGAGAGAGGTGGATGCCTGAATGGATACTCCCTGTATCTTAACAAGGAACCGTAGAGCGCATTTTCTTCTATTTAAAAAAATACAATCGAAGATAATATGAAAAGATTCAGGGATTGATCTGCGCTCTGCTCATTTTAATCTCACGAGACACAGCCTCCCGGATCGTGAGGGATTTTCGAATCTACGATGAACCCGACCGCACACTTCCCGTATTGCTCTTTTATTTGCAGTAACATTCAAATATTACGAGGATACCTTTGACTCACAATTTTCTTTGTGTCGAAAACTTTACCGATAACGCAAGGGTATGCCGTACTGAACCATTATAGACATTTGAGAATATTCGTCCTAGTACAGCTTCGGCTTTGTTCACAATACTGCTGTGCTAAGGAAGAACGCCGTATGAACATTCGAAAGTTGCCAAATTTCCTTTGATGAAAAACGTTTTTTTGACAACACTCATGCATATTTTTCCGTGAAATTTTCAGATATATTAGATCAACTTGAGTACAAAATTATCTGAAATTTTTGGAAAATAATATTCACAATTTTTCCGGAAATTTCGGTTTTTATCGGAGGAAACTTGGCAACGTCTAAAGGCTCATACGACGTTCTTCCTCAGCACGGCAGAATACGATCTGCATCAAGATATCGACGATTACCATATTTGCCTTGACTCGTGTAATATAGCACATCATTTTTAATACTTGTAAATTCCCCGTTTTTCCTAAGCCACATTGGTAGAGATTGCGCTAGGGAGCACTCTTACAATGCAAGATAAGCTGGGAAAACGTGGAATTGTTTGCAGGCGCATGGATACAACTATTTCACCTCGAGCGATGGTCGAGTGGTATCATGTACAATTGAAGGCGATTTGAGAAGATTTTTCCGTTGACCGTGCTCTAGATTGGGCATGAAAGAAGAAACATATCAACTGTGAAACTACCAGACCACGTAACTCGGTTTTCGACGTTGTAGACTTCCTGTCATACTTTGTTTTTTAAATAGAAAACCACTCAGCTTCAATTCTCGAAAACTTCCGTGATTTTTTCCTCTATATGCGGAGAAAGCTCTGTAAAAATTACAAAAAATGATATTGATTTGTGTTCTTTAAAAATAACAAAATGGGAGCGGAGAGTTTCGAACACTGCAAACGAGATACGTGGTCTGGTAGTTTCGCCGTCGATATGTAATTATTTTTCCTCGCATGCTGCCAAAAAGAGAGTGCAGTTACCATTTTTGCGGCAGTCATCAGGAATTCTCAGTCATTTTTGGGCCTTTTTAATGTACTAATGTTTATTCGGTTAACAGTTTTTTTTTGTGTTATTTCACCAACTTTTACCGGTAGGTTTGATCAACGCTCTTCCGTGAAATTCTGTTTCAACAAGTTGCTCATAGACCATCGTTTGGACTTATTTCTGCACAACGGAACTAAGTGCATATTACGTGAGCCACGTTATGCACATATTCTCTTGGGAGGGCTCATGTCTTAATGCACATAGTTCCGTTGGTATAAATACGTCAATTGGAAAAAGGAACGTTGATCTCCGAATTAGACTTTTGTCTCATTTGATAACATTGCTTCGATTGTTATTATGGGGTCATTAAAATATATTGTCTCTACTTGCAATGGAGAGATAGCCTTTTTCTAACCACTGATGGGCTTTCATGTCGAAATTCGGGTTCGAGGAACGGAAAGGTAGAGGAAATAGTTTGTTTTGACCGCTGTATTTTCTCTACATGCGGAAAGCTCTGAAAATACAAAATGATTGATTTGTGTTCTTTAAAAAAAACAAAATGGAGCTTTTCTCGGCTCGGGAAGCCGCGAGGAGACTCGGGACCATGCGCAATCGATTCTGCGCTTAAAACTACGTCGGATTCGACGATAATCTCGAAATTTTTTTCCTGGTCTGAAATCGAGAAAAATCGACAGGGTACCATGGACTAACTTTTGAGGGCCAAAATCGAAAGTTCTCCGATTGAGCTGAAACCAAGCTATTTCCCTTGGAAATGACCCGCTGAGTCCGATTTTCCCGTCCAAAAAGCTCCACGAGTCCGCAGAAGCGCGTCAGCGACGTAAAACGCGCATGCATTCGGTGAACTTTCAAAAACCGTCTAAAACGCTCGTTTTCGAGCTTTTCTCGGCTCGGGAAGCCGCGAGGAGACTCGGGACCATGCGCAATCGATTTACGTTAAACTACGTCGATTCGACAATTCGCTTTTTCTCCGGCTCGAAATCGAGAAAAATCAGCACTGGTAAAAACTTAAACTTCAACTTCATTATCATGGATTGAGGGTTTCTTTTCCTAATTCAGAAAAAATCAGAAAAGTTATTTGACACAAAGAAAGTTATGAGGCATTAAATATTGCATCCTGCCTGTATGCTAATAGTGACGTTTAGTGGCAGATTATGCAGTTTTGCTGATTATGAAGCTTAACCGTACAGCTTACCAGCCGAAATAGTTTGAAACACTTTTTTCCATTTTAATTGGTGAAGTATGAATTTTTTTTTCAAACATTATGAAAATAATACTTTCATGGCTGGAATTTGACACTTTTTTTAGAATCGCTCATTTACATTTAAAAAATGAACTCTCAAGTCATAATATTCTCTTTCGGTATTTAGCGACGTTTTCGGAAAGAAGACACTCTTACAACTACCCACAAAACCGCCGTCCAGCTATGACAAGGCCCAATAATCGCAACCTTCGAGACACGAGGACAAAAGATACCCAGACTCGAGCGGGTAAATCTGATCTGGCGAGCAGGTGTCCGGACCACTCGAACGGGTTCGCGGACGTCGCGCGTGGCGTCAGCGTCGGGCGCAGACGGATCCTCCGGTGGAGTTAATTAGAAATGTATTTGCACCGGCCGGGACGTCATAGAACCAAGTGTTTGAGTTTGTAATTGCAGCGGTTAATTAATTAAACCGCCCAACTCGTAAAACACGAGACCGTTGTCCGGCCATGTTTACCTAACGCCGCCACGGCTTTTCGGCTCCTGTCGTCCGTTTCGACCGATTTGTGTCCGTCCTTGGTACCGACGACGTTCCGCCGACTTCCGCGATTCGCGGCTTCATTAGATTAAGCAACTTTTAATGCCAGTCCGCCGCGTGAAGATAGCGCCACTTTCGAGGATCGCGCTTCGAATCTTTCCGATATGCTGCAATCACACGCTCAATGTGGGAGCTGAATGTGGCTTGAATCTGGAAGTCATCGGCCCGATGCTAGAATTTTTGAAGACGTATTCGGACCTCTTTACATTTTCTCCCGAATATAAGCGACACCAATTTGACAGCATACAGGAGACCATTGAGAGCTCACGCTTCGCGACATCGCGCCTTCAATTTTTCAGATGCAACACGGGCGTCCATCATGTACGAATAGTTGTATCTCTGCGCCGTCGTAAACGCTCATCCTTTCCCTCGCTTTATTCCCATATTGTGTTTGTTTCCGTGTGTCTCATTGTTATGGTGCATCAAACACTACGTGAGTAACACAAATGAAGGTATGAGAGATGTGTTCGGGCCTCTTTTTTAACTTTTCTCCCGAATATAAGGGACATCTCATTGACAGCATACAGCTGAGCATTTGAGAGCTCCCACTTCGTGTCATCGCGCCTTCAATTTTTCAGATGCAGCACGGACGTTCATCAAGCACGAATAGTTGTATCTCTGCGCCGTCGTTAACGCTCATCCTTTCCCTCGTTTTATTTCCATATTGTGTTTGTTTGCGTTTGTCTTATTCGTGATGGTGTTTCAAACTAATAGCATTGCAGAGCATTGCAAGTTCACGACACACGCCATCGCGTCTTAGATTTTTCATATGTAATGTGGACATCCATCTTGCGCGAATAGTCGTATATCGCGGTTACACTTTAGATGTCTCTTATTTTTGAATTTCGACATAAATGAAGGTTAAGATTGCCCGAATATGGTATGGTATTTCCAAATTAATAGTCATTTTGAGAAGGAAGAATATGTTTAAAGGTCACTCAAGAGGTCTATAAATGGTGCGTATATTTAAAAATCGAACCGACCATCGCTTCTAAGGGAGTTACACATAGTGAATAAAGGAGGGGGATGATAAAGCGCCAGTATGCCAACAAAAAGGTAAACATTTCGCAGAAAAGTTTTAACGCCTCAGAAAGTAGTTCTTGGACCTTTGTTCATCACTATCATGAGTAAAAGCACCTTTCCTTACTCCTATCTCTCTCTTTTCCGTTCAATTAAGACATTTTCCGCACATATTCTCGGTCGTAATTTTTTTTCTGTTCTTATTTTGCTATCTGTCAGAGGGGCGCGTTTTCGGCGCTCCAAAGGGGCGTATCTGCCAATGGCAGATTGGCTCAATGGCCAGTCCGAGCCTGCAGGCGGACACATTTCTACTGAAAGGAACCTCGTTTCCCGCAAACTCTATACACATAGTTTCAGATGCGTTCAAATGCGTGTCAAATGTCGAGTACAATTGGACCGCGTTAAGCAGAAAGGAACCAAGCCACATCAACTATTGCCAAAATTAAATCGGGCAATTTACATTTTTACACGAAAACGGTTATGCGGATTTTTGTGCAAATCTCAGTGAATTTTCTGCATTGTTCGAAGCAAATATCTCAAAATTTCCAAAAGAATCCGCTCAACCGTTCCCTTGTAAAAAATAAATTGCTCAGTCAAAGTCAATGGCCGATGTGGCTTCGTTTCTTTCTGCTAAACGCGGTCCAATTTACAAACGGGTTACATTTTGCAAAAAGGAACCAAGAGCATTCCCATATGGCTAAGATTGTGCAACATGTTTACCTTGCAAATATAAACTGATCATCTAAACAAGTTTTATCTTCACTCCCAATAAATGTTATATTCAAAACGAAATTTACCTTTGTAAATTACAATTTTTGGATAATTTCAGTGAATTTGTTGCAAAGATTAACTTGTAAGTTGCACAATCCTAACAACATTGGAATGATCTTTGCTCCTTTTTGCTAAATGCAATACAAGTGTACACTGGAAAAAAAACACATTGGATCTAGAGTCCAGACTCTTGAAAACATCGACAAGAAAAAATACTCTTGATTCAATCAGATTTAAGCTTAAATCAAAAGGAAATCCGCTCAAATTAAGAGGCTTAGTTCTCAATTTAAGCTTAAATCTGATTGAATCAAGAGTATTTTTTCTTTTCGATGTTTTTAAGAGTCTGGACTCTAGATACAATGTGTTATTTTTCCAGTGTGTAGTTACGTTTCTTCGTCCAGAAAACAACGAATCTAGAGTGCTAGTTCGATGAACGGAGGAAATCATTCCACTAATCTAAAGATTTGCCCGCTCATCCGACAACGCCTCGCCGTAGTTCCGCAACAACTAATAACTATTTCCTGTCTTTTGAGCTCATTTTCTTCCGCCCGGCTTCCACGTCTCACGTTTCTAATTTAAAAACCGACTTCTCTGTTGCAGGGCGAAGGACACTCGTCAGCCATAACGGCCGCGCCGCAGTTTTTAACAATTACAAAATCCACCGAATTGCAGGAAAGTTTCCTCTAGCCTCCTTCCCGCGGGCCATGAAAAATCCGCCGCAAGATTGCGCTGTCGGCGGAATTCAATTAAGTCCCCACCTATACGTTTAAGTGGCATGTTTATCACAGCCTCGACGAAACCTCGCTCGCCGGATAGAACAACGTAACGCACGCATCGTCTTGGAAGGTATTTGTGTTGTTTCTGTCGCAGCCGCGACAAAAAATACAGCGATCCGGCTACAAACGGCAGCTCTAAACACTCCGTTACCCCAACTTTTTATACGTGCGTCAGTCCTTTCTTATTAGGAAAGTTTCCCGCCAAGGAAATCGTCCCCCACCTCCCTCCCCGACCAGATGCACCTCCTCCGAAATTTAACTAAATTAATTCGCCGCTTACTCATCTCGTGGTGCAGCAGTCGAAATTCCTAAATCACCCCCCCCCCCTTCCACCACCACCTCGAGCTCAGTTGCATCTTGTCTTGCATGCTGCGCCCGCAAGTTTTTCTTTCGTGCTGTTACGCGAGAGTCTTTTCTTGAGTGCTGCCGCTTGCAAGTTATGACATTCACTTCGATGTCAGCGTTACGGAGTTCGAGTAAAAATATTCTTTTACGAGCCTCGCTCCCGGATCTGGAAAGCGCTGAGGCAACCACCTGAAAAATATTGAGGTTTGCGCTCGTGATGTTGATGAATTTTTCAGCCACGAGCAAGTTGAGTTTGTAAATCTAAACTGTTGGAGCTCTCGACGCAACCTTCTTTATTCCATGATAAACTCCTTCATCGAAAATCATTTGGGAGAACTCTATCGATGGCTACACTTGGAACCGACGTTTTTTGCCTACGACATTTTTGATCCTTCAATTGGGAATCTGATGATAGGAATTTCTTGACTATTTTCATAATTTTTCCACTTTGCTCGAAAATATTTTATGTGGGTTTCAACCTGTAAAGAATAAGGCTCCATACACTGAAAAAAAAGTTCGGTAAATCCGAACTAGTTAGGATCATATGGAACCAGGTTTCGTTCGGTACACATAGCCGAATTATTCGGTCTGTTCAACCGAATCGTTCGTTTTGTGCGACCAAATCATAATAAATTCTTACAGTTCGGTTCAGTGGACCGAACAGTTTGGCTGAGCAGACCGAATAATTTGGTCATGTGTACCGAGCAAAATCGTGGTTCCATATGATCTTAACTAGTGCGGATTTATCGAACTTTTTTTTTCAGTGTACCATTTGAATAAATTAAAAATTGGAAATTTTGAGCTTCAATTTAAGTACGTTGCTTCCGAATGTAGTCATCGCTTGATTCCAACCCCTACATATCTAATTCCAATCGAAAATAATGCAATCACACAGTACCTAGTCCCTTGTAATAGTCAGTTGAAAGCAGGCTGTCTGACTTTGCAACTTTATCAGTTTTATATTGATCAATCTTCTGTGCCAGCTTCAAAAGAATTTCGATGTTTTGCCCCTCTCACCATGTTAGATCTCCCAAAAATAATTGTACCTCACCATATCATTCCAGTCATATCAGTGTGGATCTTCAAGTCTATGTTGAGTATTTTTTCCAAGCCGCTGTCCCTTTTTTATTTTATGTAAGCAAAGTTGATCTTATTGGATCTACACAGCACTCAGTTGAGAGGTAATACATGAAAAAGTTGAATCGAGTGTTTCAGATCTATTAAAGTGTGGTTTTCCGCTCGGCATAGAAGCATATCTTGATTCTCTTGACTGCTAGTAAAAAAATCAAATCATTCTTAAATCACTGCAGGGTAATGAAATTTTTAAAATTAAAATTTTTGATCTTCCCTTTTTTATAAGCAAATTCTAATGTGTAGGAGAATAGCGTGTAGTCATCACTGTGAAGTTCCCCTTCTTTTTGGAATAACGTAAATTTTAGAAAATTAAAGCATTTTGTTTTATACATATTTTGTGGAGACATATCCGAAACAAGGAATCATGTCATATCTGTAACATCTCATTTGAACAGTTACTTGTGTATATATTATGAACATTTTGTTTTTGTTGTTGTTTTCATGTAAATAAAATTTAAATTTTTATAATTGATGACTTCCGATTTTTCTCCCAATTCCTGTCATGAAATCTAAGAGCCTTTGCTAGTTTATTAATCTGTTCTAATTTCTGAGGGTCCAAAAAAAAGTAAAAATCTATGACTTTTTCAAAAAATGCGTGTCTCCTATCGAGACAGTGCGAATCTTTGGTCTCATATGTTCCTGAGTGTTTCGTTTTTTATAGTTTTCCTTAAAATGTTCTATGAATATTTTTTTTGCTGTCGAGATTGAAAGTGAATCAAGTGACCGTATACTTAATGAAAAATCGCATCGTTCCATTCAGAGCAATCTCTAAAAAATGTTCATACAAATTGGTATACTCGTCATTTTGCTTAAATACACACATAAACAGATCGGTGAAATTTGGCAACAGCTAATTTTCCTTTCAGAGAAACACTAGAAATATGTTGGTCATTTTTCCATGTATAGTATAAACCATTATCGGGAATCCGTGAACGTTGCAATAGAAAGACGCATTTTTTTACTGTAATCTTCAAAAGAGCGACATGAAAGTGCATCGGACTGGCGTTGGTTGGATAAAACATTAAACTGTTTAAACATTAAACAACCCACTTTGTTTCAAGGAGTCACGAGGCACCTTGTTGTCCAACAATTACCTCGATATATGAGTGCACTCCTTCCAGAGTTGAAAAATTTGTGCACTCCAGTGTGAAGTAAAACCGCCTTCATTCCTGGAAGAGACTAAAAGTTTGGCATAAGACGTAAACTTTACTACAATGCTTCAGTGCCGCATGCCGCTAACAGTTACTGGCATTGTTGTAACATAAAACGGAGGCACTCTCTTATCGAGAAAGCATTGGCACGCTTTGTAAAAATTGGTTTTATCGGTGCTTGAGAAGTTTAACCATGGATAAAAAGTGAAGTGCAAATGTCATAAAAATCTATGTCTTTCTCAATGGATCGTATTCGATACATCAAACAGGTGAGCTCGTATCGATATATCGATTTGTTCAACAAGTAAACATTGCCTTAAAAGTCAATTGAGTAAATTGAGGGAACAGGTTTCTTGTGACAGATTTTTTTTTATTCTTATGTGAGTATAAAATGGCAATAAAAAGTGAATTTGTTAGGAGTTTTCTCATTTTCAGCTTTTCCTAATTCAAATTCAAATCCCTTCGTGCGTGGAGTTGTCTTTTTTATTTTAATTCTTTGGCAAAGGATCTCATGTTTTGCATAAAGAAAGAAATCTCATGAATTTGTTTAATCAATTTACACTTTATTTACAGTTACAAAGACGATTAGGTACTAAAGTTCGAAGCATGCACATTTTACTTTACCACTTATTCATGTAAATAATTCTTCTTTGGGATAGATGTCTGTTGGTGAGAAAAGTAAGACATGAACTGTAAAGCATCAGTTTCCTTTTGAACTGGCAAAACATATGTGGATTGTTCGTAGAAATAAGAAAAATTACTCAAAGCAATGACCAGAATATTTCTAGAATAAAACGCTTTGATAACTCTCGAAGCTTAAATAATTGGACTCCACTGCGCACAAATCGGCAACAAATTACAAGTGAAGCCTATAGGAACATCAGACAGTCATTTAGAATGATTCTACAGTCCCAAATTGTTTATTTTAAAAGTTTGTTCCTGTATGTAGACAGTCATTTTGCTTAACAACTTCTAACATGAAAAATTGAATGCCACAATATACGCTGCTGTACTGAAGGTAATTTTGACGGATTTAATCGGAAACATTTTAACTAGATCAAACTTGGCCTTTTTTCTTTTGAAAGCAAAGTTTTGATTTGTTTTTCAAGCATGTACATCATAGTCTGAGGAACATTCAGGCGTTATCTTGTTTCTTCCTCTCTTAAAAAGATAATTATGAGAGGGCGTTAGGCAACGTAAAATGCAGTTAGGCGGATTTTGTTTACGTACATCTAACTGTGCGCCGTAAATCAGGTCTATGGTCAAAGTGCGAAACAATGTGTTATTTTTCCAGTGTGTAGTTACGTTTCTTCGTCCAGAAAACAACGAATCTAGAGTGCTAGTTCGATGAACGGAGGAAATCATTCCACTAATCTAAAGATTTGCCCGCTCATCCGACAACGCCTCGCCGTAGTTCCGCAACAACTAATAACTATTTCCTGTCTTTTGAGCTCATTTTCTTCCGCCCGGCTTCCACGTCTCACGTTTCTAATTTAAAAACCGACTTCTCTGTTGCAGGGCGAAGGACACTCGTCAGCCATAACGGCCGCGCCGCAGTTTTTAACAATTACAAAATCCACCGAATTGCAGGAAAGTTTCCTCTAGCCTCCTTCCCGCGGGCCATGAAAAATCCGCCGCAAGATTGCGCTGTCGGCGGAATTCAATTAAGTCCCCACCTATACGTTTAAGTGGCATGTCTATCACAGCCTCGACGAAACCTCGCTCGCCGGATAGAACCACGTAACGCATGCATCGTCTTGGAAGGTATTTGTGTTGTTTCTGTCGCAGCCGCGACAAAAAATACAGCGATCCGGCTACAAACGGCAGCTCTAAACACTCCGTTACCCCAACTTTTTATACGTGCGTCAGTCCTTTCTTATTAGGAAAGTTTCCCGCCAAGGAAATCGTCCCCCGCCCCCCTCCCCGACCAGATGCACCTCCTCCGAAATTTAACTAAATTAATTCGCCGCTTACTCATCTCGTGGTGCAGCAGTCGAAATTCCTAAATCACCCTCCTCCTTTCCACCACCTCGAGCTCAGTTGCATCTTGTCTTGCATGCTGCGCCCGCAAGTTTTTCTTTCGTGCTGTTACGCGAGAGTCTTTTCTTGAGTGCTGCCGCTTGCAAGTTATGACATTCACTTCGATGTCAGCGTTACGGAGTTCGAGTAAAAATATTCTTTTACGAGCCTCGCTCCCGGATCTGGAAAGCGCTGAGGCAACCACCTGAAAAATATTGAGGTTTGCGCTCGTGATGTTGATGAATTTTTCAGCCACGAGCGAGTTGAGTTTTTAAATCTAAACTGTTGGAGCTCTTGACGTAACCCTCTTTATTCCATGATAAACTCCTTCATCGAAAATCATTTGGGAGAACTCTATCGATGGCTACACTTGGAACCGACGTTTTTTGCCTACGACATTTTTGATCCTTCAATTGGGAATCTGATGATAGGAATTTCTTGACTATTTTCATAATTTTTCCACTTTGCTCGAAAATATTTTATGTGGGTTTCAACCTGTAAAGAATAAGGCTCCATACACTGAAAAAAAAGTTCGGTAAATCCGAACTAGTTAGGATCATATGGAACCAGGTTTCGTTCGGTACACATAGCCGAATTATTCGGTCTGTTCAACCGAATCGTTCGTTTTGTGCGACCAAATCATAATAAATTCTTACAGTTCGGTTCAGTGGACCGAACAGTTTGGCTGAGCAGACCGAATAATTTGGTCATGTGTACCGAGCAAAATCGTGGTTCCATATGATCTTAACTAGTGCGGATTTATCGAACTTTTTTTTTCAGTGTACCATTTGAATAAATTAAAAATTGGAAATTTTGAGCTTCAATTTAAGTACGTTGCTTCCGAATGTAGTCATCGCTTGATTCCAACCCCCACATATCTAATTCCAATCGAAAATAATGCAATCACACAGTACCTAGTCCCTTGTAATAGTCAGTTGAAAGCAGGCTGTCTGATTTTGCAACTTTATCAGTTTTATATTGATCAATCTTCTGTGCCAGCTTCAAAAGAATTTCGATGTTTTGCCCCTCTCACCATGTTAGATCTCCCAAAAATAATTGTACCTCACCATATCATTCCAGTCATATCAGTGTGGATCTTCAAGTCTATGTTGAGTATTTTTTCCAAGCCGCTGTCCCTTTTTTATTTTATGTAAGCAAAGTTGATCTTATTGGATCTACACAGCACTCAGTTGAGAGGTAATACATGAAAAAAGTTGAATCGAGGGTTTCAGATCTATTAAAGTGTGGTTTTCCGCTCGGCATAGAAGCATATCTTGATTCTCTTGACTGCTAGTAAAAAAATCAAATCATTCTTAAATCACTGCAGGGTAATGAAATTTTTAAAATTAAAATTTTTGATCTTCCCTTTTTTATAAGCAAATTCTAATGTGTAGGAGAATAGCGTGTAGTCATCACTGTGAAGTTCCCCTTCTTTTTGGAATAACGTAAATTTTAGAAAATTAAAGCATTTTGTTTTATACATATTTTGTGGAGACATATCCGAAACAAGGAATCATGTCATATCTGTAACATCTCATTTGAACAGTTACTTGTGTATATATTATGAACATTTTGTTTTTGTTGTTGTTTTCATGTAAATAAAATTTAAATTTTTATAATTGATGACTTCCGATTTTTCTCCCAATTCCTGTCATGAAATCTAAGAGCCTTTGCTAGTTTATTAATCTGTTCTAATTTCTGAGGGTCCAAAAAAAAGTAAAAATCTATGACTTTTTCAAAAAATGCGTGTCTCCTATCGAGACAGTGCGAATCTTTGGTCTCATATGTTCCTGAGTGTTTCGTTTTTTATAGTTTTCCTTAAAATGTTCTATGAATATTTTTTTTTTTTTTTTTTTTTTTTTTTTTTTTTTTTTGTGTCGAGATTGAAAGTGAATCAAGTGACCGTATACTTAATGAAAAATCGCATCGTTCCATTCAGAGCAATCTCTAAAAAATGTTCATACAAATTGGTATACTCGTCATTTTGCTTAAATACACACATAAACAGATCGGTGAAATTTGGCAACAGCTAATTTTCCTTTCAGAGAAACACTAGAAATATGTTGGTCATTTTTCCATGTATAGTATAAACCATTATCGGGAATCCGTGAACGTTGCAATAGAAAGACGCATTTTTTTACTGTAATCTTCAAAAGAGCGACATGAAAGTGCATCGGACTGGCGTTGGTTGGATAAAACATTAAACTGTTTAAACATTAAACAACCCACTTTGTTTCAAGGAGTCACGAGGCACCTTGTTGTCCAACAATTACCTCGATATATGAGTGCACTCCTTCCAGAGTTGAAAAATTTGTGCACTCCAGTGTGAAGTAAAACCGCCTTCATTCCTGGAAGAGACTAAAAGTTTGGCATAAGACGTAAACTTTACTACAATGCTTCAGTGCCGCATGCCGCTAACAGTTACTGGCATTGTTGTAACATAAAACGGAGGCACTCTCTTATCGAGAAAGCATTGGCACGCTTTGTAAAAATTGGTTTTATCGGTGCTTGAGAAGTTTAACCATGGATAAAAAGTGAAGTGCAAATGTCATAAAAATCTATGTCTTTCTCAATGGATCGTATTCGATACATCAAACAGGTGAGCTCGTATCGATATATCGATTTGTTCAACAAGTAAACATTGCCTTAAAAGTCAATTGAGTAAATTGAGGGAACAGGTTTCTTGTGACAGATTTTTTTTTATTCTTATGTGAGTATAAAATGGCAATAAAAAGTGAATTTGTTAGGAGTTTTCTCATTTTCAGCTTTTCCTAATTCAAATTCAAATCCCTTCGTGCGTGGAGTTGTCTTTTTTATTTTAATTCTTTGGCAAAGGATCTCATGTTTTGCATAAAGAAAGAAATCTCATGAATTTGTTTAATCAATTTACACTTTATTTACAGTTACAAAGACGATTAGGTACTAAAGTTCGAAGCATGCACATTTTACTTTACCACTTATTCATGTAAATAATTCTTCTTTGGGATAGATGTCTGTTGGTGAGAAAAGTAAGACATGAACTGTAAAGCATCAGTTTCCTTTTGAACTGGCAAAACATATGTGGATTGTTCGTAGAAATAAGAAAAATTACTCAAAGCAATGACCAGAATATTTCTAGAATAAAACGCTTTGATAACTCTCGAAGCTTAAATAATTGGACTCCACTGCGCACAAATCGGCAACAAATTACAAGTGAAGCCTATAGCAACATCAGACAGTCATTTAGAATGATTCTACAGTCCCAAATTGTTTATTTTAAAAGTTTGTTCCTGTATGTAGACAGTCATTTTGCTTAACAACTTCTAACATGAAAAATTGAATGCCACAATATACGCTGCTGTACTGAAGGTAATTTTGACGGATTTAATCGGAAACATTTTAACTAGATCAAACTTGGCCTTTTTTCTTTTGAAAGCAAAGTTTTGATTTGTTTTTCAAGCATGTACATCATAGTCTGAGGAACATTCAGGCGTTATCTTGTTTCTTCCTCTCTTAAAAAGATAATTATGAGAGGGCGTTAGGCAACGTAAAATGCAGTTAGGCGGATTTTGTTTACGTACATCTAACTGTGCGCCGTAAATCAGGTCTATGGTCAAAGTGCGAAACAACGTAACTCTATTGCGGTTTTCAAAAATTTCAGCTCTTGTTTTATTTCTCCGAGGAGCCAAACTTTATAGCCTGAAATCCATACCGAATATTCTGCTAATACAGAGAAGAAAAATTGAGAAAGTTATCAAAAAATTACGTCAAACAGTTTGACAAACGATACATAAAGTCTAAAGTCATAATGTCATAAAGTCTGGAAAGTTGCGAACAGAGTCGCGTGGTTTTGCACTTTAGCCATCTAGGTGTGATCCATCAACAATAGTTTTGAAACAACGTCTACCCATTTTCCATGTAAAAAGGCTACATTCGTCTCCATTTAATGTTCTCATAAAAGTATCTTAATAAAAAAATCGCCTCACTGTCGAAGCTAAATTCAAAAAGATGTAAGAAAAATTCAATTTAATTACCTATTTTCTACCCTGTAAAATGTGAAGTAGTCATTCATAGAATCCAGAAAAATAATTGAAGACAGCGTCCAATTTTGAACTTTATTCTTTGACATACCTTAGCATTCATGTCTCATCTGTTTTAGCTCCAAAGACATTTAAGCAATGCAAAAACATATTCATACCTATCAGCAATAAAAAAATAACATTGCCCATGACAGAGCACCGACACTTACTATGTTACAGCGTTTAATGGCAGATACAAATTGAAGCAACTAAAATTATTACAATCATCAAAATGTACAACAAAAATAAATCTTAAATTACTAATCTATTTATAAAAAGGCTCGGTACCAACCTGGAACGTTTCTTAGTATCTACAAAGGCAGCTCATCAAAATAAATAATAATTTGTACATTTTATCCTATACTTCTACAAAAAATAATTTACAACCTTGTTTGACATAATGTTGCCTTAAAAAAACCTATACACATCTTCTTAAAAAAAAAAACAGGGGAAAAAACTTTTTTGAAGGATCTTTACCAAAGATATCCGTCGACATCAGAAGGTAAAATATAGTTTTACTTGACTCCTGAAAAACGAGACTTTTATCGATACTTTTTCATGCTTTTTCAGCCACAAGAAGAAAACATATTTTATTTAATTTTAACTTATTCCAATGAAATAAACGTGAGAACAGAGATAATTTAAGTAGTTTGAAATATTACTTGTTTAATTTATTTTTTGCTTGTAGCTCGATTATTTTTTCAATCATTTTACGATCATTTCAATGGTTCATATTCCACTCAGTCATGGATGATAATACTGAATACTGGATGGGAGGAAATAAATGAGAATCATCGTAGCTCAGTGTCTAGCTTAAAATAATAAAGGTCATGAATCCATTAGGTCAAAATAATGCCATAATGCAGACTTTAAGTAGACAAGGAGTTAAAAGTAAAGCTAAAGCTTTCAAAGCACTAAGGTAACGTGGCTTATGACTTAAAACGTAATCTGATATTTTACAGGACTGGGCAATCTACAAAGAAATACAATTTTATTCTTCAGGGTTTCTTCAGGTTGCTGAAACTCAGTCATGGAATCGGGACCTACAACGAGAGGAGATGTGTCTAGAAAAATCTTAATGTCGTAACGTCACTGAAGGTCATCGGCAAGCGGCAAATTGAGGAATCTCCAGTACCATCACATATCGACGGTGAAATTACCAAACCACGTATCTCGTTTGCGGTGTTTAAAAATCTACGCTCGCAATTTATTTTTTTGAAGTAGACCAAATCAATATCATTCCTTGAAATTTTCACAGAATTTTCTCCCCACAAAAAGGAAAAATCACAGAAATTTTCAAGACTGGACGTTAAGTAGTTTTTCATTTAAAAAATAAAGTATGACAGGAAGTCTGCGACGTCGCAAACCGAGATACGTGGTTTGGTAGTTTCACCGTCGATATTGCAATCGAAAGCTTTATTGTAAAGTGGCTTTTATCAATGGCTGATGACATCTAATCAAGGAGAGCCACTATAGATCGTACAAATTGTATAAAGCCAGTATCAATTTGCTGTAACAGCTGATATTGCGAAAATTTTCGACAGGTATAAGAATCGATCAAACGCATACAAGGTTTCAAAGAATATTCTGCACAAGCACAAACTCAGTCGATTGATTTTTCCGATAAAATCCCGAACACCCTCAAATCACCCAAATGGATCGAAAAGCGGCCTGGAGCCGCAACTACCATGCACCAGAAATGTTACGGAGCTGAATTACGGGGGCTCTAGAATCTACAATCTTCGCATTTTCCGATTGTTTTAAGTATATTTTTCGGGAAATTGATTTTTCGTCACGGTTTAAAACGATTAATCTGCTTCTCGAAGAGAATCAAATCGATTCGATCAATCGATTTTTCCGGAAAAATCCCCAAATCACCGGGTAATGGACCGAAAAGCGGCCTGTGGCCGCAACTACCATGTACCAAAAATGTTGCGGAGCTGAACCAAGCGGGCTCTAGAATCTACAATCTACAACTACAAGCGGCGCGGAGTGTAGTCGGAGTTGTTGATGTCGAGCATCTTGATCCAGCTCCTCCTGTTTCATCCGGGGCCCCCGCCTCCGCCGCGGCCGCCCCCCTCGTCGTCGGGCTCGCTGTCGCTGTTCCCGCCCTTGTCGAGCGGGGGCCCCGCGATGAAGACGTGCTCGAACGGCGCGATCCCCTGGTTCGTCGTCAGGACGGCGCGGGGCCGCTGCGGGGTCTTGCTCTTGCGGATGGCCAGCAGGGCGACGAGCGCCGCCAGCGCGAACAGGGCCACCAGAGTGAAGACCGCGTAGTACAGGACCGGCACTTCTTGGATCATCGCCAGCACCTTCGCCATTCGTTTGTCTGAAAGTCAATTGGATGTTATTAGATGTGGTATTTTGGCATTAGAAAAATGTTACAGAATTGTTGAAAGAATTTTAGGATTCCACTTTTTTAATATAATTTACGTAGACAAACTTATACTAATTGGACGTATTTCTGCTAAATGGAACCAGAGACAGGTGCACGGAGAAAAAAAACTCGTGCGTGGGACCCAAAGTTTAGGTCATATGGATCTCTGATGTTTTTTAGATTGAGCATCTGAACACTTTAGGTCTAGCTGCCGAAGTTCGGATCATACATCTGAAACTTCAGTTCTTACATCCGAAGTACTTTGGTTCTCACATCCGACGTACTTTGGTTCTCACATCCGAAGTACTTCGGTTCTCACATCTGAAGTACTTCAGATGTAAGAACTGAAGTTTCAGATGTATAATCCGAACTTCGGCAGCTAGACCTAAAGTGTTCAGATGTTCAATTTGAAAACTTCAGAGATCCATATGACCTAAACTTCGGGTCCCACGCACGAGGATTTTTATCCGTGTGGGAAAGATGGGGTGTGCTCGTGGTGGGCTGCTTAGGAAACGATATTAAAATGGCGTGATATCCTGTGGAAAAATGGAAAAGCGGAATTTTGCAATTTGTCAAACGGGACTATGTGCAAACTGAATGCGGGATTCATGAGCCATTGGCATGGACAAGAGCGTTGTGTATAGAGCTCATGAGTTAATGACTCCCGACCGTCGCCGCTGACGTCACTAGCGCTTTTTAATTCTAATGCATTCTTACGGCCTCAAATAACGAGCTTATCCCTTCTTTTCCGCTTTGTCTCCAGTTCCATTCGCAGAAATACGTCCGATTGCTGAAAGAATAATCAAATATTTTATATTGTTTGAGGGCTTGGAGGACAAGGCGTATGCGTGCAGTTTTTGAGAAAATTGTAATATTAATGATTTCAATTAAAGCTAGTTTTAATGCAGATTCTGTGACAAATTGGATCCCAAGTTCCAATTTTTAAGCATCAAAAAGTCAGTTTGAACTTTCCTCTCACCATAGGGATCCATATAATTTCAAACCTGAAACTTCTCGAAATAGCAAAAACTGCACTTATGCGCCTTGGCCTACCTAGATAGACTTATTGGACTATCAACTAAGATAGGACTTCTTCCCTTTCATTTTCTTTTGATTTCTATTTTGGGTTCTAATGAAAACAGCATAGCACAAAACAACAGGACTTCAATGAAAGATTGGAAATTTCAGTGAAATATTTCATGTACGTTCACACTGATAGAAATATGTGTGTTCCAGTGTTACAAGTGGTTCATATCGGAAGTAAAATACAAACCAATACAAACTTCCCATATTAACATAATTTTTGTTGAAAGTTCTCTCTGTGCGCTTCCACCAATAGGATCACTCCATTTCTCCCCAGTCTTTTTGCCCACACTGGAAAAAAAACACTTCGGATCTAGAGTCCAGACTCTTGAAAACATTGACAAGAAAAATACTCTTGATTCAATCGTAATTTGCTTCAATCAAAACGAAATCCGCTTAAATTAAGAGGCTTGGCTCTTGATTTAAGCTAGATTCTGATTGAATCAAGAGTAGTTTTTTTTGTCGGTGTTTTTAAGAATCTGGACTCTAGATCCAGTGTGTTTTTTTCCAGTGCATAGATTTCAAAATCAGTCTGCTGACCATGAATTCTCTGAAAAAACGGTGATTTTACCCTCTTTGCAATTCCAAACTTACCAGAATACGTGAGCTTGGCCGTGATGGCAGAGATCTCGACACTTGGGAAGACGATTGGCGGCTGACTCTTGCCCTTGGCGTTGACCGCGTAGACGGCCAGGTCGTAGAACCCGAACGACACCCCGTTCAGCTGGAACTGCGGGACATCCTGGCGGAGCTCGTAGACGGGCTGGGACCAGTGGCTGTCCGTCGTGGACGCGCTGTGTCCGTGTCCGTTCCCGCGGTGTCCGTGGCTCGGATACGGGTGGACAGCCCGTTTTCCCTCGTCTTGCGGCTCCGAGACTTCGTTGGAGGTTATGTGGCCGGACGTGGCACCCGCTTCGAGAACCACCAGGAGGAAGTGCTGCTTCAGTCCGCCGTCGAAACCGGCCTCGCAGTGGATCATCAGGTCCCCGTACGAGCTCGTGTTGGTCAGCTCGCAATGTCTCGGCGGCTCCGGGGTACCTGAAATCAAATTCAGGTGCATGGTAAGTACAGGTCTCAAGCAAAACTGAAAGACAGTAAGTTGGAAATGTAACCAACGTACGTTACGTATCAGAAAACTGAACTTCCGAAATGCACGGAAAAATTAAATAGCTGATTTAACAACTCAATTGCTAAAAAAAGCGACTGCAATGTTTCTATATAGATTTTACAACAAAAAAATGCTAATTTAACCACGCCCTTGGTTAATTTAGCTTACAGTAGTGGTTAAAGTAGCATTTTTTGTTGTAAAATCTACATTGAAACGTTGCAGTCACTTTTTTTAGCAATTGAGTTGTTAAATCAGCAATTTAATTTTTCCGTGCATTTCTGAAGTTGCCTTTCTGAATGATCGTAAGTAGTTTTGCACCAAACAGCATATCTTTTTAAGGAAAAATTATGCTTGAATGAGCTTTTTCCCCTCTGTATTGAGATTACGGTTTTCTGAAATGTAACGCACGTTGGCTACATCTCCAACCTACTGTCAATACAACTCGTGGGTCTACCATAATCAGCTTGTCAAAATTTAAGGGTATTACGGATAAAGGAATACATTAAGGCGCTCATCGCAGAATCGTGATTTTATGGTTTAGGTTCATAAGTAGCAAAATATAATGAAATTCGTCCAAATGCCAAGCTGTTACAGCCAATATTAACGGAGATATTACACATCGAAAAACACGGCGTTTGACTACTCCACCAGTGGTTGTGAATCCCATGATTTCTTCAACCTTGGTTTTACCGATCAACGATAAACACATTTGCACCAATTGCTAAACGTAAACACGGATGAAACCATTGTGTGCACTATCGCGTTGGATAATGTCAAACACTGTGTATTTCGATGAGCAGCACCTCCGTATTAATATTTGACGTAGGAACTTGGTGTTTAAACAGATCACATAATTTTTTTTTGATCTATAAACTTCAGCCACCAAAACACGTTACTGCGAACAGCGCGACTGACCTATTGAATAACACGTTTGATATAACAATCAGAGAAATACATTTTTGGTAATATTTTATCAACTCGTGCCCCGCCGTAGGACGCAACTATTCGCGCTCTACTATTGTCCGTTTTGCATCACAAAATATTGAAGGCGCACCGGCCTCTTTCGCGCATTCCTGTATGTGCAACATTACGCTTTGGCGCGGCCGTGTCGAATTCCATAGATTTCTGAATACCACTATTCGTGCTTCACGATTGTCCTGATTGTATACACAAAATATTGAAGGCGTTATGTTTTAGAGACTCCATACTGGACACTGCTATCAAAACTTGCAAAAATTAATTTCCAAACTCAACACTGAGATTCGCCAAATGTTGACGGATGATCAAAGAGTAGACAAGAGTTTGTTCAGCGAGTCTAACCTTATTTGTGAAAATCCCATATCAAATCCTCACCTGGGATTCGTCAGTCATTATTAGGCCAATTTTAATGTATTTTTCGCGCGATAGATTGCTCATTAATAGGCGAAAAGTTGAGTTGATCTCCGAACCGATTACATTGCATAGAAGATTGGCACCAAATATATCATCTCTGCTAACTAAGCTCTGTTTTCAGGAGACTTGATTAATTTTACGTAAATGTGATGTTGTTTCCACGTAATTGTGATTTTTTCCCTGTCGCCTCAGATTTAATGGCAAAATCAAAAAGGTGACGTCAAGAATCTGACGTTCCTACAGAGAGCGCCATTTTGTCTCGACTCAACAATAAGCACAAGTTCACCATCATTTTCACGGATGCAATGAAATTGCAGTCCTCCGTTCAGCCATCCGGTTAAAATAAACTTCCAATAATTAGATTCAGCAATCAAAGGGGAAGAGCCCGCGTCAAATACTAAAAATTTATTGGAAACTTAAATATTAATCGGAGGATGCAGATAAATAAACCCAATATAGTAACTGAATTAAAAGTTTCCAGGGAACGCGGAGCTCTGAGAGACGGGGAAGGCGTCTCCGTTTCCACTCAAATCGTCGGGGGAGGAACAACCCGATTATTAGAAGTTTATTTCAGCGTTTATTCTTAGTTGCTTCTTTTCAGAAACTCGTGCCCGGCTGAATTAAAAATTTACGACTCATTTACAGCTGTTTTGTCTCGATCTGATTCCGGGCGTTGCAGAATTAAATACTTTCCGACGTCATTATGATTCGGCAGGAAAAGCCCGGGAGAAAAGCAACTTCGTCAAGAGAACATCTTCAATACAAACAAAGTTTTGACGTTGATTTCTCGGTATTTCCATTCGCGGAGAGCTCTTCGCGAGAGAGCGATTGGAGTTGGGACTCGAGTCAACTGCTGGAACCGCAGAGACGGAAAGACGATGCGCCTTCCGTTTTTGTGCATGCAATTTAGACTACCGCTAAGCTGGAATAGTCGCATCCAGTCGCCGTGTACCTTTTTTGCAATAATTGCCCGGCAAAATGCTCACTTCGAAATTCATCGGTCATCATTGAGCCAATTTGAATCTATGTTTTACTCAACAAGCTGCTCATCAATGTCGTAAAGCAGAGTTTACCTTCGAACCGATTACATTGCATAGATGGTTGGCGTATGGTCCTTAAAATATATCGTCTCTTTCAACAAAACCCTGCTTTCTAAGAAAACTGACTAATTTCACTGAAATATCTCAGGTGCATCATACACCCTACAAAACACTTTCATTGCACGTTTCTTTAATAAAGTTTTACCCCGAGCAATGAGCTTTCGCTTAAAATTCCCTATACTATCCCATTCATAAGAAGGTTACGTCTAAAATTAACCTCTGGCGACCATTGGTTCTAACTTCATTGAACTATTAAAACTTAAAAAACGCTGACTATGCGAGTATAAATATTGCAGCCGAACAGAATGGAGCGGCGCGCGTGCTGCCAGCGGGAGAGGCTCACTGGCGCCTACAAACCTAAGTGGATACTTCACGCATTGCGCAATGCTTGAAGTATCCACTTAGGTTTGTAGGCGCCAATGCGTGTTTTGCGCTGGCCGCCCGCCCGCCGTGCGGCGGCGCCTGAAGCAACTATTTCACAACAGAGGTGTTGAACAGTATTATACGAAACTGAACGTATTAAGAATGACAGGCAACCTTTAAAAGTACAGATCTTTCCTCGCAAAATAAATCAAGATACTTATCGTGCACAGGAAAAATGTAAGAGCCTTCAGCTGAGGCAAATATAAAGGTTTATCCGGTTCAGGTATAACAAGGTAGGAATTTCTTGAAAGATAATTAAGTCCTGTTACACAAAGAGGTGTAGAGAGTCTTATTAGTGAATTTTGTCTCATGGAATTGACGCTCCCCATTCTTACCAAAACTCTCAACTATTTATTCTCCGTTGGACCAAACAGACAAAACAAAAGAAAACAAGCAAACCCTCATTCTTCCAAGACATTTTACATTTTCATCCAAAAACGTCGTGAGCAATTGTCGTTTGTATTTACATGTGGGCCGGTTAACTTTGGGTCTCAACTGGCACGTGGACCAAAACTCCCGTGCCGAAAAAACGCGTGGACGTAAATTACTGGAAAAAACAGGTGCGCGGACAAAAAATCGTTGACGAAATTTCCTATAACCCTCCTGTGTCAGGCGGGTCACTTTTTCTATACATAATCGATTAACTGCGATACATGGGGACCCGGCTATCCGATTCTACATCGCCATTTGCTCGAATTTGTATCGAAAAAGTGACCTAAATGCACCAGAACTTGGCGCCAACTTTTCCATTTAGGTTACGACTCTATGTACTCTATAGTTGATTGTTGCATCCTGCCACCTCTGTTTTTTGAAATTCCTTTATTGTTGCTCTGAGGGAGCACTTACCGATCTGGGTGACGGTGATATGACAGGGCTCGGACTGCATGCCGAGGGCGTTGGAGGCCCGGCAGGAGAAGTTGCCGAAGTCGTGGGCGTCTGCGGGGCGGTAGTGGAGGACGCTGGTCGGGCCGTCGGTGGACATGCGGGAGCGGGAGACCTGGCTGTTGCCGTCGGTTAGGTTGAACTGCCAGAAGAACTCGAGGTCGTCCTGCGGCCAGGCCTCCACCTCGCAACGCACCTCCACCATCTCGTGCAGCATCGCGCCCACCGTCCGTCGCTCGAAGCCCGACCGGCACACTGGAGGATCTGCAATCACAACATCATATCCATAGTCAAAAGTCGGTAGAAAAGTAAAAAAAAGTAAAACAAATTTAAAAAAAGTAAAAAAAAAGTTTAAAAAAGTAAAGAAAAGTAAAAAAAAAAGTAAAGAAAAGTAAAAAAAAGTAAAGAAAAATACAAAGGCTGTCCAAAAAGTGCCGAGACTGGTTCCATAACTCAAAAACCAAGATGGCTAGAGGCTTGATCTTGGTCTCATTTGAAAGATCAACTTAATATCTGTCTATTGAAACCAAAATCAAAACTTTTGGTCAAATATTTCAAATGTTACAACACTGTTAGGTCTCAATCTTTAGATATTGAGTTGATCTTTTAAATAAGACTATCTTTTAATCAAGCCTCTCGCTATCTTGGTTTTCGAGTTTTGGAACCAATCTCGGTACTTTTTGGACAGCCTATGTAAAAAAAAGTAAAAAAAGTAAAAAAAAAGTAAAAAAGTAAAAAAAGTAAAAAAAAGTAAAAAAGTAAAAAAAGTAAAAGAAGTAAAAAAAAGTAAAAAATCATTAGGTAACAAACTAAGGCGTTGTAACTGAAGCTTTAATTCGAAATAAATAGTAATCATTGCAGGGTTGCCACAGTCAGAGAAAACCGGGAAACCCGGTTCAGGAGGAGACACCAATATCTATTTCAAGTTTTTCTGCGCTAGAAAGGGCCGGGGCTCTCACAAATGAAGAAAATAGTGTTTGGATTTAACTCCATGTAAAACTTTGCACCTTGTTAATTACTTTCAATATTTCACCCAGGAATTAACCCCCGAATATCCACCCTGTCAAGTGAATCGTTTCCTACGTAACGTAAACGTAACGTAAGATTTTGAAGAGAAAGCATGTGATGATCCTCTCCAGTACCAGACTTTGTATGGTAGTCCATAAAAGAATGACTATGAACGGAATTCTGCAACGTTACAAACCAAGGAAGTGGTTTCCGAGTTGAGCCACCGATCTGAGTTTTTGCAGGCAATCAAACATTTTAAAACTACAAGTTATCAAAAGTACACATTTTTGGAGAATTTCCAAGATTGCCATAACATTCGAGTTGAAGTTTCAAACTCCTGAAGTTTATTTATTTTTTAAAAAACACCTCACCGAATTTTAACAGCTCTTTTATGAGCTAAACTTCACTCAATGAATACAAATTAGTTCCTTTATTTATTTAATTTTGAAAAAGCATCAGTTTGCTAAGGAACACAACTAAACTCCTTTTTAATTGATTATTTATGCAAATACAAATTAGCAGTAAAAAACCGATGGAAACAGACGGATAATTGACATAGACGAGCAAACAGCAAAAAGAAATGAAACGAATAAAAATTGAGGAAAGGAAATGAAAAAATAAGAAAAAAATGAGCAAAAAGATGCAGATTTGTTTCATTCTGAAAATGATTCACAACTTTTCGCAGCCAGCCCTCTTCCTTGTAAATGAACGCAATCAAAGGAAACGTAATTCTAGTCGTAAAAGTAAATATAAGTTGTAAAAGTTTCCTAATCGAGTGTTGTGAGAACAGCTCCTCGTAAACTTGCTTCCGTGTAATTTCTCCAACGTAATCTAAATATTCCTATTTCTTGTTTGTGAGATCATTCCCCTTTTAAGTTAAAAATTCGACCTGAGAGATAATAACGTAACAGGAAAGAATAATTACGTCGGCTCTTTCAAAGATTGCATCCCACAGGATTCATCTCGAGTTAAAAGATTGACAGCATTTTTGCTGCAAAAATCATAATCATTACATTACATTATTATATCACTGCATTATTTTTATTCTCATTAACTTTAAATATTACGTCATTTTGAGATGTAATCAGATCCCGATGTGAACGTCTCTCTGTGTAAGTAGTTTTAGGGATACTTTATTTCTTACGATATTCTCATTTTTAGTGTAGTATTTAGCTTCAAAATTGAGATATTCAATATTCTCTCACGTACACTGGAAAAAAGATTGGTAGAATTTACCATTCTTTCACGCTGTATTTCACACAGCGTTAATTTAGAGTCAATTCTGCAAGAAGAAAGGTAAACGTCACTATATACTGATACGGGTAACTATTCTTCTGGCAGAATCGACTTGAAGATTGGTAGAATTCCTTCACGCTGTGTGAAATACAGCTTGAGGAAATGGTAAATTCTACCAATCTTTTTTTTCAGTGTAACTTAGTTTTTCGATTCCCCGGAGACTTTCTTCGGCAAATATCTGTGTAATATCGATTAATTCGAATTTTCAAATGCAGATAGGTGCATTTAATAAATTGACCACTCGTTCCTTTCTGCAAAGTGTATTCCAAATAGTGTTTTCACGCTGGTGTACCCAAACCTCAACGGAAGCTACACGAACGACTAATTTACATCCAAGCCGGATTTAACATAGTGTCATCCCCAAGCTATTACCCATCATTGTGGCCCTATCTTTTACTACACACCGCCCAACCCCTCTCACTACCAACCGCCACCTACTCCAACCCTCTCGGGTGCATCCGTCCACGCGGTCATGGAAAGTTGCACGTAATTGAGACTCACACGTTGCCATATCTAAAAGCACACCTCCTCAACCACACTCTTCCCGACTCATTTTCCAGCCCAATGAGGCAACACTGCGTCCTCCCGAACTATCCATCGATATGCTCGGTAACCAACCCAATTTAAAGTATTGATATGCGGTTGGCTGCCTCCCCTCGTAGCCCCCCTCCCCCCACCCGGGGCTCTTTCATCGAGTCTCCCTCTCATCGGCCCCCCTCATTCTTACCCGGGTAATAATTTAATTTACGCAGCGTTAATTCATCAACAGAGTCTGCTGAACCGGGCTCACTTTTTCAGTTAAACTTGGTTGACGGTCCGAATTACCATGGGATTTCGGGGGACGTTCGCTGCTCATCAATGTGCGAATAATTTGTGACGTGCTATAACGAGGGAAACGGTCTGGCGTGTTTCCCGATTGATCGATTGATCTCCCGTTTAAACCCGTGGAAAGAGATCGAGTCGCGACGGACACCTTGAAAATCGATTCTTTATTATGGCCTCAAATGGGGTATCGATAGCCGATATTTACGCTATTCGGCAATGAGCGAAGGGCTGAGCTCGCTTTGTCGAGGGCTATTCTGATTACTGCCGCACATCATGAGAGAGGGATACCTGCGGAAATTGTAATAGATTGTTTTTCTGTGGAGGATACGTGCCCATACGAGCCATGTTTGGTCATAAAATTGGTGAAAAGTTTTCAAATCTCAAGATTTAAGTTCCCTTTTAGCATGATGTAAGGACTGTTACACTAGTAATATTTTTCAATACGCGTTTAAAATTATTGGAGTTCCTCCTTTTCAGGGTTTTTGGTTAACCGTCAGCTACCCAAACTTGGGTCAGCTTGACCCGAAGTTTGCTAAAAGCACGCATGCATCGAGGGTTGTGCGAGGCTGACGCATTTAAGCCATAGATAGATAGTATAGATTTAACCTCCTAAGTCCTAAGCATTAAAATAAAAAATAATTTTAAAAAATGGAGAAAGACAGACGGAAGGAAGGAAGAGCGCCTACAAGACTGCACGAATACTTCACGCATTGCATCAAACAGAGTGCGGTCATTGCGGTCAGCGTAAAACGGATAGCGCCTACAAGACTGCACGAATACTTCACGCATTGCATCAAACAGAGTGTGGTCATTGCGGTCAGCGTAAAACGGATAGCGCCTACAAGACTGCGTGAATACTTCACGCATTGCGTCAAATAAGATGTCACAAATTGTATAGTGCTTCAGTCCTGAGTCCGTTCTAAAGCATAGCATATCTACTTTTCACATCGTCGAAGTTCACAAAAGAATTAATCTCCCGATTTGCAGCATAAAATAAAGCATATGAGCTCGCTTATACTTCATTAAATGGTGTCAACACAGCGCTTTGGCTTGGCGCCTCGAATTACAACTTGATGCCGCAATCACACGCTGAATTTAGCAGCTGAATGTGGAAGTCAACACTCATCACTCAACGGCTGAAATTGAGCAAATTCGAGTTATTTTCATCCAGATGTGTATCAAATCTACTCGAATCGTTCAGACAAATTCAACATTTGTCCGATGGTTCCTGAGAATCGTTGCTGGGGCCGATGACTTCCACATTCAAGCCACATTCAGCATGTGATTGCGGCATGAGATGAAGAGTCGATTTGCCACCGGGTCACTAGCACTCCTAAAATAAATGACAAGACGTCTTGCCCTGCAGGCTGATTGTTGACATGAATAGACATATAACGATGGACAAAGAAGACATAGGGAGTATGGAACGATCCTATTAGTTGAAATTCGTCGTTCTTATAGACCAAGGGGATAAATGATGGACTAACTATGTGGTCTCTAGGGGGTTGCTGTTAGTTATTCCATTACCTTCCTCTTATGTCCATTGCAACCCCCGCTTCTACCCATAGGATTCCCCCCTATACCTTCCGTCTTTTTTGTTCATAGCTTTGTCTATCAATGTCAACAATCAGCCCACTGGGAACTTAAGAGGTTATGTCTATGAGATATAGCTCTATGGAAGTAAAAAATAAAATTAGAAACAGGAAACGATTCTTCCTTATCTCATCGATACTCTCCAATGGCGTGGCATGCTCTGCGATAAATCGATTGATTCGTCATTTAAACCTATGAAAAAGGTTTCAGGACATTTTCTCAACGATTTTTAGTCCGCGCACCTTTTTCGTCCAGTAGTTTACGCCCACACGTAAAATAAGCAACAGTGACTTGGTCCAAGCGTTATATTTTAGTCGGTATGTAAAATTATATTGACAATATGGAAATGAGAAATTAAAGCCTAACACAGCGGAGCGGCGTGCTGCCAGCGCGAGAGGCTCACTGGCGACTACAAACCTAAGTGGATACTTCACGCATTGCACAATGCTTGAAGTATCCACTTAGGTTTGTAGGCGCCAATGCGATCTTCGCGCTGGCCGCCCGCCAGCCGTGGGGCGGCGCCTGAAGCAACTATTTCACAACAGAATTGTGCACAGTATTATACGAAACTGAACGTATTAAGAATGACAGGCATCCTTTAAAAGTACAGATCTTTTCTCGCAAAATAAATCAAGATACTTATCGTACACAGGAAAAATCTAAGAGCCTTTAGCTGAGGCAAATATAGAGGTTTATCTGGTTCAGGTAAAACAAGGTGGGAATTTCTTGAAAGATAATTAAGTCCTGTTACACCAAAGAGGTGTAGAGAGTTTTAGTGAATTTTGTCTCATGGAATTGACGCTCCCCCATTTTTACCAAAACTCTCAACTATATATTATTCTCCGTTGGACCAAACAGACAAAACAAAAAAACAAGCAAACCCTCATTCTTCCAAGACATTTTACATTTTCATCCTAAAACGTCGTGAGCAATTGTCGTTTGTATTCACATGTGGGCCAATTAACTTTGGGTCTCAACTGGCACGTGGACCAAAACTCCCGTGCCGAAAAAACGCGTGGACGTAAATCACTGGACAAAAAATCGTTGACATAATGTCCTATAACCATGAAAAAGGATCGATAGAAAGGGTGACGCAACGAATACCTGTATAATTGATTCTTTACCACGCCTTCAAATGGGGAAATCTCGATAATGGATCATTCACGACTCGCCAATGATATACTCCCATAATATGGTACTCGATCAATGATACTCTCAGTTAAATGCTCTAACTGTCGTGCCAGGGAAAAAAGCCGCAGGAGCCGTCTGACGATGCCAAATCGCTTTCAATAAAACACGAATTCATGGGAAAAGTTTTAAATTTTTTTCTGCCAAGTTTTCAGAGAATTTTGTTCGCAATTTGACCTTGGGAGTCTAAAATTGCAAGGAAACATATTCATAACTTTCTCTAAAAATGCAGATTTTAGATAGGAAATTTAGCAACATGTGAATGCTCATTCGGCGTTTTTCCATAGCATGCAAACTAAGGACACTATTTTTATCGACAGCGGCTGTAAGAAAACCTCCGTTGCATTTTGGCGCGTCGCACATCGTAACAGGAGAGTTGAGAGCGAGCGTTTAATGGCAGGCAGCTTCGTAATTTTTTCTCTCGCTGCGTTGATGCAAAAACCGCCCGAAACATTCAGAAAATAAGCGAAGTTTTTCCGTGTCCCCTCCAATTTTCCACGGCTTTTCCAACCGAGAACGGAAGTGAACCGAGCTTGGCTGAAAGGGGATATCTCTCACTAACTGACTTCGAATAGAATAAGAGTTCCCGAGTTCTCCGCTCAGCGTTTGGGAACGAGGAAATAAGAGCAATGCGGAGAATTTGCATAGTTGGCAAGAAATCTGAGTCCGTTGCCTTCATTTTCATCGCCACGTGGGTTACCATTGCATATACATCAGATATGACTCGTTTTTGCTATTTATGATTAAGTCAAATTATTAAGGACAGGCACGCTGGGGAATACTATACATTTATTGTGAGGACCCAGGGTGGCAAAATTTCATGAAAAATGAACTCTTGAAATTTCACGTGAAATATTTCGTGAATACATTTCAGAAATTTATCAAAGATATTGAAAGATACCGGTTGCTTTTCATGTTCGCAAAATGTAAAAATTGTGACTCTCTTCTATTTTTATGTGTATGAGTGCGGGTTTCATACCCTAGCCCCTTAAAAATATGAAATATTTTACAGCATCATGAAATTTCATGAAATATTTCACTGAAATTTCCAATCTTTCATTTCTTTTTTACATTTCATGCCACCCTGTGAGGACCTCATTCTTAGTTTTCCGCACACAATTTTTCACTGAAAAATCTTGACTGTTACGATGAGACTCTGAGGAGGTAACTTTTATGATGTAATCATTAAAATAATGAGGGGAATATATAGGCTTGATACCTTTTTTTAAGTTTATTATAGTTTACTAATAAATATGTAGGAGAAAGGACTTATAAAAAAGGTATCAAGGCTATATTTTTCTCTTATTATTTACAAATAAGATACCTTTTTGAAGCTTTTCCGTTGGTTGAACATTTAAAGGTAAAGGTAGTCAAGTTGAAGTCAGTGCAAAAGACGTGAATGAATAATTATCGCTATGTCCTCCCATTTGAAGCTATGGCAAAAGATCGATTATAAAGGTGTTCGTTGCGAGCATCCTGGTTAACGTTCCTTTCCATACGTGTAAATACGTATATAAGATCAATCGATAGATCGCCACGCTACTGGTCTTGAAGCCCAAAAACATGCGACAAAAATTTAGCCATAAACGGTTTACAGGGGGTGAGTCTATGCTAAGTGTGGACTTAAGATCGGGGAAAATCAAAATCTTGGCTGATCCAACTTTCGAGATACCACAATTTGAAATTTTCATGGTGAATGCTGTTTTCTACTGATTTTGATCAGCTTTTTTGTATAATGTCTGTTGAATCTGTGTTGATGAATTCACGTTTTTATTCATCGTTCGATTCATGTCAGTCGAATACATACCCTTTCGTTACCAGGCGGGGCACTCCTCTGGGTCGGTCTCTTTCGATGCCAGGGGACGCACCTCGAGGGTTCGGCTCCATGAAAGCCAGCAGGCCGATTATTGAAATTGATAGACAAAGCTATAGACAAAGACGACAAAAGGGATTTGGAGGGATCCTATTGGTGGAAGCAGGTGGTGGCAATGGACATAGGAGGTAGGTAATGGACTAACTAACGGCAACCCACTAGAGACCCGACAGTTAGTCCATCATTTTCTTCCTTAGTCTATAAGAACCAACCATGTCAACCAATAAGATCGCTCCATACTCCCTATGTCTTCTTTGTCTATCGCTTTGTCCATCAATTTCAATAATCGCTCCGCAGGCGGGGCAGCCCCGGATGTTTGTCTGCGTTATCAAAACGTATGACACTGCTGCAATGTGTACCATGTTGTCTGGGCCAATGATTTGCCTTCAATTAGCCGAATATGCAAAATGACTGCCCTGACGCACGAATAGTGGTATCAAAATTTCGCATTATGATTACGCAATGGATTGAAGGCGCTCTTGTATATCCTATCTGAGTGGCCATGTACAATGATGTTGACCAAGAATGTGCAGAATTGTGGAGTGTTTAATCGGGCCGTAATTTCGAAAAATGCCCGAAGAACATTATTTTGCTTCCGAAGTTGCTTTCCTTTTCTTGGTACAAAACATGAAGTATACGCGAAAAATTTAAAACGCTGTAATTGACATACAAGATGTTGGAGTTCAGCAATCGAATTGTTAATCCAATTAGGATACTCACGTCTGACAGTCACCCGCACTGGGGTGCTTTTTGATGCACCTTCTTTGTTGCTCGCCAGGCATGAATAGTCACCGGCCAGTTCCCTCGTCAAGGACGTTAACAAGAGTATTCGATCCGAGCTACCCTCGATCACTTTGTTCTGTAAAAACACAAAAATAAGAAATAAATTACAACTGACTAAGATTTAAAAGCTTCCAAAACTGTAAATACTTATTTTATAGACTAAACATTAAACGCCGTATGGACATTCAAATAATTCAAAAATCCTCCATTTCAAATATTCATTTTCGAAAAAAAATTGAATATTATTTCTTGACACCTTCAGATGCTTTGGTTGAATTGTGAGGAAAATTGTATACGTAGTTGGGAAAAAATACAGTAGAACCCCGACAATCCGACTTTCTGTATTCCAATATCCGAATTAATTATATCCGAAACTGTTCACACTCACTAAGATATGCAGTGCGAAAAAGTGACCGGATTTTGACGAAAAGTGCCGGATCAGTGCATTGAGCGTGTGCCTAAAATGACGACAAATAAGGGGAAGCTACATTAAAAGAAATCTTTGTTGTTCGAACAACGATCCAACTAATTGGACCAAATGTTGCAATAAAAGACCACTATCTCAGGCTCATTTTAGAAACAACATACGTGCAATTGGTTTCCTTGTGCAGAAAATGCTTTTATCGAAGAGCCAGAGAGTGTGGCTCCTCATTGCAAAATGTAATCCAATGCACATCACACGTAGTGTAACTTTCTCTCGAGAAGAAACCTGGAAGAAACGGCGGGCGGGAAGACAAAAATTATCAATCATTATTAACATAATGCACGGTTTCAAGCATCAACATTGGTCCCGAGTGACGGCGGCGACGGGGGTCGTTTCCTCCACTCCGCTCTCAAGAATTCGCCCGTTGCGTTACGCCTTAAGTGCATGCAACCCGCACCACTATATTCCCTGATGCAAATAACTAGTTAACTTCCCTCTCGCCGAGTCCGCAGGTGCCAAATCGAGCCAAAAATTGCATAGAGTTTCACGAGAGGGAATTGAGTGCCTCGAGCGAGCCGGCAAGGGTGACTATTCATGCAAAAACCCCTCTGGTTTCCCATGGATCAGATCCTTCAAGGCAAGGTTGGTTTTAATAATTTATCCGGCGCCTCCTTCTTCCCCCTGCGAGGCGTGAACGATCGATTCTCGATTTATCCTCATTTGAAGCTATGGTAAAGAATCGATTGTTGAGGTGTTTGTTGCGAACATCCTGTTTAGCGATCCTTTTCCGTAAGTTTAAATGCCAGATTGATCGATATATCGCAATGCACGCACGCTACTGCCGTCTTGCGACCCTTTGGAATGTTTTCTCAGTGTTTTCGTCTATTTTAGTCGTCTACGTCCTGAAAAATGCTTGGTTAAATTACTGATTTTTCCAGGATATTCCATTTCTAATAATTGTATTTAAAGTTAGGAATTTTGGAAATTTGTGAATGAAATTGTTGAAATTTTTTCGCCTTACTTTCTTTGCGGAATAGTAAAAACAGCTCGATAAATGTCATTGAAAAAACTTATGGAGAAAATTCTCATTTTGATCCATACAACACGCTAATCCAATCTGATGGTTGAACCCTTACTGCCGTGCTAGAGAAGAACGCCGTATGAACATTCGAGAGTTGCCATGTTCCCTCGAATAAAATATGTATTTGTGAGGAAAGTTCTGCAAAGTTCTTTTTGAAATTTTCAGATATATGACATTAAATCGCGAACAAAATTGCCTGAAATTTCTGAAAAAAATATTCGCAATTTTCCCGGTCAAATTCACTCTTCTGAAAGGAAATCTGGCAACATCTGGAGGTTCACACGGCGTTTTTTCTCTACAGGGCAGCTTAGACACCCTGTATCCAGTGTCCTGCCTTCCCCCTAAAATTTTAGGAGCCACCATGGCCAGAAAGCCCAATTTTTAGGAGACGTCTATTTTTTAGGAGCCAAATTAAATTGCATACGGGCTATCCCGATTGCGAGAGAATCTGTCAAACTTTTCAGGCACCACAATGGCCCAGTCCCCCCAATTTCGCCCGGGGAAGGTAGATTACTGCCTGTATCACAGCCTCGCGTAACAGAAAACAAATAACCGTGACACGCGCCTCTGACCTAGTTTCATAGCCCACCAAAAAAAGACAACCCGGAAAACAGCGATTCATATTTTTCAAATTTAATATAAGAAAATGACTTTTTCATGCGCGCGCGATTCTTTCCTTATCAAGGTGCAAGTATTCGGGGCTGGCTCCCGAGGAGGAAAAATTGCCCTTTCAATATTTTCCGAATTCGGGGCGGCGGTTGCGGCGCTAACACTTCCTCCCGCTAACCCGAACAACCGATGTTTGTTTACGCTATTTCATCCCCCCTCCCCCCGTACAAGAACGTAACTTCATTTTAGGATGAGCTCCATCATGCCTCTAAGGAAAAACGCTGTATAAACCATCAGACGTTGCCAAATTTCCTTTGATAAAATACGAATTTCTTGGTAAACATATGAATTTTTGTTTTCCAATTTCTTAGGCAATTTGGTTCGTAATTTTACCCAACGTTCTTGAGGATTTCAAGGAAAAATATTCAGAACTTTCCCCAAAAATAAACGTTTTATCGAAGGAAATTTGGCAGCTCTCGAATGTTCATACGGCGTTCTTCCTTAGCACGACAGCGCATGCCGTGCGGGGGGGGAAAACGCCACACGAACATTCAAATGCTGCCAAATTCCCTTCGATAAAAATTCGTTACTGGAGAAAAGTAATTTATATTTTCTCTCAAGGTTTTACGACATTTCAGAATAACATGTAAACGCAATTTTCTTAAAATTTCAGAGGAAAAAAAATCAAAAGCTTTCCAGAACATTTAAACATTATCAGAGAAAATTTGGCGACATTCAAATGCAGTTACGACGATTTTCCTCAGCTCGGTAATATGTTTCGTATGACGATGTGCTTGTCAATGTTCGTGTGAATGTAGTGTGATACGCGCTTTTGACGACAGCGGAACGATTTAGGGCGGAAGGCGGCTCAGCGTCATCGAATACGTGATGCGGCATACATCCGTTAACTTACGTGCGCACCCCTCATCAAAGCGACTTTTCGTCGCTTGGCTGACATAAGGGCGTAACTACACACTGAGATGAGCCCGGAAAAGCATTAAGTTGTACGGACGACCGGGCTCATCGCAGGTGTAGTTAAGCTCTTATGTCAGGAGAGCGATGTTGTGTCGAACGGGAGCAATCGGAAAATAATTGGACGTATTTCTATCAAACGGAGCTATGTGCATTAAAGCATGAGCCCTGAAACCCATGAGAATATGTGCATAACAGGGTTCACGTCATATTGAACATAGTTCCGTTTGACAGAAATGCGTTCAATTGCCGAGCAAAGCTACTCTGTCGAGCGAAATTGAATTTCACATCCCATCGGCTTGTAAGTTGTAAGTGCGTCTTATACAGAAAAAAATACAACTACGTAAAAATGTGTTTTAACCCTTAGGGGATGTTCAATTATTACGTAACGGACTTAGGAAGAGAGGGGCTTGAAGTAGATTTACGGTGCGTTACAAGGGGGGATGGGGGGGGGGGTCAAGCTCAGCGTCACGTAAAAAATCCGAACCGCGGGAAAAAAGAAACTTTGAAAAAAAAACGTGCAAAAAATTGAAAATCCCGCCCTCCCGAATAAATCTTTCTGAACGAAATTTTCCTTTTTTTATTTCAATATTATTTTTGCAGTGTGAGTAACTTATTCAATACTAGAGTACACTTTCCCGATAAAAATATTAATGAAACAAATCTAATCATGTATTTTTGTTGATCTCTTCATGCCGTGTTTCAGCGAAATATCTCAAAAGAAAACCCGAATATTTTTCAAGCTGTTTTCTAAATTGTTTTTGAATTGGGGGGAGGGTCAGGCCAGCGTTACGTAATTCAAATGGGGGGTTGTATGGCTTTGTTACAGGTGCGTATCAAGAGGGGAGGGGGTGAAAAAAATCGATTAAAGTGCGTTACGTAATACTTGAACGGCCCCTTAGATGCCAAACTGGGGTCAAATCGACCCGCGACTTTCTAAGAACACGTGCCTCGCGGATTGCATGGGTCCGGCACATACGAGCTTACTATACAGGTCTAAACGTACATCATAAAAGAAAGAGTAGGGCGTCAAATTGAAAGAAAGAAAAAACATCAGGGTCTAAAAATTCGAGAGACGCATAGAGCGGAGTTCACGCCTCGCACCATCGCGCCTACAATTTTGCAGATGCAACCCGGACATCCATCACGTACGAATAGTTGTATCTATGCGCCGTCATCGACGCGTGTCAATTCCTTTGCTCTGTTTCCTATTGTTGTGTTTTTTTCCGAGTATCTGATTTGCAGTGATACTTAAACGGCTATGTGGTCAACAGGGCCGAAAATAGGGGGCTCGTTTTCTAACTTTTCTAAAATTTTGCTAGATTTACATTCCCCCCACACACACACACACACACAAAAAATAAAACACGTGGAACTGGAGAGCTTTGGTTTGGATCCAAAAACATCGCTACGAACTGCAAGAGAACACGGACAGCTGTCCCTAATAAAGTTCATCTAATTGTTATGTCCTCATGAAGTTTGGCTTACAATCTGCACTCGATCCGACACAAACATTAAGGAAAACGCAGCGGAGTCGATTCAAAAATAAAACAGAGCTCCTCATGCCAAATTAGGAGAAAATACAATCCTCGTGTAATGAGGGGGATTTACCGAAAGTCCGACTGCAATTACCAAGGAAATAAACGATTAGAGGACTTACAAGAACTATTCGCGAATCGCGGAGCTCCGCTATGAAACTGGAGAAAAGATTCGAACTCGCGCTCAGATAGCTACTCCAGTGGCTCGAATAATAAAAGACGCTTCCAAACCTATTATTTTACTCGACTAAAGCTTCTTCGACAATTTCTGCCCGTCGTTTTTTCCGGGGTCTTCTTGCAGTGGGCAAAAAACGCTTCGTGTCTCCACCGATTTTATTTCAGATACTTCCGTGAGGACCCGACAGTATCTCTGCCGTGCTAAGGAGGAACGCCGTATGAACATTCGAGAGTTGCCAAATTTCCGTCGATAAAATGTTTATTTTGGAGGGGTCTTATAAATATTTTTCCTTTAAATGTGCAGAATCTTTCGGTAAAATTGTGAACTAAATTATCTGAAAAATTGGGAGGAAAAAATTCAAGTATTTACCAGGAAATTCGCGTTTTATCAAACAAAATTTGGCAACGCCTGAAGGTTCATACGGCGTTTTTCCTCAGCACGGCAGAGTATCTATTCCTTCGGTTGCGGCTAAAGGCGTTACGCAGCAAAACTGCTCCAGAATCCCACTCATTTTTTGGGGTTTTTGTGTCACTAGGAAATAATGAGCTTGCTCAGTAATTTGAATGCTTGAAAAGTAAGAGGTGCACATAGTTTACGGGAATTTTCCCCGATTTAGGGGCGATATTAACTCACAAAATACAAATTCAAGGTTGCGTATTTTTACCTTTTATTTAACGCACGTTATCGAGAAAGAAAAGATGGTGTCTGATAAAATGGGGTCTACTACTGTTACACTTTTGATTGCGTGACTCCTTTATTTTGCGCTCTATACGCAAAAAAATAATCGGTGCTGATGACAGAACCTTCTGTTCATAGGGCTCCTGCACTTTTTTGTCATACTCACAGAACTTTCCTGTCGAGGGAACAGAACTTTGGTCGTGAGGACAGAGTACTTTGTCCTCTAAACGGAAACTTCTGTAACAAAGAAATTGCAGGAGCCCGATGTCACAGGGCCTATGAACAGAGCCTATTTATTTTCAGTGTATGATCAGAGCAGTCTTTATCAATTTAGGAATTTTACAGATGTTGTGGGAGAGCAACCCAACGACAACACATTTCACAAAAAGCGTGCTGAAAGTCAAAGCGCCTTCAATTTTTCTCGTATGCAACTCAGGCAGCATCGAAGGAAGAATAGTTGTATTAAGGCGTTGCTGGCAAATCCGCTCTGATCACAACTTCCGTACGATCCAATGCGCGTTCTTGAAGCATATGAACACTTTTTCTTTGCACAGTGTTGATGGAGACGTCCTATTAAAATTACTACGTCTCATATTCGGTTTTTATTCTGCCCCTCTTTTCGCAAAAAACAATATTTATCTAAACAAAAAGGCACTAATGATACATGCCGCCGGTATCAATGCACGAGTGCATGGATGCCTTATAAATGCGTATTTCAACTGGTCTATGGTTTTAAAAAAGGAGCTACTATTTCTACCTCATTCAAGAAACAGCAAATAGGCCCTTCTAAATGCGCTATCATTAAGGAGGCAGAAATAGTATTCGCTCATTGCAAAATTTTGTTCGATTGCAACGTTTAAAAAAACTTCGGAGATGTTTTATTTTGCTCAAGAAAAACTAGTCATAATGTTCCTTTGCAATTTTGTGTGATTTGTTTTTATTAAAGGAGGAAATTCACCAAAACAATTCGATTCAAACCATCGGTTGGTTCTCCTTTAAAGTCATATAACACGAACGGAGATTTATGACTTCCCGATCTAAGCTACCTACTTTTCATCTTCAGCCGCCGACATCGAGGAAATAGTGAAACACTGAAAAAAATGTTTGAGCTATTATATTGAATTAAAGCATCGTTTCTTTGCAACGGAATTTGTTCTTTGTTTTCGTTGAATCCGTGAAAATTTAACTCAACATCAGTTACTTTAGTTAAAAAAGCTTCAATTCGGTATCGTTAAGTTTAAGTTAAAAAATAGATAACTAAAACAACGTTTTTTTAACTAAAACAACTGAATGCAAGTAAAATTCGCACGGATTTAACTTTCTAAATAAAACCAATTTTTTTCGACAAGAAGCGACGCTTTAGGTCAGAATAATATCTCAAGAAAATGTTTTTTTTTAGTGAACGCTTTGCAAAAAATTGTAAAATTGCCTGAAGAAGAGGCCCTTAAGAAAACACCCTTCACTGAAAAAAAAAGTAGCTTGGATCAAGCATGATGATTCTTGAATTTGCCGCCAAGAATTTTTTTTATCTTGCTATAAACTGACTTTTTCTTGATACAAAACAAATAATGCTAGGGTTAAGCAAAAAAATAGCTCATATTAACCAGGAAAATTCTTGATTTAAGAAGAAATACCTCTTGGCGGCAAATTCAAGATTCTTTTTTTTTTTTCAGTGTTGGAAGCTTTTATTGTCCTGAACAACGGCCTGTGCGATCGGACAGAAGGGCAAAGAAAAAATTCTCGTGAACTCGTAAGAGATGAAAGGCAGCCTTTTCTCACACCCGTCGGACAACTTTCTTGCACCCGCACAAATTTAAATGCAAATGCCCGACCCAAGGAAAAGCTGTAAAACGGCACAGTTTTCGCCCCTCCCGGAATAATCTCGACCGATGTTATGCAAAACCGGACGCGCCGCCTTTTTATGACGTTTCACGAAAATTCGAACCTTACAATGAAACCGCGAATCCAATCTGAAACCGGAGGTTATGCGCATTATTTAGGTTACACAGATTGACTGGAGACATTAAAACGGCAAAGGTGCGTACTACGTTTCGGGACGAATGGCCCATAAAGGCCGCAAAGGCTATCGACCGACTCAGCAAATCGTCACCTTCCAGCCAAAGTATCACAAGCGCCATGCGACGCTTCGAAATTTCCACCGCCATTTTATTTTTTCACAAGGAAATTGCTGGTTGAATCTATTTGAAAATTTCTCTGAATTTTATCGGCAGCGCAAAGAAAATTCTGTGAAATTTTCGGACAGCTTCGTTGAATAGTTTCTCTGTAAAAAAATAAAATGGCGGCGGAAATTTTGAAACGTCGCATGGCGCTTGTGTAACTTTGGCCGAAAGATGATGAAATGTCCCTCGAACTCCCAAACGTGGGCCGCGAAAATATTTTGAATCGAATGTCTCGAATCTGTGAACAATGAACAATTCTGTTACGATAAGGCAGAAAAGCTGTGACCAATCTAATGTTGCCGAATACACTCCGATAAGAATTTATGCGAGAGGAGTTTATGGATCGAGTTCGATACATCGAATAGGCGTTCTATCGCTGATATAGCATCGATATCGATTGGCTCACATGTAAACATAGCCTTAAAAGTCAATCGAGTAATGTATGGGAACGGATTTTTGTGATTGACCTTTTATTTTTATGAGTACCATATGACAATGAAAAGTGAAGTTCTTCGGATTTTCCTCTTTTTCAGTTTTTCTAACTTACACTCTGAAATTTTTGTTTGGGGATATTTTCTATTGTTTTGAACCAAACGACAGATTGAATCACTATCGAATACGTTCTATTGCGTTGTATGAAAGAAAACGATGTTCTCATTATTTATTTATAATATGAGATATTGGGGAAGAGTATATTTGAACATAATGACTTCACCACTCTGGAATTGCCGATTAGAATACACTCATGTTAATTGGCAGATTGAACCATTCTGTGATGAATTATGAAATAAATTGTTAAATCTGGAAATCCAGGATATCCTCTTGTTTAGCTCTCTCATGTGTACTCTTCCTTGTTTGAAATTCATCACAGACGTCTGAAATTGCTCCATCAAATCAAGTTTCTTTCAAAACACTAATGAATATTTCAATTATTGTAATCTTCCGTCACATTCTTACGGCGCAATGATACAACTATTTGAACTCTCCGGAATGCGTGAGGTATCACGCCGCATTTGAAGGCGTTTTCAAAACAGCCAAGTTTTGATATCAGGATTGTAGTTTCGCAAGAAATTGGAGCTCAAAATTAATAGAATGACTGATTTTACGAGCTAATGCAACTCAATAAATTTGTGTTTAATTTGACGGAAGCGTTAGAAAACAGTTCGGTCAGAAATTTAAATCAACCTACGGTCCATTATACAGTTCATATTATTTTGTTTTGTTCCGTACCACTTGTTTATTTTTAATCCTCGTAAAAAAACCACCCATTTGCTGTATTTTCCCAATTTCAATCTTTTCTGTAGGCCACATTAATTTGCCGAAAAGTGCCTCTGGAAAATAAAAAAAAGAAAATTCACAAGTTTTTTGAAAAGTTGGTATCTAATCTGAAAAACTGGCAACGTCCAAATATTTAAATAGTGCGGTGTTTTCCTTATAGCCACGGTAAGATTATTCTCCATACTTGAATCTTTTATTGGTTTGGAGTGAAGAAGTATGACAACATTTGGAGAATCGCTAGAAGTACCATTGATTTCTGTGGATCAGTCGAACTTCATTTTGCAATTAGTAACCACAATCTCTGGCTTATTTGTAAAAACACGTATGTGCATGAGGAAACTAATGGTACATACGTTGTATCTAAACTGAGTTCCTAATTGCAACATTCAGTCCAATTACCAGTATGCCGACCCATTTGACTGCAGATTATATTACTTACCCCATGAAACCACGTGATTCGGTCAGGAGGAGGATTAGAATGCACCTCACAAGTAAACTGAACACCACTTCCTTCTTGTAACTGGTCCAAAGGAACATCTGATCCCACAGATACGGAGACGGTTGGAGCATCTAAGAAAAAAATCGGAAAAAAAGCATTTAAAAATCATCATTGTATAAAGTATTGGTTATTGATGTTTAAATTTGACTAAGATGTTCAAAAATGGCTATTTTCTGTTGATCCTTTAAGTCTTTGATAATGCCTTACCGTCAGGAAACGGATATATAAAGTTTTAAAATTGACTCATTTAACTGTAGATTGACTGTTGCAAAATAGGAACCAAATTTTAATTTTACCGAATACTTTTGGACGCTCTTGTTTTTTTTGTCTCTCTCTTAAAAAAAACCTAGAAGTTAATATTATAATCGTCATCATCATCACATCAATTACAATTACAGAACTATGTTTGCACTTATATTGTTTCCGGTATTTTAAAATTTGCACTCATGTTTGATTTTTCCAGGAGACTAATACTTCCTAATATCTGTGAAAAACATTTATGAAACAGACTACATTTTTCAATTCGGAATTACAATTTCTGGCTCGGTTATAATTCTGATACAATTTCAGAAACAAAGCGTGTTCTAATAGGTTCCCCACGCACATACGTGTTTTTACGGATGAGCCAGAAATTGTAGTTATCCTAATTGCGAAATAAAGTACAAATATTCTTGAAATGACGTGGATATCGCAATCACATCATGTTCTTGTACGAACAGCACTCGATTGCATTTTAAGAAATTAAAAAAATATTAGATAAGAAATGTACAACATCAAAGACCATACTACACTCAGTATGAGTTCAAACCATACGACTCAGTACGCCATTGCAAGAATATTTGGACTTCATTTTGCAGTTAGGAACTACAATTTCTGGCTCATCCGTAAAAACGCGTATGTGCGTAGGGAACCTAATGGCACATACGTTGTTTTTTGAACTGAATCAGAAATTGTAATCCCGAATTGCAAAATGTAGTCTGTTTTATGAAATAAATGTTTTTCGAAGTCCGTGCGCCCTGAGTGCGAACCGTAAGAATTTCCTACTTTCATCATCGACATAATCGAGGAGCAAGGAAACTCAACTCGAGAATAATTCCGGAATCCTCACCAATCACGCGGAGCCCGCGAGGAGAACACTAAATCTTTTTAACCGTTTCGACACGTTTTTAAAGTAACTGCTTTTATGATCTAACTTTTAATAAAATCTCGAGATGAGACTCGAGTGCAATATAAGAGTGTTTCGAGGCGATAATTTCACAGTCTCCAGCCAGAAACAATCGCCGCCCCCCGCTCGCTTCATTTTTATGGAAATTCCCAGCCGGGAAGTAGCATTAAGTGCATATGGCCGGATCCACGCTGAAACCCCATAAGTCGAATTCCACACGAGCCGCGAACCCCATAACCATGCCTATATTTTGGGGCTCATCGGATGATGCGACATGCGTGGTTTTATCATTCGCCGATTCATATGGCTCGGTCCTCGCTCAGTAAACGGCTCCGGCCTTTCAACGGGTATTACTAATGACGTGTTTTTAATATTTTTAGAAGATGCAAACACTGCCCTCCTAAG